>NC_088381.1:171282500-171603125 GCF_037993035.2 Macaca fascicularis
GGAGGTCACTGCCAGTCTGTTCCTGTCTGCTGCCCTCCCCGCCAGGCAGAGGCCCCCGCTCGCTGCCCCTGGCCTGTGCCCTGGGGAGCTGGGGAATGGGACAGCCGCTGGCCACGGGTCATAAACATCCCCACCCAGTATGCGATGCTGGCTTCTTGCTGGGGTGGAGCCCTAGGCTGGCCTTTGGCTCCTCTGGAAGAGGCTGGCCTCTTGGGAACTGTTTTCTGCATCTGCGAGAAGAGGGTAAGGACTGCTCCTGCCCCATGGGCCCCATTGGCTGTCATCCCTTGGCCCTCCATGCTGCCCCATTTTCAGAAGACTTTCTTTGTCTTGAGAACTTCACGCATGTGACCATTGACCCTCATGCCTGAGCTTAGAGAAGGGGAGTGACTGGTGCAGACAAAAGTCCAAGGCAGCAGCCTCATTTCCCAATCCCTGGCCGGTGCTCTGGGTGGGCCACTGCCGTCAGCGGGTGACAAGGGTGGCAGCCCCTCCTCAGCCCTGCAAAGCCTGTGCAGACCAGGGGCTGTCTCCAAGGGGACAGTAGGGCCTAAGGCCTGACAACGCCCTCCTGGCAGATACAGACTTCCAAGCAATTTCCCGATCTGCTTGGGGCTGGGAGGGGAGGTGGGGTGGGGTGGGGTGGGGGAACAGAGTCTGGCAGGAGAGTCTTGCGGGGATTGCACAATGAGGCCACAGCAGCCAGCCATGAAGGCAGCCACGGGCCAGGGCCCCTCAGGCGGTTTCCCCATCGCCCCTGTGTGGATGAATTCCATCTGTGCAGTGCCGATGGAAGGACCCTCCCAGCCCCAGGACACTGTGGCTCTGTGGACTCATCTGAAAAATGTCATCCCTGGAGCCCTAGGAGAGAAGGGGTGGGGTTGGCAGCCGTAACGCCCCATCCTGGCGGCCTCCTGCATCCGCTCCCCCACAGGTTCCCCAGAGACAGGATGGATGGCAATCCAAGTGCAAACCTGGCGCTTGGCCACCACCCTTGAAGAGGAAGTTCTCAGTTCCCAGGGCACCCTGAACCCACACCGCCCCCACTCCGCTGGCCCCCGGGTCCTGGAAGACCTGTTGCTAGGCTGGAGAGGGAATAGCAGAGTGAGCAGGGGGCGGGGAAAGAGGCCAAACAAAAGAGGGGAGGAGCAGAGGCCCCAGTGAGGCAGGAGGGAAGCCCGTGCCCAGCGGGAAATTCCTAAATGACGGGGGCCTTTCCAGAGGGCAGAAATTCCTAGCGTGTGAAATAAGGAAGGAAGTTAATCTCCAGTGGGTTCCCTTCACAGCCCCCTTCCATCCTCCCCACATGCCCCACCTCCACATCTCCCAAGACAGACCCTGAGAGACAGTTTGGATGGGGAAACAGGCCTGGAAACGGAGGCCTGCGCGGAGTGGGCAAAGTCGGCTTGATGATTAAGACGAGGCCCTGGAGTCTGGGCTTTGGACCCCTCCCCTTCTGCCTGTTCCAGCAGCCTGTGGGTCCAGCCCTAGCCCTAGAGGAGAAAGGCTCCAGTGGGAGTCCCGTAGGCCTGGCTAGGAACCCCACTCCGCTACTTGAAGCGGTGCGACCCGGGTCAGCCACTTCACCTTTCCGCATTTACGCATTTCAAGCAAGGCTTGACGACGGGAGGGGCTCCAGGTCCTGTGCACAGCCGCGCGGCCAGCACTCTGGCCAGCCGTGTAGCCCCCTTCCCCTTAGGGGGCCTCCTCCGGGAAGCCCCCGTGCCCTGTCTCCTTGTGGCCGCGGTGATACCGGAACACTTTAGAGGGGCGGCTGGGGGAGTTGGAGTGGGAGTGGCGCTCCCGCAGCTGGAGCCAGTCTGTGACGCAGGAACGCGGCCAAGCGCGCCCCTTCCAGGCGGCCTATCAGGAGCCGTCGTCCGACAATGGCCCCGCGCCTGACAGCCCCGTCCTTCGGACTCCCGAACTCCACATACCATGCGACGTGCGGCCAGCCCCCCGCCCCTGCCCGGCTGCTGGGAGGAAGTGACCGCGCCCCGCATCCCCCGCTGGGCAGGCCGGGCGCGCCCGGCCCCCGGGACGCAGAGACACAGCCGGGCCGCACTGGGCCTTGGCCTCCGCCCGCGGGTTTTCCGCGGTTGCGGGGGGCGGGGCAGGCGGGGCGGGGCACAGTCTGCGACTATTTCAGGCCTTGCGGAACTGGGGCCAGGACAGCGGCGGCCCGGCCAGGACACGGTAAGTGACCTCCGCCTCCACGCGTCCATTCCCCGCCGCTCCGCGCGGCTCCTCGCCCGCCCTGACCCCATGCCCCGCCGGATTCCCCTAGGGAACAGCCTGTCGCGGCGGCGGGGACAGGACCGGACTGGACGCTCCCACGGACCCTGGCCTGGGGCAGCCCCGCTGCCAGGGAAACTGAGGCCCTGGCGCCCAACGTCCGCGCGTCCGGGCGCACAGGCGCCAGGGCTGGCGCTCGCGGCGGAGGGCCGGGTCCTGCCAGAGGCAGGGAGGGCGGGGCTGGGGCAGTCACAGGGATCTCCCCTCCATTAGCAGCAGGAAGGCCCCAGGTCCGGCGTTACTCTCCGACCGGGCGACACAGGCCAAGTCACCTCCTCGCCTGTGCCCGGGTGTCCTCATCGGGGGATGGGTCCGTCTTCCACATCCTGCCCAGGACTGAAGGAGCCGGGCCCAGCGAGCTCCCGGGAGGCGCGTGGACATCAGGCGTGTGGCGGGGAAGGCGAGCCAGACCAGTGGGCCTGAGCAGAGGCAGGGCAGCGGGAGGCTGGGAGGCGCTGTTGAGCCACGGGCTGTGACCACACTACGAGCCTCGGAGCAGGGCCCTTCCTGCCTCAGTGGGCCCAACCAGCGGCAAGGCTTAAAGGAATGCCCCTCCTCCCCTTCCCTCCTGGCTGCACCCACTCGCTGCCGCCTGCAGGACAGACTCAGGACACAGGAGACTCACCCCCACTGAGGCCCAGATAGGCGCCCAGCCCTTGGCCGGGCGGTTTGGCCACATCCCCTCAGCAGCACTGTGAGGTGGGGGTCCTCATCCCCATTTCAAAGACGGGGAAACTGAGGCTTGTGAAGGAAGGAGGTGTGCAGTGCACGCACTAGTGAGAGGTGTGCTGAGCCTGCACCGAAACCGTTTCTTTCCAAGGCACCAGCTGCCTCGGAGAGCGGAGACCTGGGATGAGGCCCAGAGGGCTGCAGCAGGACCTTCAGGTGCTCTGGGTTTTGTGTCACAGAGGGGAGAAGGTGGCGATGCTATGAGTGTCCTGCGGGAGCTGCGCCTGGAGGTGGGACAGAGTCTAGTACATGTGGAGTGGGACAGAGCCTAGTACATGTACGGTGGGACAGGGAAGGCTGAGGTGAGGCTGGCAGGGAGCATTGCTGGTAAGGGCCACCCTCCCCCACTCCAGGCGAATGGCAGAGGTGGGGCCTGGGCACCCAGGGTGGGGCTGAGCGGCCCTGCCAGACAGACCAGCTCCTGCAGGTGCTTGGCATGCACCTGAGAGGGGCTGGGAAGCGAGGTTGGGGCACTGGGTGGGGAGCAGAGGTGCCCCATGGCCTTGCCCCTGAGGCTCCCTGGAGCATGCCCCTCTTGGTCCTGGAGTGGAATGCGCAACCCAAATGGCATCAGGGAGGCCAGTGCCATCCAGGAGTGTGGGACTTTGCCCAGGGCATTGGGTGAGCATGGCAGGAGCTGGGGGTGGGAGGAGCCCGGGCTTCCTGTCCCTCAGGCGGCTCTGGCCAAGCCCCTCCAGGATGGGGACAGGGTAGTGGGGCTGGTGGAGGCAGCAGGGCCATGGGAAGAGTCTGATGGACCCAATCTGAGCCCCCATGGCTGCTGTGGTTGGGGCAAACACCTCCTACTCAGCCTCAGTTTCTCCTTCTGGATGGTGGGTCATCCTGCCTGCCTTGCCGGGCTGTTTCAGGGGTCACTTGAAGTTACCGTGATACATGAGACAAGGCTGCATGCATTTCATTTTGGGGTGGGTCAGACAGGTGGCGTCATGGTTACAGGTCACCCCAGTTCTCGGGGAGGCCCAGCCCCTGCCTGCTTCCCCCTTTCCGGTCAGTCATGGTCTTTTCCAGTGGACTTGGTCTTGCTTTGACAATGGTCAGGTGCTGGGAGGGGACTTGGGGGAGGCTCAGGTCTTGCCTCTCTGGATGTAGCTTGCAGGACAGCTGGGGATGTGGAGGCAGGGGGAGAGCTGGGCTCTGGGACCAGATGACCTGAGTTCCAAACCCAAGCTGTTCGCCATAGGGACAGTTTAAGCCAAAATAACACCCTTCCAGATGAGAGAAAGGAAGAGATGGGATGGGCACCCAGGAAGGCTGCAGAGACTGGAAGCTTTTGTGATGATGCTATCATCCCATATGGGAGCGGGCAGAGGGGGTGGGAGCCAGGAAGCCTGGGTTCTGGACCCTAGTTGCTGTGTGACTTCAGGCAGCCCTGTGACTTGCTGAGCCCCTTGCCCCCAGTGATGTGTGAAAGGCTCTCTGAGGTCCCACCCACTGTGGCTTCTGTAGACCCTAGTCAGGCTCTGCCCGCTTCGTGGCCCAGCTGGAGCAGCTGTGTTTCTGTGACCCCACCGCTGGATCAGAACTGGGCAAGATGGCAGAGGGGCTGGGTCTGGGCAGGGGGAGGCAGGTCTCAGGCCAACTTCTGGTGTTCTAGACCCCGGCATGTCCCTGACCTTTCTGGACCTCTGTTCCGCTCTGTCCAAAGGGACAGAGCACATTCCCCGCCTCTTCCCTAGGGTCCCGTGGGATCCAGGGAGGTGTTCACTCCCTGCTTCCTGCCTAGAGAGTGGGCTGTCAGGGAAGGATTTGCCCAAATAAAGTGAAGGCCCCCCTCTGTGTGGCAGGCTTGGCGTCCCCGGCCTCTTCCCTGCTTCTGGGACTGTGAAGTATTGGAAGGGAAGCTGTGTGAGGTGAGATGCTCATGGCCAAGGAGGGAGTATGGTTGTTGGTGCTCATCTGGGCCAGGAGATGAGCAGAGCCCTGGTGGTCTAATGGGTGAAACAGACTGAGTGCACTCAATGCAGCCAGCACAGCTGTGTGCTCCGGCCTGGGAGCCAGGGCCGGTCCATGGTGACCACTGATGCCTTCACCCCCACCCCACAGGAGCCTGCAGGCCTGAGCCAGGGTGATGCTGAAGATGATGACCTTCTTCCAAGGCCTCTCGGGACATCAGCCTGTGCAGGGCACCCTCGACTTCCCCAGAAGCCCCCAAAAGTTGCCGTCCACATCAGAGGCAGAGTCAGACACCTCCATGTCAGTGGCCTCCTCTGAGGACCTGGTGCCGCCCCTGGAGGCTGGGACAGCCCTATACAGGGAGGAGGAAAAGACAGTGAAGAAGAAGAAGGAGAAGCAGAAGAAGTCCAAAGGCCTGGCCAATGTGTTCTGCGTCTTCACCAAAGGGAAGAAGAAGAAGGGTCAGCTCAGCTCAGCGGAGCCCGAGGGCACAGCCAGGTCCAGGCAGGGGCTGGATGGCCCGCCCCCAACAGGTGCGCTGGGACCCTGGGCTAGAGCTAGTCTGGGGCCTGGACGGGGTTGGCGCTCATCCGCGTGAGTGAGCCACTTGCACAGTGGGCCGGCAAATGGGGTTGGAAGGCGCATCTGTTTCTCTGCTTTCACCTGTGCCCCAATCTGCGGGGCTGGGAGGGGGGAGACCAGGCTTTCAGCCCAGTCCGGGACACCGACATCACCCTTTAGGGTGTTGGCCGCCGGCCCTGTGCGCGTCTAGGGGACGACGGCCCTGCCGGGCGCTGGCCGCCCCCCCCGGTGACCGGCGGGCTGGGGCCGGGGCTGACGCGACTTTCCCGGCGCAGTGGAGGAGCTGAAGGCGGCGCTGGAGCGCGGGCAGCTGGAGGCGGCTCTGCCGCTGCTGGCGCTGGAGCGGGAGCTGGCGGCGGCGGCGGCGGCGGGCGGTGCGAGCGAGGAGGAGCTGGTGCGGCGCCAGAGCAAGGTGGAGGCGCTGTACGATCTGCTGCGCGACCAGGTGCTAGGCGTGCTGCGGCGGCCGCTGGAGGTGGCGCCAGAGCGGCTGCGCCAGGCGCTGGCCGTGGTGTCGGAGCAGGAGAGCGAGGACCGCCAGGCGGCGGCGGCGGCGGCGGCGGCAGCGGCGGCAGGGCCGGGGACCTCGGGACTGGCGGTCACGCGCCCGCGGCGCTGGCTGCAGCTGTGGCGTCGAGGTGTGGCAGAGGCGGCCGAGGAGCGCATGGGCCAGCGGCCGACCGCGGGCCCCGAGGTCCCCGAGAACGTCTTTTTGCACTTGGGCCGCACCATGAAAGAGGACCTGGAGGCCGTGGTGGAGCGACTGAAGCCGCTGTTCCCGGCCGAGTTCGGCGTCGTGGCGGCCTACGCCGAGAGCTACCACCAGCACTTCGCGGCCCACCTGGCCGCCGTGGCGCAGTTCGAGCTGTGCGAGCGCGACACCTACATGTTGCTGGTCTGGGTGCAGAACCTCTACCCCAAGTGAGCGGGCTCGGGGCTGGGCCCGGACCAGCAGGGAGGGTGTCCTCTGTAGGAGGGATGTCGAGGTGCCGCTGGCAGCTCTTAGTGAGGCTGGTGCTGACAGAGTTTTGAGTCGGAGAATGCAGGGGTGGGATTTGGACTCCCTGGGGCAGAGCCTGGACAGGCAGAGACTGGGCCTGGACACAGGGATAAGGCTGGGGCTGGGTCAGCTTTGGCAAAATCCTTAATTTCCTGGGCCTCAGTCACATTCTGCTGTTGGGGAAACTGAGGCACAGAAAATGGTAGGGATTTCATTCATTCACGAGCGCCCAGTCTGAGGAGGGGGCAAAGCAATCAATAACCATCCAGAGCCGGAAGGGCTGTGGCAGCAGAGGCCAGGCCCCGTGCAGAGCATGGGCCCAAAGCAGGCCTGGAGAAGTCAGGGAAGCCAGCCTGGAGGAGGTGAAAGCCAGCGGTCCTCTGAGCCGGGGAATCAGGTCAGGAGGCAGGAGGAGGGGTGATAGGGCACACGGGGAAGAAGGTAAGAGGAGGGTCGGTGCTCCTGAGCATGTCCTCTTCCAGGGCACTCTGGAGCTGAGCAGAGCTTGTCAGAATGTTTGGATTTATTGGGCAGGCTATGCGGGCACCCCCAGGCAGCAGAGTTCAAGGGCCATGTGTCTTGTTAGACCCCCATTGTGTAGGGTTACCCTCTGAGCCCACGGCAGAGCTGGAGCCCCTCAGGTGGGAGGCTGGCTGTGCAGCTGGTACCCCTGCTGAGCACAGCCTCAGGCATCCCCTGACTCCATGGATCCCTGGGCATGCCCATCATTCACATGGTCTGCATAGGGAGACATGGTCTGCATAGGGAGAGGCTTACTGCAATGTGGAAAGGCCCAGGGCAGGGGAGTCCAGGGGCTGTTATTGTGGGGCTTGGCCACTGCTGGCCCCAGATGCTAGTGTGAAACTTTAGGAAGGAAGCTCAGAGGTGTAGACAGTGTGGGCAGCATCTGCCATCTCGGGGGCCTTTGGGGGTCCTATGGGCTCAGTCACTGTTGAAGCGTCAGCCTCGGCACAAGGATAGAGAAAGGGTCCAGTGGGGAGGGTGGGAGAGGGGTCAGCAGGGCATAGGGGAACTGGCACAGGGCAGGGGCCGTGGGAGAGATAGCCCAGCCCAGAGCCAGTTCCCGCTTGCTCGTCCTGGCTCACCAGGAAATGCCAGGCACCTGCACCCATGCCTGCCAGTCTTCCTGTCCCAGTGACCTCGGGGTCTGCTGGCCTGGGGTTAGCAACAGGCAACTAAAGCCAAGCTGGGCATGGAGCCCTGGTGAGAGGGTATCCAGGGGGGCATCGTTGAAGCCTGTGTGCCAGAAATGTGGGGAATGGAGGGACACAGCTGCATCTGGATTGGGTGAGGGGCAGAGAGGTCATTTGTAAGCCTCTAGGCAGACAAAGGCCCCTTAGGAAGTGCCGGGGCTGGGCAGTGCCCTGGGAGCTCTTAGGAAGTGCTGGGGCTGGGCAGTCCCCTGGGAGCTCTTAGGAAGTGCCAGGGCTGGGCAGTCCCCTGGGAGCTCTGGGGAGCTGCAGAGGCGCCAGGAGAATGAGCCGAGATGCATCTGGGGAGCAGTTTGGGGCAGCCCTTCCTGCCCATTCTGGCCTACTCCTGGGATTGGGAGGTGGCCGGGGCTGTCGAGATGCCCAAGACCTGCAGGGCTGGAGCGCAGTGGGCTGGGAGTTGGCTGGATTCCAGGGCTGCTGTGACTAGGAGCAGGGTTTTATCTGGGTGACAGGTAGCCTTGGAGCAGGAAGATCAGATCTTAAAGGAGGCTCTGTCTGCTGGGTGGAGCAGGAATTGTTGGAGGTGAGGGAAGGAGCAGAGAGGCTGGGAGGAGGCTGTTGCAGTGAGCCAGCGGGAAGCTGGTGGGAGTCAGCCAGGGCGCCAGAGTGGCGTGAGGCTGACGATTTTGGGGGCTCTTTTGGAGCAGGACCTAATGGGGATGGGTGAGAGGGTCAGAGGAGGCACGATGACTTCAGGGTTTCTGTTCCAAACCAAACTAAGTAGATGGAGGACCCATCATCTGAAATGGGAACAGGGGTGGGCGTGCGGGAGGGTGTGCTGGGCAGTCTGGGCCTGCCAGAGACCGAGGCTGAGGGCCTGGGCTCTAGCTTGAGGGGTGGTGCTGATTGGGTATACCTGTCCTCATGTCAGCCTCCCCTGCCTGCAGTGACATCATCAATAGCCCCAAGCTGGCGGGTGAGCTGCAGGGTGTGGGGCTCGGGAGCCTCCTGCCCCCCAGACAGATCCGGCTGCTGGAGGCCACATTCCTGTCCAACGAGGCGGTGAGTCTCCACCTGGGCCAGGGAGAGGCAGGGAGGTGGCACAGGAGAGGCTCAGAGACAGGCAGGACGTGGGCAGGGAGCTTGACGGGTCTTCCAGGTGAGCGAGGTGATGGATAGTGCCCCAGTGACCTGCCCTCCTCCCCCAGGCCAATGTGAGGGAGCTGATGGACCGAGCTCTGGACCTAGAGGCACAGCACTGGGCTGAGGATGTGCCTCCCCAGAGGCTGGACGGCCACTGCCACAGCGAGCTGGCCATCGACATCATCCAGGTACTGCGATCTGCCCCAGGGCACATGTACCGCCCGTGCACGTGCACGGGAAGCGCCATGCACATTCCGTCCTGTGTGCATACCCATGCCCACCTCGGGGCACCCCCTCTGTTCCAGCCTGTTTCCTCCCTATCCCCTGCCCCCTTGTCCAGGCAAGCCCCTGCTCAGCTCACCCAACACCACCCCGCAGATCATCTCCCAGGCCCAGGCCAAGGCCGAGAGCATCACGCTGGACTTGGGCTCACAGATAAAGCAGGTGCTGCTGGTGGAGCTGCCTGCATTCCTGAGGAGGTGGGTGTGTGCCCAGGATGGGGTCCCTGTAGCCACCTCTCTCAGAGCCATGGCCCCTCCCTAGTGCCTCAGGTGGGGAGCTGAGCTGGCTCCCCGCCCTCCACCCCGATCCCTGTCATTCTGAGCCAGGAGTTGTTTCCCACTCAGCCAGGGCACTGAGATCCTCAGGTGGTCTGACCTCCACCAGGATTCAGTGTGGGAACCTCCTGCGCCCACCCCATCAGCAAAGCTCTCAGCAGAGCAGCCTCTAGCTTCCAAGAAGATGCCTCGAGAGGGACTGAGACCCCGCCACCCCTTCACACAACAGTCCCAGTCTCCACCGCTCGAATTTTACCTGCTCTCTCCCTCTCAACCTCTGAGTGCTTCTCCAGCCAACCACACCCTCACTCGTACCTGGTCTGCCAGTTCTAGAGAGGGCCTGGGAGAAGGGCTGGGGGCAGCAGAGATGGGCTGGTACCCTCTTCAGGAGCCCTGGCCTTAGCTTGTGAAGCCAGTTCCATGATGCCCAGGGACTAGTGGCCCCTCCCTGGGCTATGGGCAGCCAGACAGAAAAGTGAACCCCAGGAGCTGGCCTGGAGGGCAGGGAGGCTGCTGCTGCTGTCCCAGCGTTTGGGCTGGTCCTGAATGTGCCCCTTCTGGTTTCACCAGCTACCAGCGCGCCTTTAGTGAATTTCTGGAGAGAGGCAAGCAGCTGAGGAATTACAGGGCCAATGTCATTGCCAATATCAACAACTGCCTGTCCTTCCGGTGAGAGTGTTGGGAGGGGCTTGCAGGAGTGGGAGTCACTCGGCAGGCAGGAGAGGGGAGCTGGGAGGTGGAGGGAGGAGGAGCTGCTGAGGTCAAGAAGTGGAATTCAAACCAGCAACATGTGTGAGGACGCCAGGGCCTGCAGCACCAGCAGCAAACATTTCCCAGGTGCTGGCTGGGGCAAGCACACGGGCAGATGTTTCAGCCATTATTTTATCCTTAAAGCAACCCTGTGAAGTAGGTGTAGTGATCTGTCTATTGGGCAGATGGGCAAATCACTGGAGGAGACTAACTTGCCCTCGGTTACAAGGGGATGTGGTGGAGGAGTGTCCTGAGGGTGTGGAGAACATGGATGGGAGGACTTGATCCCACAGAGAATGGGGAGCCATTGAGGGTTCTAGAGTGAAGAGAGGGGGCTGCCTGGCTCCCTGGGTACGGAGCTATAGGCTGAGCAGGGCTGGGGTGACCTCTCTGCCTCCACCTTCCAGGATGTCCATGGAGCAGAAGTGGCAGGTACCCCAAGACACCCTGAGCCTCCTGCTGGGCCCCCTGGGTGAGCTCAAGAGCCACGGCTTTGACACCCTGCTCCAGAACCTGCGTGAGGACCTGAAGGTAGTGGGAACCTCTTGCCCTCAGGAACCCAGTGTTGGGGGGCCCAGGGAGGGACTGGGAAGTGCCCCTGGGGAGGAGTGGCAGAGGCAAAGATGTGGATATGACGCGCTCCAGGCCTGTGAACGGCACTGCGAGCCAGCTCTGGTGCAGCGGTAATGCCCGGTTGGGGACCCTGGCAGGCTCTGAACTCAGCCCATCATGCCCTGGGGCTTGGCCTGAGAGGGGCCACCTGGGGCTGGGAGGGCCTGGAAAAGTTTCACTGCCCTTCCCCAATTCAGACCCAGCCCAGTCCCAAGCCTGCAGACATTTTTCCTCCAATCCCCGCAGCCCCTCCTGTCTACCCCTTCCCCGCTCCTGACTCCCAGCGACTGAGGCTCAGGGTCATCGGCAGCCAGGGTCACATCTGTTGTGGGCCAAGAAATCCACAGAAAATGCTGTGAAAACAAGCATATTCTTTAGCAGGGTGTAAAGTGGGGGTCTCTTGAAAGGAAGGGGAGAGGTTCTCTGCCTGGTGTTAGGGGCTAGTGGCCATGAGTGGCCTGAGTGTGGTGGAAGCCCGAGCAGTGACCCCAGATCCCTTGGCACTGATCTCCCAGGCCCAGCCAAGCACAAGGTCTTGTTTATGAAGGAATTTATTTATTTAAGAGGCAGTGGACTTGGCCTCCGGGCCGGCAGATAGGCTCTCCTGACTCCTGAGCCGCAGCTGGGTGACCTTGGAGAAGGGTGCACAGAGCCGGCTCCCACTTCCTGTCTGTGAGCAGGGATGTGAGGTTGGCCCGGGTTCCCTGGGAGTCCTTGAGCACCCCCCCTGCTCCGCCAGGCACAGGTGTTGGTGTGTGTCTGTGTCTGCGTGTCTGCGGCTGGCAGCCCTTCCTCTCCAGGGCGTGACCAGACATCCTGCCCCTCCTGTCTCAGCCGCTGTTCAAGAGGTTCACGCACACCCGCTGGGCGGCCCCCATGGAGACACTGGAAAAAATCATCACCACCGTGGACGTCAGGCTGCCTGAGTTCTCAGAACTGCAGGACTGTTTCCGGGAGGTGAGGCGGCTCTGGGCTGGTGGCTGGGCCTCAGGGAATGGGGGCAGGCCAAACACGCACACTAGCATGTCTGTGTACACTCACTCACATGTGCTCACACACGTGAACACGTGTGTTTGAACACGCACATGTGAATGCACAAGCATATGAACACACACGTGAATGCACGAGCATGTGAACACACACGCACATGTGAACACACACGCACGTGAACACGCACATGCGAACACACACATGTGAACACAAGAGCATGTGAACACATATTGAACACACGGGCACATGTGAACACTCACATTTGAATGCACGAGCATGCGAACACACATGTGAACACACACATGTGAACACACACATGTGAACACACACATGTGAACACACACATGTGGATGCATGAGCACGTGTGCAGTCTTTTGCTCTGGCATCTGCCTCTCCCTGGAGTCCTGGCTACAAGGCTTCAAGGGAGGTGGTGAGCTCCCCATCAGCAGACAGCTCACACGCCTCTGGCTGCTTGCCCTCCCAGGAGCTCATGGAGGCCGTGCACCTGCACCTGGTGAAGGAGTACATCATCCAGCTCAGCAAGCGGCGCCTCGTCCTCAAGACCGCTGAGCAGCAGCAGCAGCTGGCTGGGCACATCCTGGCCAATGCTGACACCATCCAGCACTTCTGCACCCAGCACGTAAGCCCCTGCCCACCTCTCCCAAGCTCCTCTGAAATGGCTGCCTCTTCTCCCCTAGCCCTTTCAGGGTCGGAGATAGGCCATTGGTGCCTCTCCAAGCCCAAGGAGTTGCTGACCCGAGCCTCTGGAGCCCTGGGTCCCTCCAACCACACCTACTCCTGCAGGGCTCCCCGGCGACCTGGCTGCAGCCTGCTCTCCCCACGCTGGCAGAGATCATTCGCCTGCAGGACCCCAGTGCCATCAAGATTGAGGTGGCCACTTACGCCACCTGCTACCCTGACTTCAGGTGAGAGCATGGGGCACCTCAGGACCCCTGTCACATCACTGCGGCCAGGGCCTCACAGGGCTGGCTTTGGAAACCCAGATCCTGGCAGCTGCCCACGTGCCAGTCACTGTGTGAACCTCACCAGGGCCTCACTCTTGTGGCCTTCACCACAGCACTACGAGGCCAATCCTTTTTCTGTTGCCATTTCACAGAGGAGGCCCGGAGAGCTCCCAGGATGCCTCCAAGGTGACATGGCTAGTTAGTGTCTGGCCATGCAGCCATGGCCCACACTATTAGCTTTGCCTGACGCTGCCTCTCAGAGGAGACTGAGACCAGAGAGGCCAGGTTCACCCAGTCTGGGTGGCCTCTGGGGCCTGGGCCCATGCGCTGGGACCAGGGCTCATATTGGGGAGTGGAGGCTTAGCCCCTGGCTGCCTGAGGCTCTGGTGGGCCAGGGACATTGTTTCTTTCTGGCTGGGTCCTCTGACATGTTAGGTAAGTTTGAGTGGCTTTTGACGGGGTTGACCCCAGCTTAGCCACGTCCAGCCCCTGTCTGATCCATTCCACCCATCCATTCATTCACCCACCATACAAGCACCCATTTAACTCACCCACCCGTTCCTTCACCCATCTGGGTATCTGTCTATCTTCTCACCCATCCATCACCTGTCTACCCATCCACCCACCCACCCACCCACCCATGTATCCATCCATCTATTCATCCACCTACCCATATAAGCACCCATCCACCCATCTACTCATCCATCCATCCCTCCACGCATTTAGCTATCCATCCACTCAACCACCCACCCACCCACCCATCCACCCATGCATCTACTCCATGTGCCCATCCCTCCACCCATCTAGCTCTCATCCATCTGCTCATCCACCCACCATCCATCTACCTATGCCACCAACAATTATAGAGAAGTCAGCTAGGTGTCAGCCTCTGTTCTAGTTACCAGGATGCAATGAAGTAACAAGAGAAGCCAGGTCTCAATCCTTCCTTAAGTAGCTCACATTCTGTCGAAGGCCAGCAATAATAATGACATAATCAGGCAAAGAAAAGACAATTACAAGTTGTAAATAGGGTTTAACCAAGGTTCTGAATAATAGGAGGTGCTGACTTTAGAGAGACGAAACCCTCTTGGGGGTGGACATCTTAGCGGAGACCTAAGGGGTGGGAAGAGGTGGTCGTCTCAGGGCCTGGGAAGAGCATTGCAGGGGGAGCAGCCCGTGCAGAGGCCTGACACAGGCTGGGGCATGGCTGCTCTTGGAACCATCAGGTGGAGTGCATGGGCGAGGCAGAGTGAAGTGCGGCCCCCTCGTGGGCTAGGCGTTGGCTGCGGGGCCCTGTGGCACTGGCCAGGAGTGCAGGGAGCTGGTGAACAGGGCTGTGGGTGACAGGCTGGGCTGACGGGATGCTCTCTTTGCCAGCAAAGGCCACCTGAGCGCCATCCTGGCCATCAAGGGGAACCTATCCAACAGTGAGGCCAAGAGCATCCGGAGCATCTTGGATGTCAGCACAGGGGCGCAGGAGCCCTCCAGGTCCCTATTTTCCCTTATAAAGGTTGGTTAGCTTTTTCTGTGGCCTGACCTGCTTGTGAGTGCCCAGCACACCCCACTGGGAGCTGTTAAGAGCAGCACTGGCTCTCGGCTCCTCCCGGGTCTCCTGTGCTCTGATGCTGCTTCTGCCTAGCCCTGGCGGAGGTGCAGACCCTGTCAGCTGGAACTGGACAGACCTTGGTTTGTTTACATGTCCGATGGGGGCAGGAGCTCCCATTACGGGCAGCCAACCAGGTAACACCAAGGACTCTTTGTAAACAATAGCTGATCGTGTACACGCAAGCAAAGAACCAGGAGGGAGAGTGTGCCAGGCTCAGGAATCCCCGGCCACCTCTGTCCAGGGCCCCTCCACCATCAGCCTCATGACTGTCCTCCTGGCGGGTGGGGACGAGGGCCCTCTCCGGCTCCCTGGAGACAGGGGCCGAGCCTCACCCGTCTGCCCTCTGCAGCCCAGGCCGCCGTGAGCTGGGTTCAGCAAGGCTGGAATGGAAGACAGAACTGGAAGAGAACAAAGGAAAAGATGAACTCTTATCTGGCAGGGGCCTGTGGGGTCCTGTGTTGTGGCCACTGCCAGCATTAGATGTCATGTCCAGATGGCCCCATGGCCCCTACTGGCTGACCCTGCAATGGGGCCCTGAGCCCTCCCTCTTCATCCCCCAAGGCCTCAACCAGAGGGTGGTCCCCCAAGACCTTGGTGTCCACTACAGAAGGGCCCAGGACCTCCTGGGTCATCTCAGGCTCCCGCTTCCCAGAGGCAAGGACAGGCCCTGGGGGTGTCTCTGTCGGCCCTGCTACCCAGAAGTCTGGCTGAGGTCTGGGCAGGGGCAGGGCAAGCTTGACCTCTCACCTCTGACCCTTTGGCCTCTGTATTTATTTCCTATTGCCGTGACAGGTTTCCACAAACTTTGTGGATCAAAACTTGGTCTTCCAGTTCTGCGGGTCAGAAGGCTGACCCGGGTCTAAAATCTGGGTGTCGGCAGGCCTGCGCTCCTGGAGGCTCTAGGGGAGAATTGATTTCTGGCCTTTTCATTTTTCGAGGCTATCCATACTTCTTGACTTCAGGCTCCTTCATCTTCAGAGCCAGCTGTGGGTAGTTGAATCTTTTTCCCATCACCTCATTGAGGCCTCCCCTCTCCTGCCTCCCTCTACCACTTTTTTTTTTTTTTTTGAGACAGGGTCTTGCTGTGTTGCCCAGGCTGGAGTGCAGTGGCCTGGTCATGGCATCAAGGCTCACTGTAGCCTGGACCTCTGAGTTCAAGTGATCCTCTTGTCTCAATCCCCTGAGACAATCCCCCACGCCCAGCTACATACTTTCTGTGGATACAGGATCTTATTCCGTTGCCTAGGATTGTCTGGAACTCCTGGGCTCAAGCCATCCTGTAGCCTTAACCTCCTAAAGTGCTGGGATCATAGGCAGGAGCCACTGCACCCGGCCTGCTCTGCCGCTTTTAAGGACGCTTGTAATCGCGTTGCGCCTACCCAGAGAACCCAGGTCATCTTTCTATTTTAAGGTTAGCTGATTAGCCACCTTAGTTCCATCTGCAACTCTAATTCCCACTGGCTGCGTAACCTAACATGGTCACGGGCTCTGGGGACTGTCACATGGACATCTTTGGGAGGCTGTTCCTCTGCCCACCGGAGCCTCCGTTCATCCCCTGCCCTGCAGAGCACCTGGCTGTACCCCAGGAAAATGTGAGCTCGTTTTCCTGCTCGGCCTGTGCTACCCCTAAGGCCCTGCTCCTCCCTGGGCCTGAAAGTTCCTTCTCAGCCCGACAGGGGGCCCTTCAGACTCAGGCTTGACTCAGCCCTGCTGATGCCTCTGCAGGGCTGAGGCTGGGTTTCCGGCGGGCTCTCTTGGCTCCGTCCCCTTTCCCCAGGTACTGGCTTACAAAGCTGTGGCCAGAAACTGGCCCGTATAGATGATGCCCAAGGTCTTTGTACATTTGTAGGAGTTCGTGTGTTTGATATTGTTAATATAATAATTATTTTTTATAGTACTGCTTTTGTATGTATGTTAAACAGGGTCCAGGTTTTTATAGCTTGATATAAAACAGAATTCAGAAGTGACTGTGGAGTGGTTTATTTTGGGAGCTGAACAATGATGGGCGGCCTTAGCAGCTTCGCGAGCCTCTTGGGGTCTGGGCAAACCCTGTCTACCTAGGCTGTGTGTCAATCCCCAGCCTGTCCCGGCCCCCAGAGCAGCTCCTGTGGTCCAGGCTGTGTGTCATTCCCCAGCCTGTCCCGGCCCCCAGAGCAGCTCCTGTGGTCCAGGCTGTGTGTCATTCCCCAGCCTGTCCCGGCCCCCAGAGCAGCTCCTGTGATCCAGGCTGTGTGTCAATCCTCAGCCTGTCCTGGCCCCCAGAGCAGCTCCTGTGGTCCAGGCAGGAGAGGGCCCGCCAGCCCTCACTGTGAGCAGGAGCTTTGGAAGTGTCTGCCTGTAGGGCATGGCCAGTCACTTCGCCCTTCCGTGCCTCAGTTTCCTCATCTGTAAAAAGGGGACCATGACCCTTTGGAGTTTCCTTCACCGTCCTTTACTGAGGAAGAGGGTGGGGTGGACACGGGGCAGCCATTTCAACCCCATGCAAGGGACACAGTGGGACCTGACTCTCATGATTCTGGCATTGACCTGGAAGCTACGGCTGTGGACACAGGAGTTCTGGTTTGTGTTCAGAGACGGCCGCAGCTGCCAGGGAAGGGTGGGCCTCTCTGCTGCCACCCTGGCCCGGAATCTGGGAAGGAGCAGAGTCCCTGGAAGGAAAGAAGGGCACCTTGATAAAGGTTGCACAGAGGCTGGGGAGGGCCCCGAGGGAAGCCCTGTGGGCCTGAAGAAGGGTGTGGGCTTCGGAAGGGCCTGGGACAGCAGGGAGCTAGGGTGGGAAGGGGAGGCCCTTTCCCGTGAGTTCCATTCTTGGGGCCAAAGCGGATGGCATGAGGCCACGGTACAGTGAGAGAAAAGGAGGGAGAGGAGGGTCAGGGCCAGTGCGGTTTGGCGCGGAGACCCTCTACCCAGCTCCTGGACCAGCCGGTCCCTGTGGCTGCGAGGTCCTGGCCTTGCTGAGCCACGTGGGGAGCGTGGGCCTTGGGCGGGCGAGTTCCTGCTCCTCTCCTTGGAGCACAGGGTCGGAGGAAGTGGGGGCAGTGCGACCCTCCCCTGCATGGGCCCCCGACCCTGGGCGAGCGTGGGGAGAGACGGGGCCTGAGCCCCAGGGGAAGCTGTCAGCGGGCCCTGGCACACATTCTCCCACGGGGGCGGGCTTAGGTCCCAAAGCGACCCTCAGCCTCGCGGCGGCCAGGGCGGGCCGAGTCGTCGGAGCGCGGCGAGACCTGGGGCCAGGTGGGCGCCCCGGGCTGCGCCCACCCCTGGCAGAGGAGCGGGTTCAGGGCGTGAGGCCCCGGGCGAGGAGGAAGAGGGTGCGGGCGGCGCCCTGGAGGTTCCTGCTGTTCCTGCTTTTCGGGGCGGGGGCCCGCCGGGTCACTGTCCCGCCAGCGCTTGGATCTGCACCAGTAACTTCTCCAGGAAAATCCTCCGGAGAGGAGGATCTGTCCGGCGGCGAGGAGCGAGTCCCCCAACGCGGGGACAGGGCGGCCGGAGCGGGGCCTGGGCCAGCGCCTGCTGCCTTTGTGCAAGGACGGACCCCGGGCCGCCCAGGTTCCTGTGAGCAGGGGTTGAGCCGGGAGGACGCAGCCCCAGCGGATCACCGGGCGCCCCTGGCCTCCAGCGGTGGGAAGCAGCCGGCCAGAGCCGGCTCCGGGACTGACGCTCCCTGCAGGAGCCAGGAGCAAGCAAACAAGCAGCTTGGGTGCAGGCGCGGGGGACGGGCCCGGGGTGCCTGCGGGTGAAGGGGCGGCTCGAAGGGTCAGTAGCTGGAGGCCCGGTCTTGAGGAGGCGCCTGGAGCAGACCCGGGCTGGGCGCTGCAGGGGAGGGAGGAGCTTGCGGAGGCCGGCGGGCGGGAACGGGGAGGAATTCCAGGTTTTAGGCAAAGAAAGACGGCAGGGCTGGGGAAAAGGGATCGTGGACGGGAGACCCCGCAGGAGGAAGGAGGGGGCTGGTAAGCGGGCTCCTTCCAGCTATGGAGGGGGGTTGGAAGGGGCTGGAGACGTGATTTTCAACTCATGGGATTTACGGCTTGGAAAGACCCCTCTGCCCTTCAGGGGCGCTGGGCTCCCTAGGGGAGAGATGAGGGCGGCAGCAAGGGCCCCACTGTACAGTGAGACGGGGCGAGCTCTCGGTGGCTGAAGGAAAGAGCAGCCCGAGGGAGCCAGGCTGCGGTGGGGCTGCTTCCAGGAACAGGGAGGGCCTGGGAGGGGAGAAAGGGCTGAGGAGGCGCTTGGTCAAGTTAAGGGGGAGAGGTCTGTCCGCACTCGCAGCTGTGCGAGGTGTCACCAAGCTGTTGTTCCCAAAGTATTCTTTTTTATTTTTATTTGTTCCTTCTTTTCACAGGTGTTGACCCGAAGTATTTTCTGTCACGCCTGGCCACTCTGCCCTGGACCCTCAATCCCGCCGAATAGGACACATCTCCAGAACCCCAGCAGGAGCAAGCTGCAGGGCTGGCCTTCAAATCCTGCTTCAACAGGAGCCCCTGGAGGCCTGCTTCAGTGCAACCGGCCTAACCATGGCCTAACCACCAGGGCTCATCAAAGAGGCGGCCTGGATGCGTGGGACCTAAGCAAGATCAGTAAAGGGTTATCCCAATTTCAGACTCGCTCCCAGAAAGTCACTCTTGGGAGCTCTCTGTGGAATTGGGCCCCCTTCTTCTGGTAGTCTGTTTTCAAAACTGACAGGGGTATGAAAGAAAAACTTATCCCGGAAAGAAAATTGGGTTGAACATTTATCATCTCATTTAAGTCTTGCAATGATGGCTATATGTATTTTTGCTACATAAGTCTTCTATTAATTTTTTTTTTAAAGTTTCAGATGTCTGCAGAATGGGCATGTGGTTCGTTAGAGTGGCCAATACCCCAGTGAGTGACAACACTTTGTGTGTGAGGCCGTTGGCCGCCAGGCCATCTCACTCACTGCTTTGGGGACATCATTTTGCACAGCCCCTGCAGAGGGTGATTTGGGCTCCTGGGTCAGGCTGACAAATGCAGGAACCTGTGAGGCAGCCATTCCCCTTCCAGGAATGTACCGTATCCATGTTCTACCAGCTACGCAAAGCGACTTGAGTGCCAGACTAGTCACTTCAGTTACTGTAGCAAAATACTGGAAACTCCCTAAATGCCCATGGGCAGACACCAGGGAAATCACTGCAGCACGCCCAGACAATGGAGTACTATGTGGCAGTGAAAAAGAATAAGGACGTTCTCTCTGTTCTGATGTTGACATTCAGGACACATAATGTTAAGCAGAAAAAAGCACACTGCAGAGCAGAGTTTGTGGTGTGTGTGTGTGCGTGTGTGTGCGTGCGTGTGTGTGTGTGCGTGTGTGTGTGTGCGTGCGTGTGTGTGCGTGCGTGTGTGTGCGTGCGTGTGTGTGCGTGCGTGTGTGTGTGTATGTGTGTGTGCGTGCGTGCCTGCGGGGAGACAGGGTTGGATGGGGACAGAGGTTAGGAAGGAGCTGTTTGGCCGTATATCTGGTAACTTTTCATTATGAGCCATGTGAATGTGTTATCCTATTAGCATTTTATAACTGAACATGTAACTGAGAAAATGAAAGTGGTGTTGCTGGAGATCGGAGGAGAGGGGAGGAAGATACTTTAGTGTCCGGAGGTAGGCTCGACCAGCCACGGCCAGCGCCTCCTTGAAGTGGGTTCATCAGCAACTTGTGACTTGGCGTGAAGCCAAGTTCAGCGCCAAGGTGCAGGCTGTAGTAACAGGCCTGGATTTAACCAAGACTCTGGTTTTGTCAGGTGATCACTCAGGAGGATGATAGCTGAGCTGTGGGAGGGGCTTGCCAGGGAGAAGTCATACTGATGGGCTGTGGGGTCTCACTTCAGGGAGGGTGGGGGGCATGCACGAGGGGCTGAGGGACTGCAAGGCAGCACAGGGTCAGAGGATGGGAGTTCTGGGGGCAGCCAGGGACTGCTAGGTACAGCCACTGGAATCAGTGAATGCAGGGACGGGGACTCTGGTCACAGAGGAGGACCCTTGTAATTGAGGTTGTGGAGGCGCTGCAGTTACCGGTGAGGACACAATTGGAGTGTGACCCTGAGACTGTGTGGTTGATATCATCGGGAGCTGGGGGCTCAAGGAACTGGGAGGGGGCCTGTGGATGCTCATGGAGTGGCGGAGGGGGCAGTGGGCAGGGACTGATGTCCACTGAGAGTGGACAGGAGAGGCCCAGAGGTAAGCAGATGACCACAATGATGAGAAAAGCGGAGATGGCTGAGACATGGCCTGCCCTGCAGTGTGCATAGCCACTGCTCTTAAGGCCTCAGCCTCACCTGCTAGCGTCTGCCCCAGGCCTTAGGGAAGTGGACGGTCCCCAGATTTAGTGGCTGGATCAGGCTTGTGAGCTGCTGTGCCAGAGCCTCAGCTGGGAAGGTTGAGGCAGTGGTGACTCCAGGAGGAAAGGAGCCGGGGTGCCCTGATTCCTTGAGCCTTCCAGGTGGGTGATACAGCCACTGCCAGCAACGCTATTCAAAGGGGAAGGACGGGAGGCCATGCTAAAGTTCAGCCGCCTCATGTGGCCAGGCCTCTCTCTTCTCCAGGAGAGGCAACTGTGCCTCCAGACAAGCCCAGGTGGGTGGTACAGACAGACACACCCAGGTGGGTGGTAGAGACGGATGAGCCCAGGTGGGTGGTACAGATGGATGCACCCAGGTGGGTGGTACAGACATTGAACCTGCTTAAAGGACTGCCGTGAATCAGGAGGTCGCTCCTCTACAGACAGTCATTGTTGCTGCAGACTCACCCGGAGGGCCTGGGACAATGCGATGTCGGGAGGATGCAGGGACATTGTCAGCCAAGACCTCCATCCAGGACTCCATTCCCGCTGGGTGGGGGGCGCATTGGAGGATTGCTCCGGCTGCTCTGGAAGGCGGAACCCACAGCTTCTCTATCAGCTGCCCCTGGGCACACGGGTCTGGCAAGATCCCAGGGAAGGATCCTGGATGGTGGGAACTTTCAGGTTCAAGGGGGACCCCTGGAATAGTGGGTGTCCCATCTCCTAGGGCGCTAGCGTGGGTTGGGTCACATGGTGGTGGGAGAGGGCCGGCCGAGGGCACAAGTGCTTTTCGGGCTTCTATTCATGTCACATTTGCTGATGTCCCATTGGTCAAAGCCAGTCATTCTACCAAGGTTCAAGGTTGGAGAAACTGGCTTCCTTGTGACGGGAGAAGCTGGAGTATAGTGTGACCCCCCACCCCTGCCCACTCACCACAGCTGCCCTCTGATGGCAATTATTTACATCCCCCCATGAAAAATATATTCACTTCCCTCCCAAACCCCCCAAAGTCTCCTCCCATTACGGACGATAGTTGCCGTTCACCATACTGTGACCTTCCATGGGACTGGATGTGAATGGAAAGGACACACTCAACACAGGGGACATGATGGGAACAGGACAGCCACTGCCAGCAATGCCATTCAAAGGGGAAGGATGAGAGGCCGTGTCAAAGTCCAGCCATCGCAGGTGGCCAGGCCCCTCCCTGCTCCAGGAGAGAGGCAACTGTGCCTCCGGATGAGCCCAACTCTGCCCCCGGGGGTGCCCTCTAATCATCCGTCACTCTTGACAGCTCTTGGCTCCTCCACCTCTCCCCTGTGCTCCTGGCTCTGCCCTCTGAGAGGCCCTTTCTTTGCCATAACAAACAGTCCGTGTTTGGAGCCCAGCAAGCTTCTCGGTCTTTGTGTCAGTCAGGGCCTAGTCAAGAGGTGGGAACCACACAGCAACTTGAACAGGGAATGTTTACTATAAGGAGTTACTGACTGTAACAGGGGATTGGGGTTAACAAGGGACTGGCTACTGAGGAATAAAAAGAGCTCAAAATAAAGGAATGGGAGATCCCCTAGGTCGAGGCAGAGCTCCATGGAAGGAGCAGATCTGGAAGGGTGCCCATCCCCGAAGGGTGCCCATCCCCAGGATGGGGATGCAGGTCTTGGTGGAGAGGATGCAGCCTTGGCGACTTCAGCAGGTGCTCTGGAAAAACCTGCGGGAAAGAACCGGCTGAACCTGCTGGAAAGTCGCCTCCTGAGATGCCAGGTAAGCCATACACAGCCAGGTGCTGTGCCTCAAAACTTGCCGCAAAGCTACTTATGCAGAGCGCAGGAAGCCGTCCTGGGAGGCTGTGCAGGTGAGCAGCCAATGAACAAGTGAAAAGAAACCCCCCTCCCTCCTTGATTGTCTCTCCAGCTCCCTCTACTCGCAGTGCACAGCACCGTGCCAGCAGAGGCCGGACGATTCCAGAATCCTCGAGCAGGGTAGTGAAAGATGGGCTTGGGTCAGAGGCAGTAGATTGATAGCAGGCAGTTGCTTTCCACATGCACCCTTTTACACACATTTAACCTTTTCTAAAAATCCCAGTAAATGCAATACATGTGTCCTTCCCGCAAGTGAAGACGCATTCAGGCTGTCTCCAAAATGAGAAGACAGTGAGGACAAGGTGCCAATGGTTACTGTAGCCACTGCTGGCTCTGTTAATTACACCACAAATTCAACCACAGTCCACTGAATATCTTGTTACCTGAAAACAGAATGGTGACACTAACCTCCAAAAAAGTGTGTATCCAATGCAGATGCCGGCTAGAGAAAACAGGAACATGGCTGGCATGTGCAAACAAACACGTACAGAAAACAAGCAAAGAAAACTAAGCAAAGATACTACAGTCCTTGCTTCTGTGACAGTCGGGAGACTTGATGCCCACGGTTCCTTCTCCCATCACTCATCCTGGATTTTCCCCACCCTCAGCTGGGACCTCAGCTAGTTGATTTTTACTTGATGAAACAACCAAAACTTTCATTTCAGAAGGTTCTGAGTCCTCAATTTTCCTGCCTTTCCATGGCTGGGGTAGTTTTTCATGAACCTTTTCTATTGGCCATGGGAGTAGTCAGAAGTGCCGCAGAGAATGAATGCCCTGATTTCCAGACATAGGAGCAGCTGCCTGGTCTCCCAGGAGAACCAGAATCTATCACTGCAGTCAAGACAGCAATCATGTTTTAGGTCTTTGGGTGACATGACAGAATGAGCCCCAGATGGCCAGGTGGCAGCATCACCTTTCAATTTAAGGAAACCACTGCTGCGTCCCCTGGTTGAAGGATGTTCCTCTCTGGGACTAAGACCTTCACATTGGCAGAGCTCAAAGTTGCTGCGACAGGAAGCCAAAATCCCGCCAGTTGGTTGTTACTAGGTGTAATAGTGAGTGGATCCCCCTCACATCTGCTGGTTGCATGGAGTTCTAATCAGGGAAAAGGAGTCACGCTGGGGGGAACAGGAAAAGCAAAACAAACAAAAAACAGGTAAGCTGTAAGTCTGCCTTTCTACATGGCCCAGGACACACAGAGCCCTCCTATGCAAATAACTCACAATCTTCCTGTGCCCAGCTTATCACCAGACCCTCGGCTGATAGACAACTGTAAGTTAACTAACTGCAACCTTGGCATTGTCCGTACTGCTCGGGGCCCTCTCCAGCACAAGCACTGTTCTATAAAATCCCCCACGAGTCTTTGTCTCCTTGCAGTCAGCTCCCCTCTGGCTGATCTGCCCATTGCTTTCTTGCAATGTATTTTCCTACGTTCTCTAATAAGCCTGCCCGTCTTTACCTACAACTCTCTTGATAAATTCCTTTATTGCATGCGCCACTGGTCCTAGTTAGTCACTACCTGTGACAGCTTGGTTCCTGGAGCTATGCATTTTGGCCATAAGGGAAATAGAACCATGTGGTGGTCCCTGATTCATAGCGTATATGGAATCCTGTAAAATAGAGTCCATCCTTCCTAGGTACTGCCACTCAGTCTTTTGCTGAGGCTAGCTCCTTCTGGGTGACAGAGTAATTGGTAAGACCAGTGGATTCCACGGCTACAAGCCACTGTGGCATTTCCTTGGCAGTGAAATGGGTTCCCTGGTCAGAAGCAGCCCTACGTGGAAGCCATGATGGTAGAAGGCATCACGTGAGGCTACGAGCAGCAGTGCTGCAGAAACACCCTGGGCGAGGGAGGCAAAGTGTGTCCCTTCCAGGAAGGTTAGTCCGTGTCCCCTCCATGATGGAAGAGACCAGGATCCACCTGCTACCAGATGCTGGCTGCTTTCTGTCGGGGAAGGTGCCACTGGGCACTCAGTGCCGCTCTCTGGGGCTGTGAGAGGGTTGCCAGCAGTGAGATTAGTCAGACCAGCCTGAAGAGACGAGCCTGTGTTGCTGGGCCCATGCATAGCCTCCATCTTGGTCACCATAAATACATTGTTTCTGGGTTCATGGAAAAAGCACTGGTGTGGCTAGGGAATTGTGTCCCCCCAAATTCATCTTAGAGTCCTAACTCCCAGTACCGGGGAAGGTGGCCCTATTTGGAGCTAGGGTGTTCACAGAGGTAATCAGGTTACAATGAGGTCATTGGGTGGCTCTAATCCAATAGGACTGGTGTCCTAAAAAGGGGAAATTTGGAGACCGACACAGGGAGAACGCCGTGTGAGGATGGAGACAGACATCAGGGTGCTGCTCCTGTCAGAGGCGTTCCAACCAGAGTGACTCCATCTTGAATAGGGGCTGGGAAAAATGAGGCTGGGGCCTGCTGGGCTGCATTCCCAGGAAGTTAGGGATTGTTAGTCACAACAGTTTACAGTTGAGGGAGCAGATTAATAATGTTTACTAACAGACCCGGAGTGTCCTGATGTCCCAGTATCTTGAGAACGCAAGCATTCTTAGTTTAAGAAGTTTTGTTTTAAAGATAATAATATCGGGCTGGGCATGGTGGCTCACGCCTGTAATCCCAGCACTTTGGGAGGCCGAGGCGGGCGGATCACGAGGTCATGAGATCAAGACCATCCTGGCTAACACGGTGAAACCCCATCTCCACTAAAACTACAAAAAATTAGTCAGGCGCGGCGGCGGGCGCCTGTAGTCCCAGCTGCTGGGGAGGCTGAGACAGGAGAATAGCATGAACCTGGGAGGCAGAGCTTGCCGTGAGCCGAGATCATGCCACTGCACTCCAGCCTGGGTGACAGAGCAAGACTGCAACTCAAAAAAAAAAAAGATAATAATATCGATTATTGTGAAATATGGTAATTAGAAAGACTAACCGTTTATCACAAACCCTTGTAGTAAAGCACTTCTCATGTGATTTTCCTGTCTTAAACAAGCATCGTGCTTAGGCTGGGCATGGTCCTCCTTTTACTTTAAGGAATGCCCTACTCTGTCTACGGAGTAGTCGTTCTTTTTTTTCTCTTAAAAAATATGTATATATATTTTGGGGGCTCTATTTTATAGGATACTATATATACACACACACACATATATATGTGTGTGTGTGTATATATATATGTCTTTTGTCTTATAAGTACCGTGCGTTAACTGCGCCACCGGAGCCACTATATATGTCTTTTGTATATATGTTTGTGTTACAGGCCAAAAGAATGAAGGTCGTGATCAACTCGGTATACCACTGGAGGCTATATGAGTAAACAGCAAACTGTTTCTCATAAATGCAGAATGTTGGCAAACTGACAAACTGTGTCTGCCACCCAGAAGGGATGCTGAGGGCAGTCACGCCACAAACATAGTATTTCTTGTGATTAGGTACACCTGAAGCCTGTTAGTAATAATATGAACCTGTTATCAATTGAGCAGCCAACCAATCGTTACCTCCTCCTCCCTGCTCTTGCTACCCAATAAATATGAAGGGCTGCGGAAGCTCAGGGGCTGCCTTTGCTCACTAGAAGCTCTCTTATTCCTCCCCTGGACAGTTCCTTTAAAATAGTTTCTTTTGTCTTTTCATTTCTACGTTTGTCCCTTCCTTCAGTCTTGTAATGATGGTCTCAAGTAGTAACAGTAGTAACTGTTGTAGGGATGGTTTCAAGTAGTAACCATGGCAGTCAGCCACATATTTGTATATATATATTTACAGGATACAACTTATATATATACATATATATATTTTTAAGACACAGTCTCACTCTGTTGCTCAGGCTTGAGTGCAGTGGCGTGATCTTGGCTCACTGCAAACTTTGCCTCCCAGGTACAAGCAATTCTTGCCTCTGCCTCACGAGTAGCTGGGACTACAGGCACACACCACCACACCCTGCTAATTTTTGTACTTTTAGTAGAGATGGGATTTCACCACGTTGGCCAGGCTGGTCTTGAACTCCTGACCTCGGGTGATCTGTCTGCCTTGGCTTCCCAAAGTGCTGGGATTACAGGCGTGAGCCACCGGGCCTGGTCAAAAAACAAAAACAAAAACAAAACAAAACGTAGATAGATAGATAGATAGATAGATAGATAGATAGATAGATTAAAAAAACAGGCATGAGCCACTGGGCCTGGCCAAAAATATATATATATTTTATAGTGACAGGGTCTTACTATGTTGTCCAGGGTAGTCTCAAACTCCTGGGCTCAAGCAATCCTCCTGCCTTAGCCTCCCAACATGCTGGAATTACAGGCATGAGCCACCATGCCCACCCAGGAGTAGCTATTCTTTCATTCCTTTACTCTCTTAATAAATCTGCAGCCAGGTGTGGTGGCTCACACCTGTAATCCCAGCACTTTGGAAGGTCGAGGTGGGTAGATCGCGTGAGTCCAGGAGTTTGAGACCAGCCTGGGCAACATGGTGAAACTTGTCTCTGTGAAAAATTAAAAAAAAATTAGCCAAGCGTGGTGGTGTGCACCTGTAGTCTCAGAGGAGGTGGGAGGATCACCTGAGCCTGGGAGGTGGAGGTTGCAGTGAGCTGAGATCACGCCACTGCACTCCAGTCTGGGTGACAGAGTGACAGAGTGAGACCCTATCTCAAAAGATAAAATAAATAAAATAATTTATTTTTTAAAAAAACTTGCTTTCACTTTGCACCTTGTAACTGACATATGTTTTATTAAAGCTTCTAGAGGACATGCTGTTTCTTATCAGATCCAATTAGTTTTACATCACCAATGCAGGGGGCCAGTATAGTGGTGTGTGGAATGTTAAATAATAAAGATCAGTTTGGCCGGGCGTGGTGGCTCACGACTGTAATCCCAGCATTTTGGGAGGCCAAGGCGGGCGGATCACCTGAGGTCAGGAGTTTGAGAACAGCCTGGCCAACATGGTGAAACCCCGTCTCTACTAAAAATACAAAAATTAGCCAGGTGTGGTGGCCAAGCCTGTAATCCCAGCTACTCGGAAGGCTGAGACAGGAGGATCACTTGAACCCAGGAGGTGGAGGCCGTAGTGAGCCAAGATCCCGCCACTGCACTCCCGCTTGGGTGATAGAATGAGACTCTGTAAATAAACAAATAAAGATCAAGTCGTAGAGATGGAAAGTAGAATGGGGTTGCCGAGGGTTGGGGACAATGGGAATTTCTTGTATGATGGGTGCAGAGCTCTAGTTTTGCAAGGTGAAAGGAATTCTGAAGACGGGTGGTGGTGATGGTTGCATGACAATGTGAGTGTGCTGACTGCCACTGAAGTGTAGACCTAAAAATGGTTAAAATCGTGAGTTTTATGTTCTGTATGTTTCACCACTGAAGTGTAGACCTAAAAATGTTTAAAATTGCGAGTTTTATGTTCTGTATGTTTCACCACAATTTAATAAATAAATACAAAGTATAAAGGAAAAAAGGAACCGAAGCCTAGATTAAAACAAAGGATTTTCGTGCTATTTGACTACATTTTAGAAAGCAGTGTGTTAGGACCTTGATACTGTAAGAATGGTTAAGATATTAGCCACATGGGCACCGCCTGGAAAGGTTTTAGAAAGTCAGAATGCCCGCCTCAGCTGGGTGTGGTGGCTCAGGCTGTAATCTCAGCACCTTGTGAGACCAAGGCAGGCAGGTTGCTTAAGTCCAGGAGTTAGAGATCAGCCCGGGAAACAAAGTGAGAGCTCATCTCTACAAAAAATTAAAAAGTTAGCCAGGCATGGTGGTGTGTACCTGTAGTGGGAGGCTGAAATGGGAGGATCACTTGAGCCCAGGAAGTGAAGGCTGCAGTGAGCTGAGATGGTGCCACTGCGCTCTAGCCCGGGTGGCAGAGTGAGACCCTGTCTCAATCAATCAATCAATCAATCAATCAAAAGAATGCCTTCCTCAGACCTACGACATCAGAGTTTGCAATTGTACCATCCCCAGGTGACTCATACAAATTCAATAGTTCTCTGAGCTTTTTCTGAAGTATAAGGTACAAACAATAAAGCTTACTTAAATACAAAAATAAAAGATAACAAAGCCCTTTCAGCTGGAACCACCATTTTCCAAAAGTTCGCCAAAATGACCAACGCAAAGGGAAAGAGGAGAGGCACATTTTCCAGGCCTTTTGGAAAACGTGGAATTGTTCCTTTGGCCATGTATATGTGAATCTGT
The DNA here is from genome assembly GCF_037993035.2 of Macaca fascicularis. Taxonomy (NCBI): domain Eukaryota; kingdom Metazoa; phylum Chordata; class Mammalia; order Primates; family Cercopithecidae; genus Macaca; species Macaca fascicularis. The sequence continues at coordinate 171,311,135 of NC_088381.1, forward strand.
AAGAAAGGTGACACTGTAGACATCAAGGGAATGGGAACTGTTCAAAAAGGAAGCCCCACAAGTGTCACCATGGCAAAGCTGGAAGAGTCCACAGTGTTCCCCAGCATGCTGCTGGCATTGCTGTAGACAAACAAGTTAAGGGCAAGACTCCTGCCAAGGGAATTAATGTGCGTATTGAGCAGATGAAGCACTCTAAGAGCCGAGACAGCTTCCTGAAACGCGTGAGGAAAATGATCAGAAAAAGAAAGAAGCCACAGAGAAAGGTACCTGGGCCGGGCGAGGTGACTTGCTTGCGCCTGTAATCCCAGCACTTTGGGAGGCTGAGGTGGGTGGATCACCTGAGGTCAGGAGTTCGAGACCAGCCTGGCTAACATGGTGACACCCCGTCTCTACTAAAAATACAAAAAATTAGCTTGGCATGGTGGCACACACCTGTAATCCCAGCTACTCAGGAGGCTGAGGCAGGAGAATCACTTGAACCCAGGAGGTGGAGATTGCAGTGAGCTGAGATCATGCCATTGCATTCCAGCCTGGGCAACAAGAGGGAAACTCCATCTCAAAAAAAAAAAAAGAGAAAGGTACTGGGTTCAACTAAGCTCCAGGCTGCTCCACCCAGAGAAGCATACTTTGTGAGAACCAACGGGAAGGAGCCTGAGCTGCTGGAACCCATGCCCTATGAATTCATGGCATAATAGGTGTTAAAAAAAATAAAAGACCTCTGGCTGTAAAATAAAAAAATAAAATAAAAAATAAAAAACCAAAGGTATCTGTGGACTATATTATAGCAGAGGCCAGGATTCATGTAGTTAAGACATGAAAGTGTACTGTTGGCCCTGCCAGGTAAAAGCAAATTGTTTTTGCAAATTAGTATGGAAATAAGGCATTAGCTAGGCCGAGAGCTGCATACCAAGTGCCAGGGACCAGATGGATTTGCACCAGTAAAAGTGCTACATCTGGGACAGCAGCCGTGAGTGGAGTTGGCCACCTGATCACATTTATTACAGGTCAGTCATTCTCCAAGGTTTGTCCAGCATCTGCACAGGTTGAGCTGGTGGGTTTTATGGTATGGGAATGTGATAGCCACCTCTCTGCTTCTTTCAAGGCTTTAGTGGTGGTATTAATCTCTGCAATTACTTAGGGATGCAGTCAAGGCCAGGATGAGAGGGAAGCTAGTGAGGCACCAGGGCACAGCATGGAAGGATCTCAGGATGATGCCAGAGCTGAGCCTGCACTTACATTCTATGCCCAAGAGGTCTTACTGTTTTTTTTTTGTTTTTTTTTTTTTTGTTTTTTGAGACAGTCTCACTCTGTCGCCCAGGCTGGAGTGCAGTGATGCAATCATAGTTCACTGTAACTGTGAACTCCTGGGCTCAACAATCCTCCCTCCTCAATCTCCAGAGTAGCTAGGATTACAGGCCTGTGCCTCATTGCCCAGCTAATGAAAAAAATTATTGTAGAAATGCGGTCTTGCCATATGGCCCTGGCTGGTCTCAAACGCCTGGCCTCAAACAATCTTCCTGCTTCAGCCTCGCAAAGCACTGGGATTACAGGTATGAGCCACCATGCCAGGCCAATGTGTTACTCCTAAGGAGACCCTCACTCCAAGGCAGTGTAAGTGCAGTGTTGGAATCTGACACATGAATTCACCGTTGGTGGGACTGTAACCTAGCACAAACTTTACGAAGGCATTTGATTGTTTATTTTAAAAAAATTAATTCTGGCTGGGCACGGTGGCTCATGCCTGTAATCCCAGCACTTTGGGAGGCCGAGGTGGGTGGATCACCAGGTCAGGAGTTTGACACTAGCCTGACCAACATGGTGAAACCCCGTCTCTACTAAAAATACAAAAATTAGCTGGGTGTGGTGGCGGGTGCCTGTAATCCCAGCTATTCAGGAGGCTGAGGCAGGAGAATTATTTGAATCCAGAGGCAGAGATTGCAGTGAGCCGAGATTGTGCCATTGCACTCTAGCCTGGGTGACAGGGTGAGACTCCATCTCAAAAAAAAAAAAAAAAAAATTAATTCCAAGGTTTCAAATTGTCACTTCTCACAAATTTGTTTCTTTCTGTGAATTTTAAATTCTTGATTTACATTTTTGCCAGAGTAGTACATCAACATAGTTTCAAAAATCAAATAACAGCTCTAGAACTTATATTACAATGTCCATCCTGCACCCCCTGCCACCACCACCTCAGGCCGCCCCTTTCACCTCTACCTGTGTCTCTGGTCCTTCTTGAGTTTTAGTTTTGAATGTTCTATATTGAGTTGTTACTATGTAGGTCTTGAACAATTCTTTTAAAACATATTAACAGGCCGGGTGCGGTGGCTCAAGCCTGTAATCCCAGCGCTTTGGGAGGCCGAGGCGGGCGGATCACGAGGTCAGGAGATCGAGACCATCCTGGCTAACATGGTGAAACCCTGTCTCTACTAAAAAAAAATATACAAAAAACTAGCCAGGCGAGGTGGCAGGTGCCTGTAGTCCCAGCTATTCGGGAGGCTGAGGCAGGAGAATGGTGTAAACCCAGGAGGCGGAGCTTGCAGTGAGCTGAGATCCGGCCACTGCACTCCAGCCCGGGTGAGAGCGAGACTCCGTCTCAAAAAAAAAAAAAAAAAAAAAAAAATATTAACAGAGCTTTTCATAGTTTTAGGCAATATCGTGAATCAGACCCTTTCCCCCTAAAAATTATCTAACTAGGTTCTCAGTGTAAAATGTAAACCTACTGAGTTTTTCATATTTATATTATAATCAGTGACCTTCCCAGATTGTGGCATTTGTTCTAAGAGACTTTTGGTTTAGTCTCTGATTTTCTGGGTGAACAATCCTGTCATTTGGGAGATTATACATTCATATATGCACTGTGTCACGTCTGCATAAGACACATGTACCCTGTCTAATGGCACATATAAGACGCATATAAACTGCTGGTATACAATCAATTGTTTGTTAGGGGTGTCAACAAATGACCTACCGAGGCACAACCTGAGGGAGGCAGGCAGGCGAAGATCAAATATAATCGTCATTCCTGAAAAAACCACTGTGAAGAATGTGGATGCCATCTGCAGGCCACGGCTGCCCCATGTGAGCGCCACCAGCGACAGACAGATGCTTTGACCCAGACGTGGGCAGCAGAGCTTCCCCCAGGGAGACATAAGAAGGAGAAACACGGAATAAGTTTAACAAGTTAAAGCACAGAGAAATGGGCTTCATACCGTCACCCGTCTGCCAGTCAGATGAGTTCCCCTTCGCCTGGGATAGGGGTTGGAAAGGGAGAGAGAGATGAGGCCAGTCACGGCTCTGGAGGATCCTACACAGGGACAAAGCTTGCCGTCACCCTCTCTGCCCATGGCCTTCCCCTCCACGTGGCATCTTGGAGCAATTCCTGTTTTTCTTTCTCTATCTCTTTTCTGTTTTTGAAAGCAGCTTACAGTACTCCACTGTTTGGGTGCCACGCGATGACTTCCCTGCTGTCTGCTCATGGGCATTCGGGGAGTTTCCAGTATTTTGCTACTACAATAGAAATGACTTAGCCCAGCACCGAAGTCACTTTGTGGGTTTTTCCTGCTTGTGTGTTTTGTGCTTTGTGGTTTTTTTATGAGTTGGAGTCTTGCTCTGTCGCCCAGGCTGGAGTGCAATGGTGCGATCTCAGCTCACTGCAACCTCCGCCCTCTGGGTTCAAGCGATTTTCCTGCCTCAGCCTCTTGAGTAGCTGGGACTACAGGCGCATGCCACCACGCCCGGCTAATTTTTGTATTTTTAGTAGAGATGGGGTTTTACCATGTTGGCCAGGCTGGTCTCAAACTCTTGGCCTTAAGTGATCCACCTGCCTTGGCCTCCCAAAGTGCTGGGATTACAGGCGTCAGCCACTGCACCTGGCCACTTTGCAAAGCTGTTAGAGAATGAATAAGATACATTTCTGGAAGGGGAATGGCTGACTCACAGGTTCCTGCATTTGTCAGCCTGACCCATGAGCCCAAATCACCCTCCGCAGGGACTGTGCAAAATTATGTTCCCAAAGCAGTGAGTGAGATGGCCTGGCGGCCGACAGCCTTGCCATTATAAATGTTAACTATTCAACTAAGATCAGATGGTACCTGGAGATGGGGGAACAGGGAAGGATGAGAGGGATGGGTCACCCAGGGGCATGGTGAATCCTTTGGTGGTGGTGGATATGCTCATTATGCTGATCGTTGTGATACTCTCACAAGTATATACACATATGCAAATTAATTAAACACATACTTTAAATATGTGCAGCTTATTGCATGTCAGTTATATCTCAATAAAGCTGCTTAAAAATCATAAAACAGGCCGGGCGCGGTGGCTCAAGCCTGTAATCCCAGCACTTTGGGAGGCCGAGACGGGTGGATCACGAGGTCAGGAGATCAAGACCATCCTGGCTAACACGGTGAAACCCCGTCTCTACTAAAAAATACAAAAAACTAGCCGGGCGCGGTGGCGGGCGCCTGTAGTCCCAGCTACTCGGGAGGCTGAGGCAGGAGAATGGCGTGAACCCGGGAGGCGGAGCTTGCAGTGAGCTGAGATCCGGCCACTGCACTCCAGCCTGGGCGACAGAGCGAGACTCCGTCTCAAAAAAAAAAAAAAAAAAAAAAAAAAAAATCATAAAACATTAGTTTTTTGGTCCCCATCAGATTGTCAAAAAAAAATAAACAAACAAGGTAATTGCCTCTAGTCCTGACAACTTGTAAGGAAGCCAGCTCCCTATCCGTGAAAGAATGAATTGGCATATGTTTTTTGGAATTAATTTTTGAAGTCTTCATTTAAAAAGTGTTTCTGTTCTTTGTGGAAGAAAAATTATATTGCTCCTCCTTCAGCTGTTGTAACTAAGATCCTATTAATGCATTTCATTTTTGACTGGGTAAAACCGAATTCCATGGGTTTGCTTTTTGCTTCTCAGGCAACTAATGAATTTTCAGATCCTGTCCTTAAAAATGAAAATGTGCATCAACGAAAAAAATCTAAGACAGGGTTAAAGATTTCTCCTTTCCCCTGAAATCGTGGAGGAGAGATATTCTAAATGATAAAGGCTGATCAAATGATTTGATGGATAAGGTGTGGAATTAAGACCATTTACAAGAGTATAAATCTTGTTTTCCCGTGGGAAATTAGGACTTGTGTAAAATTAGTAACTGTTATCAACTTTCCAATTTCTCGATTACCATGAACTGTTATTGAAACAGAAGAGCTTTGTAATGTTTCTAAAGCTTTAGAATTTGAGGCCACGGTTTTTGAAAATAACTTCAAATAAAAACCTGGAATTCTGGCTGGGTGTTGTGGCTCACACCTGTAATCCCAGCACTTTGGGAGGCCGAGACGGGTGGATCACCTGAGGTGAGGAGTTTAAGAAACCCTGAACTCCTTTAGTAGAGAAACCCCATCGCTACTAAAAATACAAAATTAGCTGAGTGTGCTGGCAGGCGCCTGTAATCCCAGCTACTCGGGAGGCTGAGACAGGAGAATCACTTGAACCCAGAAGGCAGAGGCTGCAATGAGCCAAGATCATGCGATGGCACTCCAGCCTGGGCAAGACAGAACGAGACTGTCTCAAAACAAACAAACAAACAAACAAAAAAACCCTGGGATTCTGCTTGGTTGTCTTGATAACCTGCTGCCTTAGTAGCCCTGTTATAATTACATTTCTGGATTCTTAAGCCATACAGGTCCCTGGGAGAGTCCTCAGACAAATGAGATGGTTTGCATCTCTGCTAAATTTTTTTTACCTTAGTAAAGAGATTTCTTATCCTAGGCTGGGTGCGGTGGCTCACGCCTGTAATCCCAGCACTTTGGGAGGCCGAGGTGGGTGGATCACCTGAGGCCGGGAGTTCGAGACCAGCCTGACCAACATGGAGAAATCACATCTCTACTAAAAATACAAAATTACCCATGCATGGTGGTGCATGCCTGTAATTCCAGCAGGAAAATCGCTTGAACCCAGGAGGTTGTGGTGAGCTGAGATTGTGCCATTGCACTCCAGCCTAGGCAGCAAGAGCAAAACTCTGTCTCAAAAAAAAAAAAAAAGATTTCATATCTTAATAAAGAGATATTGAACAGGATCTTTGAGGTAATAATTCTACTTATAGGGAATGTATGTTATCAGAAATATTAGGACAAACCTGTCATTATTCATACAAGGATTCTCATTGTAGGGAAAACTAGAAACTCCCAAACTATCCAGCAAGAGGGAAAGGGGAAAACAATTATACTACACAATGCAGTGTGGCCATTCAAACAAGGAGGCAGATCTGTTTCCACTGATCTGGAAAAGTGTCCATGACATGACATTAGTGAAGAATGCAAATTTGTAGAACAGTATCTGTGCAGAATGGCTGTGCTGATATAGACGTGTTGGCACCAAAATGTTCAAGGGGAAGGAGAAGGTGGCAGGATCCAATCTGTACTTCACATAATCCCTTAAAATGTGTGGGATGGTGGGTGACTCTTCCCTGTTCAGATTTTTGCAAACAAGATGGTATTTTGCATTAAGTATAGTGGGGAAAGGCATTTAAGACATATTCATGTTTGTAGTGCTTGAATAATTTAAAATTTCTTATTTTGATATTTAGTTCGAACATTTTCTATAAGAAGTGCTTTTAAAACTAGAAAAAAATTTTAAGAGTCTATATAATAAATTCCTACAGCTTTACTTGAATAAGGGTGCCTAGGATTTTTCTTGAATATGAACCTGTCATACGGCTGGTTGTGTGCTGAGGCCAGAGGGTGGGACCATCCCTGAGGGCTGGGCTGGGACATCTCCCCATGAGGTTGGTCAGTCCTTCTGCCAGCTCATCCGTGAAGACTTCAACCCAGGTCAGGGCCTGGGGCCTGGGAGGCTGGAGGCTTAGCGCGGTGGGCCCTTCCGTTTTCAAGGGCAAGCACTGTCAGGCACTTTGGTCCAGACTCCAGGCCTGCAGAGGCACAGAGTGCACCAAGGCGGGGCAGTGGGAGGGGCCAGGGTGCGACCCCAGGACAGGCTCCGACCCCAGGACAGGCTGGGCTCAGGCTGCACTTGTCCTGTGTCCTCTGGGTTGCTCTGTTGTTCCACCACCCCTAATCCCACAGTAAAATCCTGTCACCCTCACTGCCTGGTCTCCGCCCCTGTTGGGGGTGAATGAGCAGCTTGTCCTGCGTTTGGTGCAGAGGCCTGAAGGAGGACCCTGAGCTGGGGGCAGCCCTGTTCATTTGGGGACGGGGCAGGTTTGGTCAGCAGAGGGGCTCCCCTACCCGGAGGGCAGCTGATTCTCAGGGCTGAGCAAAGTCTGGAACTTCAAGGGCAGGAACCGTGTCCTAGGACCAACTCTGTCCACCCTCCCACACCCTCCCATGGCCATGACCTTGGACCCACTCTCGGTCAAATAGAGAGCCTGGCCCTTATGTGTGCAGGAGCCCTGGGGTCCTTCCTGAGCCCAAACAGGGGCTGGAGGGTCCACGTTTTTGCAGTGAAGGGCTCTGTCTAGGTTCAGCCCAAGCAGGCCTGGGCAGGGGCAGCTCTGTCAGGTGCCCTCTGTCCCCAGGTCTTTCCCCTGAAAGCAGCGAGCATCTCAGTCCCTCCCACTGCATGGGTGGGTGGAGTTCAGAAGAGTGGGAGAAGAAGGGGAATGCTTACTTTTTCCAAAATGATCCAAGGATTGTTCTGGAATTGTTTGCCAAGGGCTGTGTGGCCATGTGTTTTTCTAGATTGACTTAAAGAAAAAATGGTGTTGGTGTCCCCAAGGAAACAGGGCATCCAGGCTGGAAGGACAAAAGCCAGGTGGGCTGAGGGGCTGGCGGGGCCACATCTCCCACGAGGGAAGGGAAACTGAGGCCTGGCCATGCAGGCCCAGGACCCACCCTGCCCCTTTGCACTGAGGGGAGGGAAGGTCTGAGTTCCCGGGAAGCAGAGCCAAGGCCAGCTGGGCAGGGGACAGAAGCTGGGTCACCCCTGGGACACCCAAGCAGAGCGATGCAGCCCCTGGGATGGGCTTGGCTGGGTCTCTCCTCGGCTCTTTTCTCTCCTGTAAGACGGGAACATGGGAAGTCCTTCCCCACGAGGGGGACGGCCCAGCACACTTCCCCATGGCTGGTGGCAATGTCCTGGAAGTCCCAGCTGTCATGGCTCTGGCTGCCCCTTTCAGATGCTGTCTCAATGACACGTGTCCAGGTCCAGCCTGTTCACCAAGCTTCAGCCCTCCCATCCCTCACCCTGGGGACTAAGGGACAGCTCCGGACTAGCCCAGTCTTTCCCGAGTGCTCACGTGCTTCCCAGCTTCCTCCAAAGGCCAGCAGTCCCAGCGAAGTCCTGGGAAAGGCTGGCCAGCCTCAGGCAGCTCCAGTGAAGGCTGTGACCACCACAGGGAGCGCCTCTGCCAGCTGGTGGCCCCAGGGACTGCCCAGACTGTGGAACACTCAGCTTCCCAGGGGGAGAGACCCTGGCCCACTGTGGGCAGCAGAAACTGTGGCTGTAGAGGAAGCTCTGGGGGGCTATGGGAGCCCCTACCCCAGGGGACGCGGGAACTTGGCCGGGTCCAGGCCTTGCAGGAGGCTCCCTGCGGAGTTGCAGAGGGGCAGTTTCCCTTCCGCAGAGCTGCTTTCTCACCCTTGTGGTGGGACAAGCCCTCTCCTGCCCCTTCACCCAGGTCCTGAGTACTTCTGAGCCACGGGTGGGCAATTTTCTCACTACAGAGGAGCCAGGACAGCTCACCAACGCCAAGTGATGGAGAAAATCAGTGGGAGGGAAGCACAGACTCCAACGTTTTTTGCCAAAGTGCTGGTTGGAACACTTTTGAATTCTGGGAAGTCTTGTAATTATGTCAACATATAACCTTCTTTTAAAGAAGCACAAGTGTAGTGGTATGGGCCTGTAGTCCCAGCTACTCAGGAGACCGAGGTGGGAGGATCGCTTGAGCCTTGGAGCTTGAGACTGCAGTGAGCCACAGTTGCGCCACTGCTCTCCAGCCTGGGTGACGGAGCAAGACCCTGACTCTGAAAAAAATTAAAAATCATGGAGCTTCCATCAGATGATCACCTCAGATCAAGGCACCAAATTACTTTTTCCAAGCTACTTGGAAATATTGTCCTTTTGGGTCTTGCATGACAGGTCCATTAGATGAGACCCAGAAGTTTGGGCAATTCAAGGGAAAATGGGCGGCTGGGCGCGGTGGCTGACACCTGTAACCCCAGCACTTTGGAAGGCTGAGGCGGACAGATCACCTGAGGTCAGGAGTTTGAGACCAGCTTGGCCAACATGGCAAAACCCTGTCTCTACTAGAAATACAAAAATTAGCCGGGTATGGTGGTGCACACCTGTAATTCCAGCTACTCGGGAGGCTGCGGCAGGAGAATTGCTTGAACTCAGGAAGCGGAGGTTGCATTGAGTTGAGATCACACCACTGCACTCCAGCCTGGGTGACAGAGTGAGACTTTGTCTAAAAACAAAACAAAACAAAAAGCCAAAAAACTTGACCAAGCCACAACTGCCATACTGGTCTGGGTCAACCTTAAGTTCTCCTTTTTTAACCAGAAACAATATTCCCTGAAACCAGAAGTTAGGAAAGGACTACAAGCCATCGTTGATAACTTAAGGTTGCAGGGCTTCCTCAAACTCTGCAACAGCCCTTGTCATACCCAATATTGGGGGTACAAAAACCCAACGAGGAATGGAGACTAACTAATTCAAGACCTCCATTATTCACCCAGTGGTTCCCAATCCATATACCCTGCTAGCTCAAATACCTGAAGGAACTAAATGGTTTACAGTCCTGGACCTAAAGAATGCCTTCTTCTGGACATTGTATACCCTGACTTTCAGTATTTGTTTGCATTTGAGGAGCCCTCTAACTAAACCACCCAGTTGACTTGGACAGTGTCACCTCAGGGGTTCTGAGACAGCCCCCACTTGTGCGGGCAGGCATTGTCAAGAGACCTCTCCAAGTTCCTTTATCCTCAGGTTACAGTTTTTCAATTCATAGGTGACATTCTCCTCTGTGCTCCACTGAGGAAATCTCTCTGGAGGACAGAAAGGCTCTTCTTAATTTTCTGGCTAACAGAAGATATAAGGTTTCAAAATCTAAACCCCAGCTCTGCCAGACTTCGAAGTACCTAGGCCTGGTCTTGTCAGAGGGGACCAGAGCGTTGGGTGAAGAGAGGATTAAATCCATCTCCTTCTTTCCCCTCCCCCAAACCCTCAAGGAACTAAGGGGATTCTTAGGCATTACTGGATTCATAACTGGGTACAGTGAAATAGCTTGTCCCTTATATCACCTAACAAAGGAGACTCAGGCAGATAAAACTCACTGTGTAATTTGGGAACCAGAGGCTTTTGACCAACTAAACAAGCCCTGCTTAAGGCACTGGCCTTTAGTTTCCCCACAGGGAAGACGTTTAATCTTTATGTGTCAGAAAGAAAGGGAATGGCCCTGGGAGTTCTAACACAGGCCACAGTCCAGCCCAGCAGCCTGTAGACTACCTAACTAAGGAACTTGATTTGATAGCTGAAGGATGGCCAGCCTGCCTCCAGTCAGTTGCAGCAGTAGCCTCGCTGGTACCGGAAGCTACTGTTAACCGTGGGGAATAATGTAACCATTTATACCCCACACAATGGGGAAGGACTGCTTTCTTCTAAGGGGAGTCTCTGGCTAACAGACAACTGCTTCCTCTGGTATCAAGCTCTGTTATTAGAGGGATCTGCAGTCAAATTAAGAAGAGTCCCTTCCTAAATCCAGCCATCTTCCTCCCAGAGGAAGCTGGGGAGCTTGAACATGACTGTGAACAGATAGTAGTGCAAACCTATGCAGCCAGGGAGTACCTCAAGGAAACCGCCTTAGAGAACCCTCACTCTTTATGGATGGAAGTTCTTTTGTGGAGCAAGGGATCCATAAAGCAAGGTATGCAACGGTTACTCTGAATGATATTGTTGAGAATGCATCTCTCTCCTTGGGCATCAGCGCTCAACTAGCTGAGCTAATCACCCTGATGAGGGCACTAGAATTAAGCAAAGGGAAAGCAGTTCACATTTATACTGATTCTAAGTACACTTTCCTAGTCCTCCATGTCCATGCCGTTATCTGGAAAGAGAGGAACTTCTTCACAGCTAATGAGTCTCCCATTAAATACCATCAGGAAATTAATAAACTACTATCCTCGGTTTTCCTTCCACAGGAAGTGGCAGTAATACAGTGTAAAGGCCATCAAAAAGGGATGGATGAAGTAGGTGAGGGAAATAGGTTGGTGGACCACGCAGCTAAATCAGCACCGAGAGTGCCTCTGATTTCTGATACACTTGAAGCCCCACTGATCTGGGAGGGCCCCATAAGAGAAATAAAACCTCAATATTCTCCTACAGAAATAGACTGGGCCATCTCTAGAGGATATATCCTTCAGCCCTCAGGATGGCCACTGCGTTGGTAGAAGAGCTGAGGTAGGACTGGCTTGTCTGTCATAATATAAAAGAGTCTTGGAAGATGTTCAGGGTCCAGGGTCTAAAATCCCTCGTGGCCTTTGGAACACCAAGCTCTGTGCCAAAGGTGGAAGGCTGCCCTGCTGTACCACAAATCTAATCCCATGGCTTGGATGGAATTCAGGGCGCAGGGCACAAAACCCCTCGCAGCCTCTGGAACGTGCACAGACCTGTTGGTTGCTCTCCCAGCCTTGTAAACATGCTCTCCATTATCTCAAGCAGCAGAGCATATTCTATATGCGTCAAAGAAAACGCTAAACCGTCACAGCTATGCTTGATGCACCCCTACCTTTCTACCCCTACGTCCTCACCTGTTTACCACCACATCCGTGCATCCTCACCACCTGGTTTTTTGTGTGATCACCAAGAAAGAGTGTGGGCTCCCAGAGCTCAGGGCCTTTGTAGCCTCCATACCAGCGTTGGCCCCCTGGACCCACCTTATGCACTCTTAACTTGTCTCTTCTCATTCCTTTGACTCTGCCAGACTTTGTAGCCCCCATGGCCTGGTGTTGAGTCTGATCACCCCAACATTTCTGGCACCTAATGTGGAGCTATGAAGACCCCAGTGAAGAAACACCAGAGTGTGCGGAAGCAGAGGATGCATTGTCAGAGGACACCCGAGGGCGACTGAAAGAAGCTCGGCGGGAAAGCTGAGTGCTCAGAAGAACCAGGGTAACAATGGAACAAAATGAAAGCAAACATTCTACTTATTTAAATTTCCCAAGGCATTTATTACGGAGAGGGAGAGTGAAGGTCAGTACTCAGAATTTATTAACACTCTTTTGTACAATAGAGCTGTTTTATCCATGGTTCCCAGAACAAGGGACAATGGAGTTAGATGAATGGGAAAGAATTGGCAGAGATTTTTTAAAGGCCCATACAGAAGATGCCAGAATTCTAGTTTCTGTTTGGTCAGTGTGGGTGTTGATAAAGGCAGTTCTTGAGCCATTTCAAACAGATGACGAGGCAGATTCAGATGAGAAAGAGGTAGATGAGTGTAAAAAATTAACTTCAGATTCTGAATATGAAGAACAGCAACTGGAAGAAATTAAAGAAAAGAAAGGGAAGCTGAAAAAGGTATATTTTACTAGCCTGTCGGTTCCACCTGCTGAATTAAGTGAATGGCCACCTTCTCCCTCTCCCCTTAATGGGCAAGAAGATGAATTAGCTGCAAAACTTACTGCTTAGTGGCAACATTAAATATGGGGAACAATTGGTGGTGCTACACAAAATTCTATTCAGAAGGCTAGAGCTGAAGAAGAGCTAGAAGCATGGCAATTTCCAGTTACTATAATTCAGCAAGGAGGACAAAACATAGTTAATTGAGCCACTTTTCCTTTTAAGATGTTAAAGGAATTTAAGCAAGCCATTAGTCAATATGGGCCAAATTCTCCTTTTGTACAAACTTTACTAAAAAATGTGGCTCTTGATAATAGATTAATACCATATGACTGGGATACTTTAACAAAGTCTGTTCTCACTCCATCTCAGTACTTGCAGTTTAAAACTTCATGGGCTGATGAAGCTCAAACTCAGACAAGAGAAAACACACAAGCACAGCCGCCTGTGCCTATTTCCTTTGAACAGTTAATGGGGTTAGGCCCTAATTGGGGCCAATTAGACAATCAAGCAGTAATGAAAAATGTTGCCATTGTTCAGTTATGCACTGTGTGCTTACGGGCATGGAAAAAAATAGATGTTACAGGGAAAAAAATCCTTCCTTCATTAGACCTATGAGAGGGAAGGCTCATTTGGCTGAATATATTAAGACTTGTGATAACATTGGAGGTAACTTACATAAGGCTATTCTTTTAGCTCAAGCAATGGCTGAATTAAAAGTGGGGGAAAATATGCCCTTTTTTTTTTTTTTTTTTTTTTTTTTTTTGAGACAGAGTCTCGCTCTGTCTCCCAGGCTGGAGTGCAGTGGCACGATCTCAGCTCACTGCAAGCTCCGCCTCCCGGGTTCACACCATTCTCCTGCTTCAGCCTCCCGAGTAGCTGGGACCACAGGCGCCCGCCACCTCGCCCGGCTAGTTTTTTTTTTTTTTTTTTTTGTATTTTTTAGTAGAGACGGGGTTTCACCGTGTTAGCCAGGATGGTCTCGATCTCCTGACCTCATGATCTGCCCGTCTCGGCCTCCCAAAGTGCTGGGATTACAGGCTTGAGCCACTGCGCCCAGCCAGGCTCTTGTTTTAATTGTGGGCAGTTTGGACACACAAAAAAGGAATGTTAAAAGGGAAATCAATAGGCAAGGGCTACTACCAGTAAGCAACGAAAAAGTCCTGGTATCTGCCCCCGATGTAAGAAGGGCAATCACTGGGCAAATCAGTGTCTTTCTAAATTTAGCAAAGATGGGCAACCACTTTCTGGAAATGGGAAGAGGGGCTGGCCTCAGGCCCCCTCAACAAACCAAGGCATATGCAGCACTGTCAGTATCCCTACAAATGTACAGCAATTGTAGATCTGTAGATCTCTGCAGCACAATTCCTGTTTCCTAACTTCCTGGAGAGCCACCAAAGAAAGTCCTCATGGGAGTTAGGGGCCCTTTACCCTCAGGAACAGTTGGTCTATCGCTTGGAAGATCTAGTTTAAATTTAAGAGGTGCCACTATACATACAGGAATAATTGATTCTGATTATACTGGAGAGATTCAATTAGTTATTAGTTCCTCAATTCCATGGTCTGCTTCCCCAGGAGAAAGAATTGCTCAGTTGTTACTGTTATCTTATGCAAAACTGGGAAGAAGCACAGTAAAAAGAATAGGAGGCTTTGGTAGTGCGAATCCAGCAGGAAAAGCTATATGTTGGGTTAATCAAGTGTCTGACAAAAGACCTATTTGTACAGTAACCATTCAAGGTAAAGATTTTGAGGGGCTAGCAGATACTGGAGCTGATGTTTCTATTATTGGTTTAAATCAATGGCCCTGGCATTGGCCAAAACAAGAGGCATCCATTGGTATTGTTGGGGTAGGGGCTGCCTCAGAAGTTTTTCAAAGTTCTTTAATTTTGCCATGCTAAGGGCTAGATGGCCAAGAAGGGACAATTCAACCTATTATTATACCTAGTCCTGTCAATCTATGGGGTAGAGACTTACTACAACAATGGGGTGCTGAAATATCTATTCCTATGGCTCAGTGTAGTAATAACAGTAAACAAATGATGAGAAAAATGGGATATCTCCCAGAAAAGGGACCAGGAAAAATGAAAGTGGCCAACCAGAATCTTTAGAACTAAAAAGGCAAATGGATTGAACTGGATTAGGGTATCATTTTTAGGAGCGGCCATTGCTGAGCCTCCAGCTCCCATTCCTCTTGTTTGATTAACTGCCAAACCAGTTTGGGTGGAGCAATGGCTGCTGAAACAGGAAAAACTGGAGGCTTCAAAAAATTGGCACAGAAACAATTGCAAAAGGGACACATGGAGCCTACTTTCTCTCCTTGGAATTCTCCTATTTGTTATTAAGAAAAAATCAAGGAAATGGAGAATGTTAACAGACTTGAGGGCCTTTAATGCTGTGATTCAACCCATGGGCACACTGCAACCAGGGCTGCCCCCTCCAACAATGATCCCCAAATACTGGCCTCTCATAGTAATAGATTTAAAAGGTTGCTTTTTTACCATTCCTTTAGCTACTCAAGATTATGAAAAATTTGCTTTTACTGTTCCCGCTATAAATAACAAAGAACCAGTGGACGGATACCATTGGAAAGTACTGTCACAAGGCAGGTTAAATAGTCCAACTATTTGTCAAACTTATGTCAGAAAAGCTATTAAACCAGTTAGAGAACAATTCAAAAAATGCTATATTCTCCATTAAATGGATGATATTTTATGTTCAACTGAAACTAGAGAAGAATTAATGTTATTCTAAACAATTGGAAAACACTGTAACTGCAGTGGGATTAATCATAGCCCCTAATAAAAATCCAAACTTCTGCTCCCTTTTAGTATTTAGGAATGAAAGTATAACAAAGTACTATTAAGCCTCAAAAGGTTCAAATTAGAAGAGATAATTTAAAAACTCTAAATGATTTTCAAAAATTATAAGGAGACATTAATTGGATTCGTCTCACTTCAGGCATTCCTACTTATGCTATGTCTCATCATTTTTTCTACCTTACAAGGTGATTCGAACCTTAACAGCAAACATTCTCTATCCAAAGAAGCATTAGAGAAACTTCAATTAATTGAAAAAAAAATTTCAACAAGCACAAGTGACTTGAATTAACCCTACGCAGCCATTACAGTTTTTAGTTTTTCCTACTAAACATTCACCTACAGGAGTTATTGTTCAACAGAACGATCTGGTTGAGTGGCTTTTTCTACCTCACAATACAGCTAAAATGCTCACTCTGTACTTAGATCAAATTGGTGTACTAGTAGGACAAGCAAGGCTGTGCACAACAAAGTTAATGGGATATAATCCAAATCAAATTATAGTTCCATTAAACAAACAACAAATTCAGCAGGCTTATATTAATTCCCAGGAATGGCAAGTTAATTTGGCAGGTTTTACTGGTGTTCTTGATAATCATTATTCTAAATCCAAAATATTCCAATTTCTTAAATTAACATCATGGATATTGCCTTCCATTACTCAAAAAGCCCCTATTGAAGGGGCCACTACTGTTTTCACTGATGGATCTAGTAATGGAAAAGCCTCATTTGCAGGACCTCAACAGCAAGTTTTTCAAACTGACTTTGCTTCTGCTCAAAGGGCTGAACTTATGGCTGTAATAATAGTGTTAAAAATTTTTAAACAGCCAGTAAACATTGCTTCTGATTCAGTCTATGTAGTGCAAGCCACGCAAAATATTGAATGTGCCTGAATTCAAAATGTGACTGATGACCAACCTAATCTTCTATTTCATTCTTTACAGCAATCAGTACAACAAAGGCATTCCCCTTTCTATGTCACTCATATTAGAGCACATACTAACCTCCCTGGCCCTTTAACTAAACTTAATCCAAGGGCGGATAATTACATGGGGAAGAGGATTTGCTTGTGTTTCTCCAGGTGACAATCAGGTGCCTGTGTGGGTGCCCACCAAACATCTGAAGATCTATCATGAGCTACAGCAGGAAGAGAGGACTCTGGGAAGAGCCAGATATGAGTGATGGTGCAAATAAACATCTCAGAGACGAAGGAGAAAACTGATCTCCCCAAAACAACGCCCCCTGTCAGCAAGAAGTAGCTAAGATCAATCATTGTTCATATTCTAACAGCAGTTAGATGTGCCTCTTCCAAGGTGGGGAATGATAGGGACAGGAGGCAAGGAAATTCTGGACAGAAAAGGGCAGGTCCCCAGTGAAGGCCCGAACCTGAAGACTGGAACCACGGCCCAAAGTGAGAACATGCCTTCCTGTTTTCCCGCTCAAATGTTGCCTTTTCCAAAACCACCCGTGGCCTGCCCCCACCCCCCATCCTGTGCCTATAAAAACCCCAGGTTCCACTGGCAGAGAGCAGACAAGAGGAGAAGCATCTGGACATCAGAGAGTACAGTTGGATGTTGGAGAGAAGCAGCTTGACTTCAGAGAGACGGCTTGACGGCATCGCTCCAGGGGAAGATCACCTTCCTGCTCCATCCCCTTTCCAACTCCCTTTCCTGATGCGGGCCGCTTTCATCGGCAATAAAATCCCCCGCATTCACCACCCTTCAATTTGTGTGACCTGGACGCCAAACAAGAGCTGAGGTACCATGGGTGCAGATGCAAAAGGCTGTCACACTGACCCCCTGCCCTCACTGGTGGAAAGCAGCCACCTCATGAGAAAAGGCAGAGGGCCCACTGAGCTGTTAACACTTAAGCCATCTGTGGATGGCAGAACTAAAAGAGCACTGACTGTAACATTCCTTCTGGGGCTTTGGGGGTCATGGGTACTTCTCCCAGATGCTGCTGCAGGGCCCATGCAGTTTTGCCCCAGCTAACACTCGAAAGCACTCACCCTGGCTGCTGCAACTGCTCACCTGCCTGTTCCCTCCCACAAGGGTTGAACACAAGGGGTTTGGGTGAGTGGAGTTTTCCCCTGCTGGTGCCGAAGCTGCCAGCTACCTCTAGTGCCTGCACTTCAGTTCCTGCCCACGAAGGGGTCAGGGGAAATTTCCTGCTTCAATGGCTGCAATATTCTGAGGCCTGCAAGGTGAGCACATTCCCCAGAGGCTGCACATGTGCTTCTGCCAGGCCCTGGCTGGAGTCAGTTTATTACACTTAGCAGTGAAGGAAATAATGTATACAGTGGTCCATTTCCAAGACAATGGGCCTTGAATCGGCTTGGGTCAGCAAACTACAGAAGAAACAAGGTATACTAGGCCCCTGCTTGGATGGCTGATGCCTGCTTTTCAGCGTCCCCCTGCCCCTTCTCCTGCTTCCCTCTTAGTTGCCCTCATCCAAACCAAAAAAGTTTAGTCTAAAATGAAAGTTTACTAGCCTGCAAAATAGCTTGCTTTGTCTGTTCTTAACAGCCTGCCCAGCTACTTAGGTCATAAATCAAATACTTGAAGAGCCCCTGAGCTAACTAGAATTGCAATGCACTGTGGGCTGCAACAAAATGCAACAAGACAACCCTAAAGGAAACACCTAAAGCCCCTGCCCAACAGCCAATAGGCGACGTCCAGGAAGGTTGTGACCCCACAGTACTCAGCCTGTGAGGAACCAGGGGAGAGACCTACACATTAGGGGATAAATTGCTTGTTGAAACTGTGCTGGGTGTGCCAGCCCATCAGACACCCGATCTTGCAAGACTGTCATTAAAAGTCTCATTTTCGGGCCGGGCACAGTGGCTCAAGTCTGTAATCCCAGCACTTTGGGAGGCTCAGAAGGGTGGATCACGTGGTCAGGAGTTCAAGAACAGCCTGGCCAAGATGGTGAAACCCCGTCTCTACTAAAAACACAAAAATTAGCCAGGTGTGGTGGCGGGTGCCTGTAGTCCCAGTTACTTAGGAAGCTGAGGCAGGGGAATCACTTGAACCTGGGTGGCAGAGGTTGCAGTGAGCCGAGATTGCACCACTGAGCTCCAGCCTGGGCGATAGAGCGAGACGTCTGGGAAGATTGTGATCCCACAGTACTCAGCCTATGAGGAACCAGGGGAGGGACCTGCGCACTAGGGGATAAATTGCTTGTTGAAACTGTGCTGGGTGTGCCAGCTCATCAGACACCTGATCTTGCAAGACCATCATTAAAAGTCTCATTTTCGGGCCGGGCACAAAAATCTCAAAAACAAAAACAAAAAACCTCTCACTTTTGTTGTTCTCTGGGTCTCTGAGTCCATTCTTTGGGTTTGGACAGATTAGTTTATTTCTCACATTTCTCACAGTAGGAAATGTGAGTTCTGGGGGAGCATTTGTCAAATGTAGGTTCACTCTGGGTGACCCAACTGTGACTGTGAGACCCTTTGTGCACCCAGTACAATGTGGAGGGGACTTCCTTGGGGACATTCCACTTGAGCACACAGGGGTTTGTGTTCTGTTTCCCCTCCCCTGGAGCCCATGGCAATCAATGTTCTCATCCACCCCTAAACTCTCCTGGGCTGACCCCACAGAGTCCTGCCTCCCTTCCCTAGGGCCTGATTACCTTGCCAGCTCTCCAGTCTTTCAAAAAGACACATTTTAAAACACCGAGTCCACCGTAGGATCTGGTTTCAGTGGGAGTATTGGTCTGACCACACGGGTCCTCCCACCTACTCTCCTCCCACTCCTGTATCTGTGGCCCGAGCCCACTTCCTGGCTTATTCCCCTAAGAGGCTGAAATCTGAAGCAGAAAGGAGCTGGGCCCAGGAAATTAACTCGGGGCATTTTTTTAATGCTACGCCCACATGTTCCCGTGTGACCGGTTATTGGAACCTGCACAGATGTGGCCAGGGGAGGGCCCTTTCCGCTGCCAGGGGGATGCCGCCACATGCGAGCAAGGGCAAGGGTCCTGCCCCTCCCTGCACCCAGGAGGCCTTCCAGAATCGACCCAGGGTTGCAGTGGCGGGTGCAGTAGAGACCAGGAGAATCAAACATGGGTGGGGCTGGGTGTGGAACCCCAGGATTCTGGCCCTGAGCTGCAGTGGGCAGGGTGGGAAGAGGGCGCAGTGTGAGGACCCCACCCACCTCATGGGGTCCCTAGAGAGAGCCGGTGCCAGAAGTCCTGGGATCCAAGAGGGTCCACCCCAGGGAAGGAGGCCCCACGGCTCCCTCAGCACCCAGGGCCTCAGGTGTGTGCTGGAAAATGGGGCCAGGGTCACTTTTAAATATTTTCAATGATTTCCTCAATTATTCAACTGGAGTTACTAAATATTCCAATTGTGATTACCTAATGATTTAAAAAGCTTTGTATTAACTTTGAAAAAGTAGAGACTCACAGGAAGTTACCAAAATAGTAGAGTCCTGTACTCTCCCCAGTCCCCTCAATGGTGACATCTCACTAAGGATCAAAACTAGGAATCTGTGCTCTTTTTACTTTTTTATTTTATTATTTTTTTGACACAGAGTCTCACTGTATCACCCAGCCTGGAGTGTAGTGGTGCGATCTCAGCTCACTGCAACATCTGCCTCCCAGGTTCAAGCAATTCTCCTGCCTCAGTCTCCCAAGTAGCTGGGATTACAGGTGCGTGCCACCAGGCCCGGCTAATTTTTGTATTTTTAGTAGAAACGGGATTTCACCACGTTGGCCAGGCTAGTCCTGAACTCCTGACCTCAGGTGATCTGCCTGCCTTAGCTTCCCAAAGTGTTGGATTAAGGGTGTGAGCCACCGCACCCGGCCTTGTGCTCTTTTTAAATAACACCTTATTCAAATATAATTCACGCAGAGTGCACAATTTCCTGGCTTTTATATATCCATAGGGCCGGATGTCATTTTTAAAGAAAGTCAAAATGGAGAATGGGCTGAGCCTCTCTCTGGCCAGGGGTTCCATGAGTGCACGGTGGGGTTTCATGGTTTCCTGGAATGGTATCTGGAGGCCTCTCCCCTCTGTTGCCCCATGGCAGGGCTGCCTGAGCACCACAGATCATGCTGCCGTGGGTGGGCAGAACAGGCCCCTCCCGCAGGGGCACTGAGTGCTGTGATTTGTGCAGACTGTGTTCTGAGAGTTACTTTTGCTATTTGAAAGGCTATTTAGCCAATTTGACACAGAATTCCACCAGATTTGCATGTTTTAAGTCACTTGTAGCATTGTATGTAATAGTAACATTTAATTTCCATGTAGTTCTAAATGTATTTATGACCTACTTACCAAAGTTTTTAAAATAAGACATAGTGTTTCCTGGGTAACTTAATTTTATATAGAAACAGAGGGAGCCCAGCTCAGTCAGTCTGCATTATAATTGACATAATTAACATATGCACTTGAAAACTGAGTGCAAATAGTTTAAAAACGTTCTGGGGCCTCTTATTGGATTCTCCTTCTTGGGCAGGTCCTGGCTGTCAAATGCTGTCCCCAGCACCCCCAAATCTACAAAGTAGAAGCTTAAGATCTGCAGAGATGGGTAAAAGCCTCAGTAAGACAGCTAGGTTGACCAACTTGTTCCAGCTCGCCTGGGATCCTGCCAGCTTTGAAGTGGAAACCCTGAGGTCTGAGGGCACCCTCAGTTCTAGGCAAACCAGATTGTTGGTTGTCCTTCCGGCAGCATGCGTGCTTGACTTTGATGCAAAAATTTCTTAACACACACATGCTTCTTCCTGTCAACACTCCAGCTAGAGGCCACTGGACGCACTTGTAGCTGAGCAGTTTGAGCTTATGCATCGCAGAGAGGAAGAGCAGGCACCACAGGAAGCGCCAGACATGCGCTCAGAGGGGTTAGAAAGAACTTGTACCCACACTGAGCCAGAACTGGGGGCTTGGGGGAGGGTGTGAAGAATCAGGGGTTCCCTGTAGTGTGGATGCTGTCAGAACTCAGGCTGGTTCTGTGATCAGGCGTCTCAACAAAGCTCCTCGGCAGTGGGCAGAGAAGAATGGAGAACCCGTAAAGCAGCTGCTGCCACTCATTTTTGCCAACAGAGGGGCTGGCTGGAAATTTGAGGGTGGCACAGTGACCTTGCTTTTGTCTGTGTTCGGACAAAGTTTAAAGTGGCCTTGTCTTGTCTAATTCTGTCGCCGTCTCAGAGACACCCCGTCTGATATCAGACACCCCGTCTGATATTGGTGTTCTGTGAGGTGGCTCCTGTCCGACAGGAGAATAACTCAGCCCAGCTGTGTTACCACCAGCTTCTGGGGACAGGGCTGCTCCTTTTGTCTCCCCCCACAAAGCAGGGAAAGGTAAGGAGAATACTGTTAAAATGGGCCAGGCATGGTGGCTCATGCCTGTAATCCCAACACTTCAAGAGGCTGAGGTGGGTGGATCACTTGAGCCCACGAGTTCAAGACCAGCCTGGGCAATATGATGAAACCCCGTCTCTACAAAACATACAAAAATTAGCCAGGTATGGTGGTGTGCACCTGCAGTCCCAGCTACTTGGGAGACTGAGGTTGGAGGATCGTTTGAGCCCAGGAGGTTGAGGTTGCAGTGAGAGGAGATTGTGCTATCGAACTCAGCATGGGTGACAGAGTGAGGCCCTGTCTAAAAAAGAAAGAAGGAAGGAAGGAAGGAAGGAAAGAAGGAAGGAAGGAAGGAAGGAAGGAAGGAAGGAAGGAAGGAAGGAAGGAAAGAAAGAAAGAATACAGCTAAAATGAAAACCTGTATTCCTCAAAGTCACTAATGTCAAATGACAAAATACAGCAAATTCAGTTAAGATTGAATAGGTTTTTATTTGCAATTCTAGACTTGGGCAACCCCTCATTCTTAGGAAATAGAAGGAGCATTTGGATGAGCTGAGCAGGAGAGGTTGGCAGGAAGGGGTGGAAGAAAGCAGAAACAGACCAAAAAGCAGATTGGTCATCTCGCAGTTACTTTCCTTGTCATGGTTAAAGCACAGTGGACTTCCCTTATCGCCCCGGCTAAAACTGGCCTATCTGGGAATTTGGGGTCTCTCTCTCTCTCTCTCTCTCTCTCTCTCTCTCTCTTTCTCTCTCTCTCTCTCCCCCTCCCTCCCTCTCTCTGTCTCCTGAAAGAGGGTCAGATAAACAACTTAGTGTCTGCTCAGTGGTGTGAAACTCCCTGCATGAGTAGCTGCATTTTGGCTTGG
Organism: Macaca fascicularis; assembly: GCF_037993035.2. Taxonomy (NCBI): domain Eukaryota; kingdom Metazoa; phylum Chordata; class Mammalia; order Primates; family Cercopithecidae; genus Macaca; species Macaca fascicularis. The sequence goes on from NC_088381.1 coordinate 171,333,683, forward strand.
TCTGTTGGTCCTAGTGCAGAAGCTCAGTCCAAACCAATGGCATCCTCTCTGCTTATTTAACACCAGCAATAAAGTAAAAAGGGACGTTGCACAATTCCAGAAGATACCTTAATACGTGTATCTGAAAAATACTAGTGTCCAGAAAACACGAAGCACTCCTATAAATCAATCATACCAAGACCGGGACCCAGTAGAAAAACTGGCTTCTTAAGATTGAAATGGGAATGTCAAAAACGTACACTTCCAAATGGCTAATAAGAATATGAAAAAGTGTTTGACTTCCTCAGTCATCAAGGAAATGTCAAGTAAAATCAAAATTTGATGCAATTATGCACCCACCACTGGCTAAAATGGAAACAACCGAGAATATCAAGTGTTGGCCAGGATGGCACCCAGAGGCATCACGCTTTGTTAGTGGGAGTGCACTTTGTACAAACACCTGGGAAAACTGTCTGGAAGTGTCCACCAAAGCAGAACCTACCCAAACCCTGTGACCCAGCAACTTGCTCCATGCACAACAGAACCTGTATATATCTTTACCAGAATACATGGACAAGAATGGTTGGCCGTGGTGGCTCACGCCTGTAATCCCAGCACTTTGGGAGGCCGAGACGGGCAGATCATGAGGTCAGGAGATCGAGACCATCCTGGCTAACACGGTGAAACCCTGTCTCTACTAAAAATACAAAAAAAATTAGCCGGGCGAGGTGGCAGTGCCTGTAGTCCCAGCTACTCGGGAGGCTGAGGCAGGAGAACAGCGTGAACCTGGGAGACCGAGCTTGCAGTGAGCCGAGATCGCACCACTGCACTCCAGCCTGGGCGACAGAGCGAGGCTCCATCTCAAAAAAAAAAGAAAAGAAAATCTTCTCTTTTAAGCTATCTATAATTTACTACAATTTGATAAAATAAATTTTTATAAACAAAGATAAAAAATTTGTGTTTTATCTCCTCACTTGATTCCTCCAAAATGTGAAAACTATATGTGAGTATACGTATGACAATATGGTTATTTATATAAGTCCAATAAAATATGCTCTCTTTATAACAAAATACAATGAAAAACACTGGTTTTAACTACCAAGACTGACTAAAATGTCATATTTTAAAATACACATAAAATATCTGACTTCAAGGGTTCTCAGCCTTACAGTAAGTTAATAAAAACTGTCATTTTCTGGCAGGCCCAAGAACCTTAGGACTATGAGTAAAATCTAAAGTCTTACTTGGTTTGACTTTCTAGCCTCAAGAGATTTTTCATCTGAAATTTCTATATGATCAAGGTAAAAAAAGAGTTATATTCCTTTAAAAAAAAAAAAGCTATAATACACCTGTTATTAGATTTTAACTCTATGCACTATTTTTGAGTTCTTATCTACTTTAGACTCGACTAAATCCTAAATTCTTCTAGGTACCTCCAATCCAACTTTCTTCCATAAAATTACCAAAATGAAAAGTGCTCTGTTCCTGAAGCCCACTAAGCTAAAACTAAACAGGTATTACAAAACAAAGTCCAAGACGGGAGGATCGCTTGAAGCCAGGAGTTTGAGACCAGTCTGAGCAACAAAGTGAGACCCCTTCTCTGCAAATAATAAAATAAAATGAATTAGCCAGGTGCTATGGCATATATTAATACCTGTAGTCTCAGCTACTTGGGAGGCTGAGGTGGGAGAATCACTTGAGCCCAGGAGTTAGAGGCTGCAGTGAGCTATGATTGTGTCACTGCACTCCAGCCTGGGCAACATAGCGAGACCCCTGTCTCTACAAAAAATAAATTAGCTGGGTGTGGTGGCACACGCCTATAGTCCCAGCTACTTCAAGCCTGCAGTGAATTTGGATTGCCCCACTGCACCTCCAGCCTGGCAACAGAGCGAGACTCTGTCTCTAGAAAAATAAAAACAAAAAAACAGTGACCAAAGCGCAGCATGGGGATCCTCTGCACCCCTCCCTATAAACATGGCACTGGGTGGCGCAGTGTGTGTGGGCTGTGGTCTGCAGCTTGAGCGGGGCCTTGGCACCTGCCATGCCTCACCGGCCGAGGTCTTGGTGGCTGGGGGTGGGCACGGTTTGCACACGGAACCTGCTCTGCTCTCAGTGCATGAATTCACAAGGAAGCATGATTGGAGAACAACAGGAAATGGTATGGGAACAGTGTGAATCAGGCATTTTGCACAGGAAGCGTTGGGAGATGTTTTTACTGTAGTCTGCCTGAAGCTGGGACAAAATTGAACAAACAGGATGAATTTGGTGCTTTGGAAAGTGTGAAAGCTGTTAGTGAACTCCATTCTCCTTTATCAGGAGAAGTAACTGAAATTTATGAAGCTCTTGCAGAAAATACAGAACTTATCAAAAAATTTTGTTATAAAGATGTTTGGCCAATCGAGATGACACTGAGTAACTCTTCAGAACTAGATGAACTTGGCCAGGTGTGGTGGCTGACACCTGTAATCCCAGCACTTTGTGAGGCTGAGGTAGGTGGATCATCTGAGGTTAGGAGTTTGAGACCAGCCTGGCCAACGTGGCAAAATCCTGTCTCTACTAAAATACAAAAATTAGCTGGGCGTGGTGGCAGGCACCTGTAATCCCAGCTACTCAGGAGGCTGAGGCAAGAGAATCACTTGAACCCAAGAGGCAGAGGTTGCAGTGAGCCAAGATCGTACTGTTGCACTCCAGCCTGGGCGACAAGAGCAAAACTGTCTCAAAAAAAAAAAAAAAAAAAAAAGAAGAACTAGATGAACTTATGAGTAAAGAAGCTTATAAAAAATACGGAAAAATCTATTAAGGAGTGAAAATGGAACCCCTAAATAAACTAGTATGAAATAATTTAAAATAGAAAAATAAAAAACAAAATTAATGAAGTAAAAAACAAGTCTTACGCCTGATACATGAACCACACCAAAAGTTCACCAAATTGCATGACGCCGTAATCAGAGACAACCAAACCACAAACCAAGAGGAGAAGCTGGTGTTTTCCCTGCTACAAACAGCTTTTCCAGCAGGCATGGTGCCTGTAGTCCCAGCTACTTGGAAGGCTGAGGCCGGAGGAGTTAAATGTCAGCCTGGGCAACATGATGAGACTCCACTACTTAAAAACAAAAGTTGAAAAATAAACCTTAAAAAACGGGTTTTCCTAGGATGTTGTTATAAGGCTCCATATAGTAATGAGACTCTCACCCTCTCAATGCCACTATTTCACTTGGCAGGATAATGCTATAATTAAAATTTCACAATAAGTAACTGCTATAGGTAACTTGAGAAAACCTGACCTAAAAAAACCAATCCTTTTAGTCCACCTAGTGGGCACATTTGGCATTTTCCCTAACACGATTTTTTGTTCAAATCGTGCTGGTGGTCCCTTTTATAAAGCTGGCGTTCGCTAGTTTAATTCGATCCTGTATGAAATACTACAGAGTGGCTATCACAGGCCTTTTGTTTAATTTACTTCCCTTAGGCTTGGGCTGTTAGTTCAAAAACCATTTCTAGAAACTAAGTTTATTATATTGTTGCCAATTTTTTCATTATAATTTTTAAATGTTGTTCTTACTGCCTGTCTAACCTCAACGAAGCCAACTCTCCTAACAGGATAATACTTGCTCAGCACTTCCAGGTAATGACTAATGCCTATAAAGCAGATGACATCAAACTTAATACTGGACTCCAGATGAAACTGCTTTGAGGCCAGGAGCGGTGGCTCACGCCTGTAATCCCAGCACTGTGGGAGGCCGAGGCGGGCAGATCACCTATGGTCAGGAGTTCGAGATCAGCCTGGCCGACATGGTGAAACCCTGTCTCTACAAAAAAAAAAAAAAAAGAAAGAAAGAAAGAAAAATTATCAGCTGGGCGTGGTGGCGCATGCCTGTAATCCCAGCTATTCAGGAGGCTGAGGCAGAAGAATTGCTTGAAACCAGGAGGCAGAGGTTGCAGTGAGCCAAGATAGTGCCATTGCACTCCAGCCTGGACTATAAGAGCAAAACTACGTCTCAAAAAAAAAAAAAAAAAAGACTGCTTTGAGACATTTTTTCCTTCTGGCCTTGTGATTACACAAATGTGGCCCAGGTTGCTGACATAGAGCCCCCCCCCACCCGCCATGTTCCCTGCAATGTGGGACACAGACAGCTGGCACAGGCCCGTCGCAGCACCAGGGACAGATAAGCCTGGCTGCAGAATGGCTGGTTAGCGATGCTTTTAGAGAAACATCTTGATCAAAAGGGAAAAATGTAAAGCTAATCACACAAACTGGGTCATTCTTGTCCTACGCAATCGAGGGTCAAGAGGCCGGGGGAAGGAGCACTCGGGGCACGTAGAATTTCTGCTAGAATGGCATTCTCTGTAAGCCCGGCTGCTGAAACTGCTGCCACTCCCTGAACCCAGTTTACCTCACACCTACTAAACAACCCGCTGACACAACTCTCACTCGCTTCACCCTCTGCCCTTGCAGCAGGACCAGCCAGTTGGAGCTTGCCAGCTCCCCAAACTCACCAGCGCTAATGAGCTTCCTCACAGAGCAGTAGTAATATTTCTTCTCTTTATAAAACCTCCAGCCTTTCTTCATTTTTTGGACATCTTAAACCACCCAGGCTACAGATACCCACAAATTACACTCCTTTCCCCAAATAAAACATTTTAATTTCAAGGATTCATCTCTGTATTTAACTTCAACACTGATAACAGGGAAATATGCAGCTAAGAGACCTCCAACCCCCAGGCGTTCCCTTCTAAGCACCCCCTTAGTCAGCCCAGACTTTGTAGGGGTGGGGAATGACTGGGCAGCTCCACGTGTGACAGTGGTTTCTGCCCTGTCCCTGATCGAAATGACTGACAGCGAGCGCTCCTTCAGGCCCGCCCTCCCCGGAGTTCTCACTTAGCAAATGGCTTTCTAAGGAGAGCACAGCACTTTGTCCCTATGTGTGGACTGACAATGAATAAAAGCAGCAGAAATCCATGGTGGACTTTATCTTAGCAAATAGAGGACAAAGATCAACAAGAGCTCCTGTAGGATTCGGGACACTGGTCACCCACGTAGGCACGGAAAGGGGAAAATGGAATCCACCTTTCTGGGGCCAACCTGGCAATTTGTGTGCAAAGCACAGGAATTCCACACAAGGAATTTGGCCTAATAATTAGAGCTCGCGTGCTGCCTCAGCCTGTAATTCCAGCACTTTGGGAGGCTGATGCAGGAGGACTGCTTGAGCCTAGGAGTTGAAGACCAGCCTGGGTACCATAGCAAGACCCTAGCTCTACCAAAACAAAACAAAATAAAACAATACAAAAATTAGCTGGGTGTAGTAGCATGCACCTGTCTAAAAAGAAATGTAATTAGTAACAGGAAAGCTCCAAACTCAGAAGAAAAAAAGAACAAAACAATATTTTTAAACTGCTAAGAAGACCAAAAAGTATTTCAAAACCATGAGGTAAAATGACTTCAATGGCATATGAAAATCAAACTATCAGCCAGGCACAGCGGCTCATGCCTATAATCCCAGCACTTTGGGAGGCTGAGGCTGGGGGATTGCTTCACCCCAGGAGGTTGAGACCAGCCTGGGCAACATAGTTAAACCCCATCTCTACAAAACTAAAAACCTCAGCCAGGTGTGGTGGTGCAGACCTGTAGTCCCAGGTACTTGGGAGGCTAAGATAGGAGGATCCCTTGAGCCCAGAGGTTCAAGACAGAAGTGAGCCATGACTGCACCACTGTTCTCCAGCCTGGGTGACAGAGAGACCCTGTCTCAAAAAACAAAAACAAAAATCAACAATTATAGTGAAATAATTTAAAAAATAACTTTGTAGAGCAAATGCTTCTCAGACCTCGTGGTGAATCAAATCATCCATGAGCTAATACAATCTACAGGCTGGATCTGTGTTTTCCCAGGCACCCCAAGCAATTCTCATGCCCCCACACTTGAGACCACTCCCAAAGCTGGAGGAAGATTTCCAGGGAAAATACCATCTGTAGCCACGAGAAAAGTCATGTCAGCGACGGGTATCACTTTCGCTCTGTAAACACATTGAATGTATAGAGAAAAAGAGTAGGGAGAGAACCTCCTACTGAAAGCATCAGTTATCCTAGAAGCAAACAGGGATTTTATATCATCCTTCAGTTCACCTGAGACATCAGTTCCATTCATGACTAGACAAACATTTAACATGGTCAGGCCTGGGTCACAGGCCCCTGGGGGTGGCAGAGCCTTGCTACTTCAGGATCAGAGACACCCCGTCCCTGAGAGCCTGTTAGTAAAGGCAGCACCTCAGCCTCACCCAGGACACAGGACACTTTGAGGAAAAGGAAAGAGCCTGGCCTGGCAGGACCTTGGGTCTCCAGGAGCCACAGTGCAGGTCAGACAGGATCAGGGAGGTCTCCATGACAGAGGCGTCCTCTTGCTGGAGCCGCACACAGACAGCCTGTCAGCACAGGAGGCCCTAGAATGACGGCACTGGGGGGCCTGGTGAACGTGGTAGGGCCCTGGATCCAGCCCTACCTGAAGCTCTCCTGGGATGTTCATCTAAATGCACCACTAAGATGCCCCACTATGTCTTCTTTCTCTTAAGACCTTTTAACGTTGGGTCATCTAGCACAGGCAACCAAAAGATTTTTACCTAAAGCACTATCTTCCTAGAAGTGGGATTACTGCATCAACGGCGTCTGTAAGGTCACTTTGAGCAAGTGTGCGCCACAGGAGCCTCCTGGAGCCGCACAGGGGAGCCGGCAGCACGTGCTCTTCTACCACGAAGGGAGTCTGGAGAGAGTGGGCCGGGCTGCTGGGGGCTCTGGGGCATCGGCTGCCAGCGCGGAACTCAAGACCCAAGCCAGGTCGTTGGCCTCTCGGCCTCGGCTCCTCTCCTCTGAGCAACGTGAGTGGTAACATTGCTGCTCCAGCGGGTGCAGGTGAGGGGGAGCGGGAGGCTCCGGGCAGGCTGGGCGCAGGGCCAGGACACCCACTGTGCTCAATCCAGGGCCCAACTGTGATGCTGACAGTAGGGGAACCTCAGCGGGTCCTGCCACACTCTGGGCCTCAGTTCCTTCTGATCAGGGGGACACGGTCGCAAGCGGTCAGCACCTGAGGTCCCGCCAGTGGGGAGGGATATGGAGTCTCTGAGTGTGGCCACAGGAAGCAAGATTTTAGGAGGCTGCTGTTGGGGAGACTGGAGGTTCAGAAGGAGTGAAGGCACTTGAAGGGAGGGGCCTGGGGCGTGGCCTGTCCCAGGTGGTCCCCACTGGCCCCAACCTCACCAAGCCTTGGTGCCTATGGGAGGGGCTGCCCATGCACCTGCTGCTCCCACTGGGTCTGGGACAGGCACGTGCCCCTGGAGCTGGCTGCCCTCCCAGCTCTGCCCTCCTGCCTCCCAGCCCGGCCTTCCTGCTGCCCAGCCCCTCCCTCTGGCCTCCCAGCCCTCCCAGCTGGACTCACTCAGGCCAGCAGGTGAGCCCTGCAGGACCCAATCCTGGCTGGGGGAGGGGCATAAGGAGCGAGGCCCGAGGGTCTGGCTGGGCTCCTTGACAGTGCCTCAGTGGGTCCTACTCTTGGTCTTGCTGCCCAAATGCACGGCGGAGACCCAGGCCAAGGAGCCTGCTCCTCTCCAAACTTAAAGCAGTCCTGGGCCTTGGCCTCATTCCCTGGGAGGCTCCCAGAAAACCCAGCATATGGAGGGTGGAGCCCGTCCCCACCCAGAGGCCTCGAGCCCAGGACAGCCCAAGGCCTCCCTGATGACTCTCGGATGCTTCCCACGCCTGGGCCAGGGCCAGTGGCTTGGGGGGCTGTTTACCTGACATGGTGCTGTCTCCCCGCCCGAGGACGGGGGACTCCTCAGTATCTCCAGCCTCCTACCGCCTGGACACCGGTAGTCTCAGTCCAGGGCTGGAGCACAGGGCAGTCACTGGGATGCTTCCTGGTCCATTCCTGTATCTGGGGGTCCCGCTTTGGTCTTCAGGACGAGTGTCCGGGACAGGGGACTGTTCATCTTCTGAGGATTTGTCCTGCAGGCGCCCGAGTCTGCAGATCTGTGGGCGCTGGTCCTGGCTCCATCTTCCTGGGCTGTCCGGGTTCGGGTCCGGGTCCGGGTCTGGGTCCGGGTCTGGGTCCAGGTCCGGGTCGGGGTCCGTGGCTGAAGCCCCCCAGGTGATTGTCCTGCGCCGTCATCCCCGGGCCGGGTGGGCAGAGGCTCTGCCTGCTCTCAGCTGTTCTCTCTCAGCCTGGTTCCATCGCAGCCGTCTTCCTCTGATTACTGCCGCCTCTCTGGCCTCCTCCGGAACCCGCCCAGGTGCCCCTCGCTAGTTCCCAGCTCCCCTGTCTACCCTGGGCCTGTGCTGTCCCTCCCTGCGGGATTCTCAGTTGCCCCTCCTGTGGGGCAGGTCAGGAGAGAGGACAGGCATGGGACTCGGTCTCTCTCTCTGGGGCCCTCAGGTATGTGAAGAATGTATGATGTGTCCAGACCCCTGCCAGGGAGCCCGCCACAGCCAGCGCCCCTCCAGCTGGGAGCTCAGACCCCTGCCAGGGAGCCCGCCACAGCCAGCGCCCCTCCAACTGGGAGCTCAGACCACTGCCAGGGAGCCCGCCACAGCCAGCGCCCCTCCAGCTGGGAGCTCAGACCCCTGCCAGGGAGCCCACTGCAGCCAGGAACCCTCCAACTGGGAGCTCAGACCACTGCCAGGGAACCCACCACAGCGAGGGCCCCTCCAGCTGGGAGTGCATTCCTCAGTCTCGGTGAAGGGAAGATATGGGATGACCTTGTTGGCTGTGGCTGTGACCTGGGGCTCAGGCCAGCCAGAGTGGGGACGGTGGCTCCCCGATTCTGGAGCTCTGCCTGGGGGACACAGACTGCCCTGGGGCTGGTCCATAGCACAGTTGTCCTCCTGGGGCAGGGACCGGCTGTGGGCGGTGGTGGCAGGAGAGTCCTTGTGGTCTCCTGTGAGGCTCTCCCCACCTCTCTCCTTCCTTCCTGTGCCCTCCATGGCTCCTACCCCTTCCTGATGGCTGTGGCCTTCAGCAAACATCTGCCTCTCTCTGAGCCTCAGTGTCTCCATCTGTCATGGCAGGTGGACTGGCTAGGGGGGCCCTGCTCCCAGCAGCAGCTCCAGGAACCCCCGTTGTGGGCACAGACCTGGCTCTGCCTCCCCTGTCCTGAACTGCTTGCGCCCAGGGCTCTGGTCACCCCTCTCCGCTCCATGACCATTCACACGCCTTATGGTCTACAGGGCCGGCCACTCCATGGCAGCAGCCATCATCTGCAGGAGAGGCCTCAGGGACCCCGGGCCTCCGTCCTCCCTGTGCCCCCAGACCTAGTGGACCCCAGGCCTCTCCCCCTCTGACCTTGGAGGTGCTCACGACTTGTTCCATTCCGGCCCCATCTAGGTTCATCCCTACTCAGTCGTGCAAGCCATGGCAGCCTTGCATGTCCCATGTCCCTGCCCATGGGGCCGCCTGCCCCCTGCCCCTGTACCCTCTAGAAGGTTCCCCCTCCCTCTGTGCCCTCTAGAAGTTCCCCTTCTCCTCCCCTCCCCCACCACCCCTGTGCCCTCTAGAAGGTCCCCCCTCCCCTCCCCTCACCCTAGGGCCTCATTCCTGCCTCCTGCTCATAAACACTCAGCACTTTGAGCAAGGATTTGTCTGGGGTTGACCGGTCACATTTCAACTTGTAGCAGCGTAGAGTCCCATGTCCCTGCCCAAGGAGCCCCTGGGCCCTGCCACCCCTGCACCTGCTAGACGGTCCCCTTCCCCTCCCTGTTAGAGCCCTGTCCCATCCCTTCCACAAATGCTGAGGATTTAAGTCTAACAACCCCTCTGGGCCCTCTCTTGGGGCCCTTCCCTCCACCTCCTGGAGACCCCAGGCCCTCCCACCAGTGCTTCTGGATCCTTCCAGGTGAGTCAGCGGTGGGGCAGGTGGGAGGGAAGGTCTTTCAGGCAGCCCCTCCACCCAGGGACCGATGGCCTGTCCTGGTCTCACATTTCTTGCTGGGTTGGGGGGCATGGCCACACCCCCTCTGCTGGCCTAGAGACTTAGGGTCCCCTATAATGAACCTGAAGGGACAGAGCTGGAAGTCAACTGTGTGTGCAAGCCTGGGCTTGTGGGCCAGGATGGAGAGCAGGCACGCCCTGGCCCTGCTTGAAGGCCGAGGTGCTCTCCGGAGTAGGCAGACGTGACCCTGTTCCTGGGGTCTGGTCACCATGGGAAGATGAGAGAAGGGGGTCCTGTGTGGACTGTGGGCCTCAGACAGGGGCACTGTGGCCGCCCAGGTAGGGTGTGAGGAAGGAAGGAGGGAGGGAGGGAGGGGAGTGGACCCTGGATCCCCTGGCTCTCTGTCCCTTAGAGGACACTGCCGCTTGGAGGGCACCACAGTGGGACTTGGCCCAGGCAGGTCAGAGTTGCTTGACCCCAGGGCCTCCTGACCCCCTGACCCAAGGGAGGGACACTGAGGCTCAGAGCCCTGATATCTTGCTCAGGGTCACAACCTGGGGCAGCGCTGGGTCCCAAACCCCTCCCACCCCTGGACTCAGTAACTGTCTGGGTCTCCCGTGGCCTCGGGAGGCCCAGAAGGATGGAGTGGGCCCGGGATATCTGCCCAGGCAGGCTCCACCCCGACCCAAGCACATGCCTGCCTGCCGGGGACACAGAGGCCTCAAGTCCAGCTAGCAGCAGGCCTGGGTGACCACGGAACAGGGAACGCACTGTCCCCTTGCCCCCTGGCTGCTGGCGGAAGGGCTGCGTCAGACCCGGCTTCATGTGGAGCTTGGGAGGTTGGGGAGGTTGGGTCTCCTGTCCTGAGGCTCTGGTGAGTGAGAGGGACTGTCCCTGGCCCTGGCCCCTGGTCACAGTTGCCATTGGATGCTGCCGCCGCCAGGCTCTTCCCTCCCTCCCTCCCACTCCCTCCTCTGCATCCAGGGTCCTGCCTCAATTGGGTCTCGCCTCTCTCCTGACTCCTGTCTTTCCCCCGACCTCCCTGTGGTGGCCACAGTGGCTCCTGCAATCAGGCCTCAGTGGTGCTGGGGGCTGCCTGTGGCTCCCTCCCTCTGGATCAATTCCCGGCTTCCTGTCTGCCCTTTGCTCCCTGTGCTCCTCAGGGATTCCTGTCATGGGTGCCACCTCCTCCAGGAAGTCCTCAACCTTGTGGTTCCCTCTGTCCAAAATCTCCAGCACCCTTAGTGCAGACTCCTCCCCTCCTTTGTTCCTTCTGTTTGCCCATTCTGTCTCCTGGGTCCCTGCTGAGTCCCTGTTGTCCGGTTGTCACTCTTTGGTGTCCAGGCCTCTGTCCCTGCAGCTCTGGTTCCCCTGTCGGTGAGCGTCCACTCATCCCTGCAAAGGCAGCATCTTCAGGGCAGGGGTTCCGGCTCTGCCAGCGGTCTCTGCCCTCTGCCTGGGGCTGCCTCCATATCAACAACTCCTTCTCATGTGTGTGGTGGGGTGACCCCGGCTGGCCTGCTCTGCTCAGGGGGAGGGGAAGTTTGGGGACCAGCACACAGGCTTTGCATCAGCCAATGCCCTCCAGGTGGTGGCTGTGTTCAGGGCCCGGCGCTGAGTCATTGGCCGCCTGGGTCCCGGGGCACTTTCTTCCTTTTTATTATCGATAAGTATATTTGTATAGCCTTATGGGGCACACGTGATGTTCTGTTCTGTGTATGAAATGTGTAATGATTGGCCGGGTACTGTAGCTCACGCCTGTAATCCCAGCACTTTTGGAGGCCGAGATGGGTGGATCACCTGAGGTCAGGAGTTTGAGACCAGCCTGGTCAACATGGTCTACTAAAAATCTCTACTAAAAATACAAAAATTTAGCCAGACGTGGTGGCAGCTGCCTGTAATCCCAGCTAATCGGGAGCCTGAGGCAGGAGGATTGCTTGAGCCTGGGAGGTGGAGGTTGCAGTGAGCCGAGATCGTGCCAGTGCACTTCAGCCTGGACAACAAGAGCAAAACTCTGTCTCAAAAAAAAAAAAAAAAAAAAAAAAAAGGTGTAATGATCAAATCAGAATGTTCAGGGCACGCTGACCTGGAGCACTCGTCATCCCTACGTGGTGGGAACACTGCAATCTTTTCTTCTGGCTATCTTGGAGAATGCGGTAAATACAGCTGTTCCATGGCAGCCGGTGACTGCAGTTAATGTGAGGCTGTTCCCTGTACCCGTGTGTACCATTGAGCATCCTCTCCATCCGCTCCCCCCAACCCACACGCCCCCCCAGCCTCACGTCAGTATCACTCTCTCCCTCCCTGAGAGCCACGTTAGCCCCCCGCGAGCGTGAGGCCCCTCACGTTGTCTTTCTGTGCCTGGCTGATTTCACTTCACGTCGTGACCTCCAGCTCCATCCATGTGGCCGCATGAGGGGATTCCCTTCTCTTGATGGCTGAGTGGTACTGCATCGTGTGCACCACGTTCCTTATCCATTCTGCCGTTGACCCCTATTTAGGTGGATTTCAGCAGCTGAGCAGCGCTGCAGTGAACGTGGGGTGCAGGCGTCCCTGTGTGCTGACTTGTTTCCTTTGATAACTGCTCAGTGCTGGGACTGCTGGATCCTCTGGGAGTCCTATGTATGTAGTTTTGTTTCCTCTGGACACTCTGAGCTCTCCAGGGAGCAGCCCTTCCTGTGGCTCCAGCCCCAAGGGGGCCTCTCCTGCAGGGGTGGGCTGGGCAGAGCCCTGGGGGAGGTACCAGGGTGCAGCTGGAGGCCCCAGATCCTGCTTCAACTTGGGCTGGCCCTGGAGGAAGTGTAACTGCTGCAGCCCTGGGGGCTCAGGACCAGCAGCTGAGAGGCTGCCCAGGGCAAGGGGAGTGTGTATGTATATGGCGGTGGTGGGGCTGGCTTTCTCTCCAGAGTGGCCTGAAATCCCATCTGACACAGGCCTGCTTCTGAATCGCCTGGCTGCTTATGAGCTGTGCGCTCAGGGAGAATACCTGCCCATCTCACCAGGTGCCCAGATGCCCCCAGTGAGTCCACCCCACAGCTTTCCACCTGGTCACCCCAAGCCCCAGGTGAGACTGAACAACCTGCCTCACTAGGGAGGCTTCCGGGCTGGAGTGGAGCAGCCCCGGGTGGAGCTCAGGCCTGCAGGTGAGTGTGCAGACCCAGGTGTGTGTGGGACAGAGCCAGCCCCTCTTGGTGACAGGGATGTAGGTACAGGTGACAATGGGAGGCTTAGCCCAGCCTCAGGTGCCTGAATAACTTCAAAATCCTTGTCGTCCCTGAGGCTTTGGACTGATGTGTAACTAGCAACCTAAGAACATTCTTCAGATGCCTGCTGGACAGCCCGAGAGTAGGAAACTCTGGGTCCCCACCTGGCAGGACCCCGCCTCCCCAGGTAGGGCTGAGTGGCCGTGGCTGCACAGGACGTTCAAGGTTGTTCAGTGCACTGTGCTGTCAGGACAGTCTTAGTTTTGAAGAAATGGGGCAAATGAAGGGGTGTTTATGTGATAACAAGAGTGCTCTGGGAATAATCAAAAGAGAATAAGCTCGTCCTCAAGGCTGGGCCTGAAGGAAGAGAGGACAGGCTGGGGGATCTGGGAGCTCAGTCAGGCAGAGTTCTCAAGGCAAGTGACTCGTATCTGCCTGGGTCTTCAGTTCCTGTAGAGAAGTTTGACAAGAGCAAAAAAATAGTGTTAACACCACACAAGCTGCTCAGTGTGGATGCGTTTGAGACGTTACAGGCTCATGAATCCCTCAGAGCAAAAGGTTTCCTTTGACAGAAAACAAAAAGCTAGTGGGTTTTTTTGTTTTGTTTTGTTTTGTTTCTGTTTTGGGACAGAGTCTCGCTCTGTTGCCCAGGCTGGAGTGCAGTGGTGTGATCTCTGCTCACTGCAATATCCGCCTCCTGAGTTCAAATGATTCTCCTGCCTCAGCCTCCCGAGTAGCTGGGATTACAAGCACCTGTCACCACACTCAGCTAATTTTTGTATTTTTAGTAGAGATGGGGTTTTGCCATGTTGGCCGGGCTGCTCTTGAACTCCTGGCCTCAAGTAATCCACATGCCTCAGCCTCCCAGAGGCTTGGGATTATATGTGTGAGCCACCAAGCCCACTGGGAGAAAATACGAAGCGAGTTTTCTCTTTTATATCTGTTACTATGACAGATCTTGGAGCTGGTCTCTTAGAATAGAGGGAACTTATTTGTCCTTTGTTACATTCTTGAGTCCTTTTAAGTCTGACTTTGAAAACGCCAAGTTTGTAGCTGTATGTTTATTTATAGTTAGAGTAAACAGAGCTATTCCTTGGTCGCGGACTCTAACTGTGTGTGCGCAGTTCTCTCGTTGTCGCTGCTCTGATCTTGTCTGTCCCACATTCAAGGCAAAAAGAGAGACAGAAACAGTTCTTCGAGGCCAGTCTCTTTCTGGGAACTCCTGGGTGGCCACTGGACTACATCAAGGATTTATTCTCTCATTGTAGGAAGCAAAGGCTGCTTTTAAGTAACTGGATGTGCTTTGTGTTCTCCAGGCTTTAGTGCTTTGGGGAACTGCCCCACAGCCGATAAGGAAGGAATTTGGCCAGTATAACTAACAGTAATAGTTAACAGTTTTAGTTCTGGGTTTAACGTGCCTATCACCTGGTGACGATGAGACCAGCTCTGTGGGAGAATCTATCTATCAGTTCTTCCAGTGTCCCCTCCCAGGGGCGTCACCGAGGAAGCACTGAGGCTGACGCTGTGTCTCCAGGCCTGTCCTCATCCCCGCCAACGTTGGGGGCTCTGACTGTAACTCATGACTTGGGTGCCCGTCATCAACAGGTGGTCTCTGCTTTTCCCTCGAGTTTACCCTGAGGACCTGCACTTGAAGCTACAGATCGGAAGCAGAATCTTTCAGCACGAAACGAGTGAGGAGCCTTGAAGGACTGCGTCCTCAGCCCCTGAGATATGGGGAGTGGGCTCGGGACACAGGCTGCCCAGGGTCCTCTGTCCCCATCACCACAAAGGGACGCAGTGGACCGAGCCATGCCTTCCTGGATTCTCAGCCCAGACATAGTTCTGAACAACAGAACTAAGGACAGCCTCATCAGACTAAGCCGCTAAGCAGACCAAACACACTGACCTCACACTGACTTCAATGTTCTGTTTGGGCTTGTGGGGCCGGGAGGATCGTCTGTGGGTGTTTTGTTCGTTTTGGTTCTTTTGTTTTTTGTTCTGGCGACAGGGTCTCACTCTGTCCCCAGGCCTGGTGTGCGGTGGTGCCATCTTGGCTCCTTGTATCTTCTGCCTCCTGGGCTCAAGTGATCCTCCCGCTGTAGCTCCACCACGCCTGGCTAATGTTTCCTTTTTTTTTTTGGTAGAGCTGGGGTTTCACCATTTTTTTGGTAGAGCTGGGGTTTCACCATGTTGCCCAGGCTGCTCCCGAACTCCTGGACTCGAGGAATCTTCCCGCCTCTGCCTCCCAAAGTGCTGGGATTACAGGCGTGAGCCACCCTGCCCAGCCTCGATGTTCTATTTGTTATGAGCCTGCAGTCAGCCTCGTCTTAATCTTAAATCCATGGCTGAAAGATTCTACTTGTAGAAACTGGTTAAAATAAAATATTTCCAAAATGGTTTTGTGTTCCAACAGGCTCCTCAGAATTCCAAAACACCTCACCAAATTCTCAGATTGTTACGTAGATCAACAGCCAATTCACAGCCTAAAAGTTAAGGATGATTCCGTGGCAAATCTTTTTAAATTGGCCTTGGCAAAATTACCCCAAGCCATGAACATTGGTAATATCACGGGACCTTCATGAAATCTGCTTAACCCCTAGCTAAGCTCATGGAGAGTAAACCAGCTCTCCTCCTTACTCTGAGAGTGGCCTAAATCCAGCCTGCAAACCATGAGCGCAAAAGAAACCTTCGGTCAGGTCTGACAAGCGCAAGATAGAGGGACAAAGATTTTGTGTCCTGTGTGGAGATGCGGCCCGAGGTTCCCCTGGGAGCCTGGCCTGACTCTCCTCTGCGCTCTGGAGCCCCAGCCTGGAGGGTGGGGGCATCCCAGACAGTAGGAGCCCCTGTGGTTTGGGTGCAAGCACCACAGGTGGAGATGGATCCTGGGTGGGCAACTGGACCCTCCTCTGTTGCTCGTCACTGCTACGGGCTGGAGCACAGGTGCCCAGATCACTGCTCTGGGCGTGGCACCACTCCCGGGCTCAGCTCTGAGGTCACGGAGTCCTCCCAACCACCTTGTCTCCTGAAAGGGAATATGGATGCAGACTACTGGGAACAAATGCATCTGGGGGGATTTTTCTCTTTTTTTTTTTTTTTTTTTTGAGATGGAGTTTTGCTCTTGTTGCCCAGGCTGGAGTGTAATGGCATAATCTCATCTCACCACACTTCCTGAAACCTCCACCTCCTTGGGTTCAAGCGATTGTCCTGCCTTAGGTTCAAGCGATTCAAGTAGCTGGGATTACAGACATGTGCCACCACGCCCAGCTAATTTTTTTTTTTTTTTTTTTTTTGAGACACAGTCTTGCTCTGCCACCCAGGCTGGAGTGCAGTGGCATGATCTCAGCTCACTGCAGTCTCCCTCTACCTCCCGGGTTCAAGCGATTCTCATGCCTCAGGCTTCCGAGTAGCTGGGATTACAGGCATGCACCACCACGCTAGGCTAATTTTTTTTTTGTTTGTATTTTTAGTAGAGATGGGGTTTCACCATGTTGCCCAGACTGGTCTTATACTCCTGAGCTCAGGCAATCCACCTGTCTCGGCCTCCCAAAGGGTTTGGATTACAGGCGTGAGCCACCAGGCCCGACCTGAGATTTCCCATTCTTGAGGGATGGAAGTTTCTAGATTGGCAGGGGCAAGCCGCTGCCCAGCTTAGTGAAGGAAAAAGATGAACTGTTCTCTCTAAAGGTTTGTCCTGTGGGTTTTGTTTTTTCTGTCCATAAGATTATCTTCCAAAAAAACAGGATTTTTTTCCCTCCCCCTTCAATCCTTACCCCACAATTTTTGCAAGGAGCTCTAATACTGTGGGAAATAATGGGACCAGTGGTGGCATCTTCTATCTACCCTCTTCTGTTGTTCTATTTACCTGTCGATAACATTTGCTGTTCTAACTATTCTTAGATATATTCTAAGGCACAAAGAACTGCAAATTATAGAGGTCATTTCAGAGTTGATTTAATAATTTTGACACAAATCTGAAACTCATGGATATAAGATAGATAAAAATACTACGACTTGAAGTTGTCAGCAAATAAGTAACAGAACTATGAAAGAAATAAAAATGTTAGATTTCGGCCAGGCGAGGATCACACCTATAGTCCCAGCACTTTGGGAGTCTGAGGTGGGAGGATTCCTCCAGCCCAGCCTGGGTAACACAGCAAGAACCCTCATTTCTTTTCTTTTTTTGGACACAGGGTCTCCTCCCGTGGCCCAAGCTGAAGTGTAGTGGTCACAACTCACTGCAGCCTCGACCCTCAACCTCCCAGACTCAAGGGATTCCCCCACATCCCTCCTGCCCCACCTCGGCCTCCCAAGCAGCTGGGACTACAGGCATGCATCACCACACTGGGCTAAGTTTATTTTTTGTAGAGACAGGGTCTCCCTATGTTGCTCAGGCTGGTCTCAGACTCCTGGGCGCAATCTATGCTCCTGCCTCAGGCTCCCAGTGTGCTGAAGTTACAGGCCTGAGCCACCGCACCTGGCCTGCCTCTACATACTAAAAAGAAAAGTTTATAATGCCATTCCTAATGAAAACCTGACGCTGACACACCAAAACCAGTCTGTACTTTCCACTTCTGTCCACTGCATGGCCTAGAAGCCTCAAGCCCTCGGGTATGCCAAGCACAGTCGCCTTCAGTGACTGGTTTCTGAAGACGGTTCCTGCTGCACCGTCTCGGGGAAAGTCACCAAGGAGCTGGGGCTGCTGCGTTGCCCAGAAGCCAAGGCGGTGCCTGCAGACTCAGGACGGCAGGTTACAGGGAGCCAGAATTCACTCCGAAGGCTTTGCTGGTCACATTCAGGGACAGTGTCAAAACAGATGACTGTGGCTCAGTGAAACACATGGAAAAAAAGCAAAAATTCCCGTCTCTAGAGACACAAACGAGAGGCTGAGTCTAGAAAGGGACAACAGCCAGAGCTGGAGACCAGAATCCCTGGCCACACCCTCCCAGCTGCTACTGAGGAGTGGTCAGGGCTTGGGCAAGGATGACACCTCCCCAGTCTGTGGCCCTGCCTCAGTGGCACCAAATTACACAAACCGGGAAAGCAGACCAAGTTCCCCAAGCACAGCACTTAGGAGGCCCCTCACCCAGGCCCACCACCTCTATTGGAGCCTGCTTGAGCCTCCCTGGTTTCCACTCTAAAGCCCTCCCACCTGGCCCGCCTGCCGGCCTCTGCCACACCCAAGGGAGGGGTCCAGGCCGCTGCTCCACAGGCCCTTAATTAAAAGCCCCATGGTCCTCATTTGGGTGGTCTTCACAATTTCCATACGGAAAGACAGAAAAAAATAGGACCTGCACAAAAGCTGTCTTCAGTCAGCAGGGAAATGCAAACCAAGCCCAGAGGGACAACGCCCAGGCCCCTGGCCATGGTTAGAAGGGACGTCACCCAGGGCCCCATCCATGGTCAGAAGGGACATCACCCAGGGCCCCATCTGTGGTCAGAAGGGACATCACCCAGGCCCCCATCTGTGGTCAGAAGGGACATCACCCAGGGCCCCGTCCATGGTCAGAAGGGACATCACCCAGGCCCCCATCTGTGGTCAGAAGGGACGTCACCCAGGGCCCCATCTGTGGTCAGAAGGGACATCACCCAGGGCCCCGGACATAGTTAGAAGGGACGTCACCCAGTGCCCCAGCTATGGTTAGAAGGAACATCACCCAGGGCATCAGCCATGGTTGGAGGGAAAAGAGACGCCATCCATCAGGACTCTCGCTGCTGGCAGTGTCCAGGGTCACCACATAGGTAAGACTGAATTTAAGTAAAACCACGACGGAAACGGGACTGTGGTAACCCCTCCACACTGTGCTCCATCTCATCGTCCAGAGGTACACCCTAAATAAATACAATTTCTATCTGTCAATTACATCGCAATAAAGCTGGGGCACCATTTTTTAAAAACTACCTCTTGCATATAGCGATTGATAAGAACTGGCACAGCTGAGAAGCCACCGATTTAAAACTCGCGCCAATGCGGCTGCGGGCCTTCTCCGCCCAGGGACCCTGGAGGCCACGGCCTTGCCCAGCTCCTGCTTGGGCACTGGACGTCCCGCAGGCTGCACCTGGCGCCCCGCTGAGGGCTCCTGGACCCCCGCGACCTCGCTCCCAGCCGCGACCTCCAAGGCACGGTGCCACCCCCACGGCCCCGCCGAGGCCGATGCCCTCGCCACGCCCTGGTACCCCAAGGAGTCGCCGGTTCCCGCGCGCAGAGCTCCCCAAGCCTGGGCGGGCGCCTGGACAGCGCGACAGGCACGGACCCGCACCGGGGCTTGGCAGAGACTCCCTGGACTCCGCGGGGGCACCTCCCTCCCGGCGGGCAGGGCAGAAAACGCGCCGCGAGGCTGCGGGGGGCGAGGGGAGGGAAGGGACGAAGGAACCTCAGCCTCCCCACCCCCGCCTCGCCCCCCGGGCCCAGCTCCGCCCCCATGCGTCCCTGGGGCCTGGGTCCCAGGGTCTCTCCCGGAGTCTCCACGTCCCGATCTTGTCACCGGCCCGGGACCACCTCGCCGGCCAGGCGGGGTGAAGGGCGCTGTTAGGAAGGACCGTCCCAGGGCATGGGAGGCCGGGGAACAGGAGACGCGCCGGGTCGGGAGAAGAGGACGGACTGGGCAGAGCGGAGGCCGCAGAGGGTCGGCCCGGGAGCGCCAGGGTCCCTCCCCCAGCTCCCTGTCCCCGCTTCCCACGCTTCCCACGAGGCTCTGGTCGGACCCCAGGCCAGATGGGGATGAAGAAGGGAATCGGGTTCCCGCCGTGAGCCCTCGTCCTCTCCAGCCGGGCCATCTCCAGGGCTTCAGGTTGGGGAAGGGGCTCCTGTGGCCTCCTGACCTCGGGCTTCGCAAGTGTCTGCCCTGGGGTAGGCACTGAATTGGTGTGGACTGATTAATTGACGGGAAGAAGGAAGGCGCTCTAGGAACTGCAGGCTCTGGGCCTGGGTTTCAACTCAGTCCCCTCCCACCACCTTTTCCATGTGTCTTCAACGCCCTCTCTTCACTGGGGGGTGACCTGATCTGTCCAGAGGGCTTGCAGTCTTCAGGGACGCAGTTTCCAGTTTCTGGGCGCCCATCTGGACTCTCCCCTGAAGCCCACCTCCCCTTCCCCTGGGAGCAGGGGGCCTGCAGGTTCTCCCACCGCTCACCTTGCACTGGCTTCCTCCACCTGTCCAGGGAAAGGCCCACCCCGCTCATCCCAAAGGCCCAGGGCCGAGTGGTGAAAAACCCCAAGGGGGGAAGACCTCTACAACTTGGTTTAGAATAGACAAAGCTTCCCTTAAGCAAGTCACCACAAATCCAGGCAGGGCTTCTGTCTTTTTCCCTCCAGCCCATAGCTCATTTAAGAACAAACTTAGAGTTAGAAACTGGATACTGTAGTTCATATGGAACCAAAAAAGAGCCCGCATTGCCAAGACAATCCTAAGCAAAAAGAACAAAGCTGGAGGCATCACGCTACCTGACTTCAAACTCTACTACAAGGCTACAATAACCAAACAGCATGGTAGTGGTAGCAAAACAGAGATACAGACCAATGGAACAGAACAGAGCCCTAAGAAATAATACCACACATCTACAACCATCTGATCTTTGACAAACCTGACAAAAACAAGAAATGGGGAAAGGATTCCCTATTTAATAAATGGTGCTGGGAAAACTGGCTAGCCATAGGTAGAAAGCTGAAACTGGATCCCTTCCTTACACCTTATACAAAAACTTTAAAGTAGTTTTTTCCAATTCTGTGAAGAAAGTCATTGGTAGCTTAATGGGGATGGCATTGAATCTATAAATTACCTTGGGCAGTATGGCCATTTTCATGATATTGATTCTTCCTATCCATGAGCATGGCGGTGTCACCTTACACCTCAAGTCACAACCTTCTTCAGTGCCAGAAGGGGTGGGTGAGGGGGAAAAAACTGATTTTTTCACCCCTCCCTGTAGTCCTGCCTTCCCAAGTGGCCCTGGAGGCTCCAGGTCTGCTGCTGTCGGAGGGTGGAGGGGGGTGGGGTGTGGAGACACATCCACGCCTCAATAGTGAATCTGTGTCCCAAAGCTGTCCCCTGCCCTGCTGTTCTCTGACAGGGCGTTGGGCTGTCAGGGAAAAGGCCGGGGATTCCCATGGGACCGGCAGTGTCCTGGGCTCCCTTGCTGGTCTGGGTCTTGGTCTCTCTGCATGTCAGATCTCGACTGGGGAAAATGCACCAACTCCCTGCGTGAGCCATTCCTCCACAGCCCGCCCCACTCCCACACCCACCCCTGGACCCAGCTGTGCCCACAGGACCCAGGCCCACCTCCCCTAGCCCCCGACACCCCTCCCTTCTCCCTGCAGCCACAGATCCTGCTCTTTCTCTCTCCATGTGCTTTGTATGCAGTCCCCCCAAGTCGTCTACACTCCCCTCTGGAGTTGGGACTGGCTTAACAAATTGACTCTGGAAGTTACGCTCAGAGGCCAGGCCCAGAACCAACTCCTCCAACCCTTCCAGTAGCTTTGTAAGCCCTGGTTACATCTGGTAAATCGGCCCTGCTTAAATTCCCTGCAGGGGTTATGCCATCTGCACCCCGACTGCCACAGCATTGGCTTCCAGAAACAAGCGGCCTCAGCACCAGGCAGCAGGCTGGCGCCGGGCCAGCACCTGCATCTAAAGACCCCCAGGTTGGGCCGGGCATGGTGGCCCATGCCTTAATCCCAGCACTTTGGGAGGCCGAGGCAGGTGGATCACGAGGTCAGGAGATCGAGACCATCCTGGCTAACACAGTGAAACCTTGTCTCTACTAAAAATAAAAATAAAAAAAAAATTAGCCGGGCATGGTGGCGGGAACCTGTAGTCCCAGCTACTCAGGAGGCTGAGGCAGGAGAATGGCGTGAACCCGGGAGGCGGAGCTTGCAGTGAGCTGATCTCGCCACTGCACTCCAGCCTGGGCAACAGAGCGAGACTCTGCCTCAAAAAAAAAAAAAAAAAAGACCCCCGGTTGAACAAGGTCAATTCACTGCTCATCACAGGGAGGGAGAGCACCCCACACAGGGAGCCCCGGGGTGTCTCAGTTAAAAGGTTTTAGAAAGGGCTTAGATTTGGTCAAAACGACAATGAGATATCATCTCACCCTAGTTAAAATGGCTTCTATTCAAAAGACGGGCAATAACGAATGCTGGCAAGGACGTGGAGAAAAGGGAACGCTCGGACACTGTGGGTGGGAATGTAAATTAGTACAGCCACTATGAAGAACAGTTTGGAGGTTCCCCAAAAAACTAAAAATACAGCTACCGTATGATCCAGCAGTCCCACGGCTGGGTATATACCCAAAAGAAAGGAGTCAGTGTATCCGAGAGATGTCGGCACGCCCCCTGTACTGCAGTACTGCTCACAACAGCCAAGATTTGGAAGCAACCGAAGCGTCCATCAGCAGATGAATGGATAAAGAGCACATGGTGCATGTACACAATGGAGCACTATTCAGCCATGGAAAAGAATGAGATCCTGTCATTTGCAACAACATGAGGGAACTGCAGGCAACTTGGGAGGCCCGCATACAAACGATAAATGCTTGAGGTGATGGGTACCCTACTTACCCGATGTTATTATTATACATTGTATGCCCATATCAAAATATCCCATATGCCCCATAAATATATACACTTACTATCTGCCCACGGAAATTTAAAAAATAAAAGAAAGGGCTTCGCTTTGGGCTTGCATGAGGTGAAAGAAGCTCGAGGAAGCAGGGATTGCACTGGATTGGATGCTCAGGAAGTGGGAGGTTACATGATTGACTATCATGAGATATCTTTTTTTTTTTTTTTCTGTGAGACAGAGTTTCACTCTTGTCACCCAGGCTAGAGTGCAATGGTGCAATCTCAGCTCACTGCAACCTCTGCCTCCTGGGTTCAAGAGATTCTCCTGCCTCAGCCTGCTGAGTAGCTGGGATTACAGGTGCGGGCTACCACATCTGGCTAATTTTTGTATTTTTAGTAGAAACGGTGGGGTTTCACCACATTGGCCAGACTGGTCTCAAACTCCTGACCTCAGATGATCGGCCCGTCTCGGCCTCCCAAAGTGCTGGGATTACAAGTGTGAGCCACCGCACCTGGCCTATCATAATAAATCTTATCCGCAAGGAAGGCAGACTAGAGAGAAGCTGCAGCTGTAATTGGTAAAGAAGCAGTCATCACTCCTGTTGGCCAAGGTTCGATGACTTGATGTGGTTTGGACAGTGTTGGTATTTCCACGTGTGTTTAGACATGACTGCAGAGTGCCCTTGTTTTGTCTTCATCCATCACAGTCACAGAGTGGCCTTGTCTGATGTTGGTGTTCTGTGAAATTACTTATGTTCAGCAGGAGAACACCATGGCCTAAATGTAGATGCCCGGACAGCTCCCAGATGTCAGCAGCAGCAAAACGCTATCTCTGCGGGCTGGGAGGCTGGCGAGCCCTGCACTGCCACAGGAAAACTTGTGACCAAACTGTTGTCTTCAGCAACTTTGAAGGGAGACCATGTAGCAAATGTGTTTGTCAAAATGCACTGATAGACAATGTGTCCCTCTAACCCCTCTGCACTGTCTCCTCTCCTACAACCCAAACTGATGACCGCATAGGGAGGTCTTCATGACCACTTGATTTATGGGGGCAAATCTCATCCTGGCTTAGAGATGGTCCAGAAGTTTGTGGCTACAGCACTCCAGTCCCACTCAGGGGTAGCCCTAAAGAAGTGCAGTAGCCAGGTGCAATAGCACATGCCTATAATCCCAGCACTTTATGAGGCTTAGGCGGGCAGATCACTTGAGATCAGGAGTCTGAGACCAGCCTGGCCAACATGGTGAAATGCCGTCTCTACTAAAAATACAAAAATTAGCTGGGCATGATAGCGGGTGCCTATAATCCCAGCTACTTGGGAGGCTGAGGCAGGAGAATCACTGGAACCTGGGAGGCAGAGGTTGAGGTGAGACTGCACCACTGCACTCCAGCCTGGGCAACAGAGTGAGACTCCGTCTTAAAAAAAAAAAAAAAAAAAAAAAAGAACAGTGGCAAAGGAGAGTCCTCCCAGTTGTCATGTCATTACTTCAC
Source organism: Macaca fascicularis (assembly GCF_037993035.2). Lineage (NCBI taxonomy): Eukaryota > Metazoa > Chordata > Mammalia > Primates > Cercopithecidae > Macaca > Macaca fascicularis. The sequence continues at coordinate 171,357,815 of NC_088381.1, forward strand.
GTGCCGCATTTGGTTGTTGTCCTTTGCCTGGACTGGAAGATGGCCAGGAGTACGGCCCTACACTGGTTTATGGACTAGTATAGAGGCTAATGGTTTGGCTGGATCATCAGAGACTTAGAAAAAATCAGATTGGGAGATTGGTATTGAGGTGGTCTGGGAAAGGATGGGCCTCTCTGGATAGGCAGACTTTGAGGGTACCTGGTCACATGTGAATGTTCATCAGAAAGCGTCTTCTAGAGGGGGCTGTCAATAATCAGGTGGGCAAGACAGTCTTTTCTGTGCATTGCAGTCAGCCTCTTTCCCCAGCCATCAGAATGGTTGCTCAATGGGCCCGTGTACAGAGTAGCCAATGAGGCAGGGAGGAGACTGTGTGTGGCCTCAACATGGACTTTGCCTCACAAGTCCGACATGGTTATCTTCACCGTTGAATATTTAACCTGCCAATAACAGAGACCCTGATATGGCATCATTTCCTGGGAGAATAGCTAGCCACTTGGTGGAAATTGGATTACATTAGATCCCTTCCATCATGGAAGGAAAAGCAACTTGTCCTCAGTGGAATTTATTCTGGATATAGATTTGCCATCCCTACCTGTAATGCTTTTGCCAGCACCACCATCCACAGAATTATAGAATGCCCTGCAGACCTTCATCGTATCCCATAGAACATTTCTTTGATCAAGGAATTGATTTCATTGCAAAACAGGTGAAGCAATAGGCTCATGACCATGGAATTCAATGATCCTACTTTTTGTTCAATCACCCAAGAGCAGCTGGCCTGATGGAATGGTTGAATGGGCTACCAAAGACTTACCTTAGCACCAGTTGGGAGACACCACCCTGAACGGATGGGCCCCCATCTTACAGCTTTTGATATAATCTTTATTCAGTGATTAATATATGGTGGTGTTTTTCCCAGAATATAGGAGTTCGGGAGTTAAGGGGTGATAGAGGGGAATTGGTTTGTTTTACTATTATACTAAGTGACTCAGTATGGTGTTTGAGGCACCTCCTGGTACTCCCATTCCAACAGTAAAAGGTTATCAAAAACAACATCAACCAAAAATGGCAGAACCCTACTGAAGTTTCAGCTCTTTCATGAATGAACATTTGGGTCATACTACTAGATGAAGAACCCCAACCAACCAGGGCCTGGCTGAGGGCAAAGAAAACATGGAATGAAAGAAGAAAAATCTAAAAATCAAATACTAGCAAACAATTCAACAGCCCATTCAAAGGATCGTACATCATAATCCAATGGGATTATTCCTGGAATGCAAGAATGGTTCGACATAAGAAAATCAACCAATATAATGCCCCACATTACCTGACGGAAGGGAAAAGAATACATGATCATCTCAATTGACATGGAAAAATGCATTCTAAAAAAAATCATACCTTTTCATGATAAAAAACATTTAACAAGATAGGACTAGAATGCAACTACCTCAACATAATGAAGTCCATGTACAGAAAGTCCACAGTTAACAATCATACTCAATGGTGAAAGACAGTTTTTCTTCTAAGCTCAGGATCAGGACAAAGATCCTCACTCATTCTTGCCACTTCTGTTCAACATATATTGAAAATAGTAACCAGAGCAATTAGGCAAGAAAAAGAAATAAAAAGTGTCCACACCAGAAAGGAAGGAGTAAAATTACCTCTGTTCACAGATGACATGATCTTATATGTAGAAAACCCTAAAGACGCTATCAAAAAATCCTGTTAGAGCTACTAAACAAATCCAGAAGAGCTGCAGAATACAAAAATCAACACACAAAAATCAGATTTTTTTTTTTTTTTTTTGAGACGGAGTCTCGCTCTGTCACCCAGGCTGGAGTGCAGTGGGGCAATCTCAGCTCACTGCAACCTCTGCCTCCTGGGTTCAAGCAATTCTCCTGCCTCAGCCTCTGGAGTAGCTGAGATTACAGGTGCCTACCACCACACTGGCTAATTTTTGTATTTTTAGTAGAGACAGTGTTTCACTATGTTGGCCAGGCTGGTCTCGAACTCCTGACCTCAGGTGATCCACCCGCCTCAGCCTCCCAAAGTGCTGGGATTACAGGCGTGAGCCACCGTGCCTGGCTAATCAGTTGCATTTCTATATACTAACAATGAACAATCTGAAAAGGAAATTAAGACAACAATTTCATTTACAATAGCATTGAAAAGAATAAAACGTCTAAGAATAAACTTAACCAAGAGGCAAAAGACTTGTACACTGGAAATTATAAAACATTGCTGAAAGAAACTGAGGAAGACACAAATAAATGGAAAGACATTTCATGTTCATGGATTGAAATGCTTAATATTGTTAAGATGTCAATACCACCCAAAGCAATGTACAGATTCAAGGCAATTCTTATCAAAGAGCTCAATGGCAGTTTTTGCAGAAATAGAAAATCCATCGTAGAATTCATATGGACTCTCAAGGGACCTTGGGTAGCCAAAGTAACCTTGAAAAAGAATAATGTGGTTGGGCACGGTGGCTCACGCCTGTAATCCTAGCACTTTGGGAGGTTGAGGTGGGCAGATCACCTGAAGTCAGAAGTTCAAGACCAGCCTGGCCCACATGGTAAAACTCTGTCTCTACTAAAAAATACAAAATTAACTGGGCATGGTGGCAGGTGCCTGTAATCCCAGCTACTTGGGAGACCGAGGCAGGGAGAATTGCTTGAACCCGGGAGGCGGAGGTTGCAGTGAGCCGAGATGGTGCCATTGCACTCCAGCCTGCATGACAGAGTCAGGCTCCATCTCAAAAAAAAAAAAGATTAAGATGGTAAGTTTTATGTTATGTGTGCTTATACCACAATTAAAAATCAACTATGGGCCAGGCATAGTGGCTCACACTTACAATCCCAGCACTTTGGGAAGCCGAGGTGGGCGGATCACCAGGTCAGGAGATCGAGACTATCCTGGCTAACACAGTGAAACCCTGTCTGTACTAAAAATACAAAAAAAAAAATTAGCTGGGCATGGTGGTGGGCACCTGTAGTCCCAGCTATTGGGGAGGCTGAGGCAGGAGAATGGCGTGAACCTGGAAGGCAAAGCTTGCCGTGAGCTGAGATGGTGCCACTGCACTCCAACCTGGGTGACAGAACGAGACTCCATCTTAAAAAAAAAAAAAAAATCAACTATGGGCCGGGCATGGTGGCTCGTGCCTGCAATCCCAGCACTTTGGGAGGTCAAGGTGGGCAGATCACTTGAGGTCAGGAGGAGTTCAAGACCAGCCTGGCCAACATGGCAAAACCCTGTCTCTACTAAAAAGACAAAAATTAGCCAGGCGTGGTGACGCATGCCTGTAATCTCAGCTACTTGGGAGATGGAGGCACCAGAATCACTTGAACCCCATAAGCGGAGATTACAGGGAGCCGAGATTGCAACACTCCAGCCTGGGTGACACAGCGAGACTTTGTCTCATAAATAAATAAATAGGCCAGGCGCGGTGGCTCAAGCCTGTAATCCCAGCACTTTGGGACGCCGAGATGGGCGGATCATGAGGTCAGGAGATCGAGACCATCCTGGCTAACACAGTGAAACCCCGTCTCTACTAAAAAATACAAAAAACTAGCTGGGCGAGGTGGCGGGCGCCTGTAGTCCCAGCTACTCGGGAGGCTGAGGCAGCAGAATGGCGTAAACCAGGGAGGCGGAGCTTGCAGTGAGCTGAGATCGTGCCACTGCACTCCAGCCTGGGCGACAAAACAAGACTCCATCTCAAAAATAAATAAATAAATAAATAAATAAATAAATAAATAAATAAGTGACAAAAATCAACCATGGCCTCATGACCAGTTTCAGAGACAAGGACTGTAGCAGCCATGAGCATTTTCTTCCTTGTTACGTGAATGTGCACACATAGAAACTGTCTTCTTTCTCTCCTTTCCCCCGTTGTTTTATAGGCGAGTAGTTAATGTGGTTCATGAAATTTTAAAATTTGAAATTTTAAAAGCTGGCGAAAGGAGCAGACATTTCACAGAAAAGCCCGACACATGCCATTTTAAACCCTCCCCATGAGTTCTCTCAGTATCAGCAGCAATCTGAATAATACAAATTTAAGCCAAACGCATTGGTCAGAAGTCTGTGGATAACTGCGAGAGGCAGAAGACTCACCCGTGCTGTGGGTCGTTAACGTCGCAGCCTCCTTGATTTGCATTCCTGTGCCGGCCGTGGGGACCCGGGCCGTCCCGCTGGTGCTGGTGGGCACCCAGGCCGACCGGGACGACGAGCGCCAGGGGCTGACGGCTCGGGGCCGCGAGGGGCGCTGCCCGTTCCTGGAGGTCACGGCCAAGAGCCAGCAGAGGGTGGACCAGGTGTTCACACAGGCGGTGCGCGAGACGGAGGCCCTGGCCGGTCCGGAGGCGCATCCCCGCCAGTGCCCAGCACACGAGGCTGTCAGAAAAGTTCATCGGCTAATTTGCCACAGCTGGTTTTCAATACGTCCACTGCTTTTCCTGAGATGGGGTCTCACTATGTTGCTCATGCTGGTCTCCAACTTCTAGCCTCAAGCAATACTCCCACCTCGGCCTTCCAAAGTGCTGTGATTACAGGCGTGAGCCACCATGCTGGGCCACTTCACCCAGCCTTCTTGCTAGTCCCTGATTTCAGGGATGAAATGGTGGGTTGTGGGACAGTGGGGGCTGGGCCACAAGTTCTGGGGTTGTCTTCCAGAGTAAACTCTGCCACCCTCTGCCTGGTGCTGAGTCAGATGCCTCAGGACTTCAGGGGACCTCCCTGCCTGAGTTGAGAGTGGGGCTGTCACACTTTCCCTCTCCCTGTGCATGGGGTATCACCAAACTTTCCTCATTCCAACACAACTCTCCAGGGGCAGGGCCCCAATACCAGCTGAACTTGAACTTCCTGCCTCCCCAAAGAGTGGTGCTTGTCGGTGTTGCAGAGCGTACTTGTCTATAAATAATGCATAGAACATCCTCAATATGGAATCTTGATTATACTGTCAGCCGAAGGATGATGAAGAAAGGAGATCTTTATTTCTCATAAAACGTTGCATCCTGCAGAGTGGCAATCCAACAGGCTGGGAAGCACAGCCTCCAGGTGGAAGCCAGAAACAAACACTTCGAGGGAGGGGCAAAGGGAACAGAAATGTATGCCGAGCTGGGTGGCTGAATATACATATTGAATAAGCTACAGGAGGAGCCGTGAATGTTCATGAAAAGAGAAACATGCACACGCCAAGTTGAGCTTCATGTCCCTTCATGAGTCTGTTGCATGTACGAAAAATGGCAGTGTTGGCCTGATCTGAGAGTGGAGTTTTCAGCCCTCTGATGACAAAAGATGAAGCAGAGGACACAATAACCTTCACGGCGCATCCTTTGTAGACTGGCCACAAGCACTCTGAGGTTGGTGGTCTCTTATCAGGAAGGAATGCTGGTCGGTGGTTTTGTCAAAACTGCAAAAGGGAGGGCCAGTGTCAGGGCTGGTTGGAACCACAGTGGTCTCTGTTCAGCCCTCAGGGAAGAAACCCTCAGGGCAGTTAGAGAGGGAGCGGGTAGAACCAGGCGTGTCTGACCTCCCCTCCTGTCATGACCTGGCACTCAAGGTTTCTCTTGGGTCCCCTTGACCAAGATGGGGAGGTCTGTTCAGTTGCTTGGGGCTTAGGATATCATTTTTATTTCTCAGTACATTGAACATAACACACAACTTGGTTTCTAAAGAGAGAAATAAGATTTATTTCTCAGACTGCAAGGTAACAAAACGAGGAATCAATATTTATTTATTTATTTAGAGACAGAGTCTTGCTCTGTCACCCAGGCTGGAGTGCAGTGGCATGATCTTGGCTCACTGCAACCTCTGCCTGTGGAGTTCAAGCGAGTCTCCGGCCTCAGCCTCTTGAATAACTGGAATTACAGTCATGTGCCACCATACTGGCTAAGTTTTGTATTTTTAGTAGAGATGGGGTTTCACCATGTTGGCCCGGCTGGTCTTGGACTCCTGAGCTCAAGTGATATACTCACTTCAGCTTCCCATAGTGCCGGGATTACAGGCATGAGCCACTGTGCCTGGCCGAATTTTTTAAATGATACAAAAATTAGCTGGGTACAGTGGCACACATCCGTAGTCCCAGCTACTTGGGAGGCTGAGGTGGTGATATAGGAGCTAAGAACAAATCACTTAGGCAGATAGTGAGGGTATGGGAGTCCTCCATAAGGCTTTTCTCTTTCATGAAAAGCAGCCTCAAATCATTTTCTAAAAAAGTACAGCCTATAAAGTCGAGATCCAGACACGGATAAGCAAGCTGGGAGCTTGCACAGTGAATGCCAGCAGGAACTAAGGACTAGACATGTTCAAGATGGCGGCTCCATCTTCCCTTCCCTGCCAGCCATGCGTACAGTAAGGAACAGACAAGATAGCATCGGCCAAGGGGAAAGTTCATTTGCATAATAAGATTAGGGTGGGGTAACCAGCCTTTCCCAAAGGCTGTGTAAACGTCACACCTGACCGGACCAGTCTGTGAGCCCTATGTAAATCAGACACCACCTCCTCAAGCTGGTCTATAAAATCTGGTGCATCTGCCATCAGCTGGTCTTTCTGCTTGGAAGGCCCCTCTCTCTCAATAGAGAGAGCTGTTTTTCTTTCTCTTTTCTTCTGCCTGTTAAATCTCTGTTCCTAAACTCCTTGGGTGTGTCCGTGTCCTAAATTTTCCTGGCGTGAGACAACAAACCCTGGGTATATACCCCAGACAATGTAGCTGCTTCAGTGGGAGGATCCCTTGTTCCCTGGAGGTCAAGGATGCAGTGAGCAGAGACTGCCACTGCACTCCCACCTGGCCAACAAGAGTGAGACTCCATCTCAATAAAAGAAAAAGAAAGAAAAATTAGCTCTGCGTGGCAGCCTGTGACTGTAGTCCCAACTACTCTCTCGGGAGGCTGAGGTAGGAGAGTCACCTGAGCCCAGTAGATGGAGGCTGAAGTGAGCTGAGATGGCACCACTGCACTCCAGCCTGGGCCACAGAGTGAGACCTGTCTCAAAAAAAAAAAATACATAAAAAATAAAAATAAATAAATAAAACACCTATCGATAGGTGTCATGCTGTGATACCGTAAGAAATCTATACTTGAGGCTTAATCCACCCAGGATTAAGCCTTGCACAGGAGCAGTCTCAGGGCTGGCGTTTTGGGAGGCCCAGGTACACTGAGCCTGCCCACTGTGAAGGCCACTCAGAGCACATTTTTCCAAGATGCCATCGTTCCCAGCAGTCACCAGATGAGGGATGTTCCCAGGAGCACCCACATCATCTGACTTTCCCCTGCACTGGCCACGTTTCCAAGCTCCCCTCCTCCGCAGGCCTGCAGAAGACAAATACCCCCACGTGGGCAGTGGCCTGCTCTCCTCCTGCAAACTTCAGGATCTTTTGGGCCTCATTCCCTGTCCCCCAACCCCCAGGTGGCCTGAATCCCACCCTCATCTCCAAGAATTTACACCTTCTACCTTCTCCACCACCCACGTGCCCCCCAGCACAACAGGGGACACCCAGCAGAAAGCCATGGTAGCAATATATGAGTTAAAAAGAAATTATTTAGGCAAATAGTAAGGATAAGGAAGTTCTCAGTAAGGTTTTCCTTTTAATGAAAAGAAGTCCTCAAATCATTTTCTTTTGTAACAAGGGGCAGCCTGTAAAATCGAGCTGCAGACATAGACAAGCAAGCTAGAAGCTTGCACAGGTGAATGCTGGCAGTTGTGCCAATAGGAAAAGGCTACCTGGGACTAGGCATGATCAAAATGTCGGCTCTATCTTCCCTTCTCTTTGCCAGCGACGTGTACAGTAAGGAGCAGGCAAGATGGTGTTGGCCAATGGAAAGCCCATTTGCATAATAAGATTAGGGTGGGGAGACCAGCCTTCCCCACATGCTATGTAAACGTCACACCTGGTTGAACCAATCTGTGGGACCTTCATGCATCAGACACTGCTCCTCAAGCTGGACTATAAAATCTGCTGCTGTCCCTGCAGGCCAGCTTTTCCCTTTTGGAGCCCCCTCTCTCCTGCAAGAGAGAGAGAGAAAGCTGCTCTCCTTTTTCTTTCTTTTGCCGATTAAACCTCTGCTCCTAAGCTCACTCCTTGTGTGTGTCCATGTCCTTAATCTTCTTGGCATGAGACAACAAACCCCGGGTATTTACTCCAGACAGCGATGCCACTTCATTAGGGAGATGGTGGGGAGGGGGATTTCCTGAAGAGCTGGAAGATTTTACAGAAGAATTAGGTGGGGCAGGGGAGCAATAAACTTCCTGAGCCACTTAAATCAGGGGTTTCTCTTCAGTCAAGTTTTTTCTCTTTTTAATATATAACTATAATATATACAAATAACTGGTCGACCCTCTGTATCCATGGGTTCCACATTTGTGGATTCAACCAATCAAGGATGAAAAATATTTGAAAAAACTCTAGCCTGGCCAACATAGCAAGATGCCATCTATACAAATAATTTAAAAATTAGCTGGGTATGGTGGTGCATGCCTGTAGTCCTAGCTACTCGAGAGGCTGAGGCAGGAGGATTGCTTGAATCCAAGTATTCCAGGCTACAGTAAGCTGTGATCACACCACTGCACTCCAGCCTGGGCCACAGAGAGAGACCCTGTCTCAAAAAAAAAAAAAAAAAAGAAAAGAAAAGAAAAGAAAAGAAAAAAGAAAAGAAAAGAAAAGATAAAGTATTTGGAAAAAAAATTATGCTGAACATGTACAGAGATTTTTTTCCTTGTCATTATTCCCTAAACAATATAACAAGTATTTACATAGCATTTACAATGTATTAGGTAACATACATAATCTAGAGATGATTTAAAGTGTACAGGAGGGGCTGGGCATGGTGGCTCATGCCTGTAATCCCAGCACTTTGGGAGGCTGAGGTGGGTGGATCTCTTGAGGTCAGGAGTTCAAGACCAGCCTGGCCAACATGGTGAAACCCTGTCTCTACTAAAAATACAAAAATTAGCCAGGCGTAGCCAGGTGTAATCCTAGCTACTTGGGAGGCTGAGGCAGGAGAATAGCTTGAACCCAGGAGGCAGAGGTTGCAGTGAGCCGAGATCGCACCACTGCACTTCAGCCTGGGTAACAGAGTGAGACTCCATGTCGAAAACTAAAATAAAGCATACAGGAGGATGTGATTGGTTATATGCAAGTATTGAAACCACCTTTGCTAAATTATGACTGAGCCAATGAAACAGGTCCAACTTAAAGGACTCCATCTTGCCTCCAATCTCCAAACTATCCTTATTCATTCCTGGGCGTAGGCTGAACTAACTTTGGAAGAAACTTAGTTCATAGTTTATAGTTGAAAACAAAGATAACAGCCTCCCAGGCTCAAGTGATTCTCGTGCCTCAGCCTCCCAAGTAGCTGGGATTAGAGGCATGCACCACTGTGCCCAGCTAATTTATTTTGTTGTTGTTGTTGTTTTTAGTAGAGTTTCACTGTGGGGTTCACTGTGTTGCCTAGGCTGGTCTCAAACTCCTGACCTCAAGTAATCCACCCACCTCAGTCTCCCAAATTACTGGGATTACATGCATGCGCCACTGTGCCCAGCCTATACTGATACATTTAATTTACCTAAAGTTTTTCTTTTTAAATTTAATTTACCTAAAGTTTTTCTTTTCTTTTTTATTTTTTTGAGTCAGAGTCTCGCTCTGTCAACCAGGCTGGAGTGCAATGGCACAATCTTTGGCTCACTGCAACCTCCGCCTCCCGGGTTCAAGTAATTCTCCTGCCTCAGCCTCCCAAGTAGCTAGGATTACAAGCATGTACCACCACGCCTGGCTAATTTTTATATTTTTACTAGAGACGGGGTTTCACCATATTGGCCAGGCTGGTCTCTTGGCCAGGCTGAACTGATCTCATGATCCGCCAGCCTCAGCCTCCCAAGTAGCTGGGATTACAGGCATGAGCCACCACACCCGGCCTAAAGTTTTTCTTTTAACAGGTGTGAGCATCTGTGGATTTTGGTAACTATGGGAGGTTCTGCAACCAGTGGTTTACAGATACCGAAGGAGGAGTGTATAAATTCTTCCCAAAAAAGAAATAATATATTTGGTCTTCATTTTGGCTCCTGACCCGAGAGCGTCTAAAACCCTTGGAATTTCCTGAGTGATGGGGATGAGAAGAGCATCTTTTCATATTCACATAAAACTAAATGTAAAATCCCAAGCCCCTCAACTGACTGAACAGACCCCTTCTTGGCCAAGGAGACCCCAGAGAAACTAAAAACTGAGTTCCCTACTAGAAGGGGACAGACCTCCTTCAATCCTCTCCCTTTTGCAGTTTAGATACAACTGACCAGCATTAATGTTAAAACAGAGATCACAAGATTCGAAGAGCAGATTGTTTGTGCAATAAGAGACCAAATTACAAACAGGACCGAAGGTCGAGCAAAACAAGGATGAAGCCACTCCGGCAGGCCATTAATCTTGCTAAATAGACACGGTGGCTGACTCTAACACAGCATCCTTATCTTACCTTAAGCATTCCTTTCTGCTAACTCTGTTTTTAGACAACGTTTTGTTCCTTCAACCAATCGCAGATTAAAGAATCTCTGAATGTTCCTGTGCCTTATAACAGCCCCACCCGACACCGCTTCCAAATATCCTGCTTTCCAGGCTGCACCAACCTGTACCTTCCATGTGTTGATTTATGTCTTTGCTGGTGACTCCTGCCTCCCTGAAATGTATTGAAGCAAACCGTAATCCGACTACCTTGGGACACTTGCTCAAAGCTTCCTGGGTTTATGTTTGCTCCAGGCCGTGGTCGCTCGTGTTGGCTCAGAATAAATCCCTGCAAAATGTTTTACAGAGTTTAGTTTTTACGTTAACATTTATAACATGCCCCTTTCAGCCACAGCTGAATTTATGTTAACAAGAGCACTGGTGGCTGAAGCGCCTAGGTAGCTGCAGGCTGAGGGCTGCAGAGGAGGCAACCATGTGATTAGAGGGCTGGGACCTTCAGTCCTACCTGACCTCCAGGGAGAGGAGAGGGCTGGGGATTGAGTTAAGCACTGATGGTCAGTAAGTTAATCATGCCCACGTACGTAATGGAAACTCCATAAAAACCCTAAATGGAGGGGTTTGGAGAACACATCCATGTGTCCGGAGGATGGTGCTCCCGACTCCACGGGGACAGAAGCCCCTGGCTTAGGGACCCTGTAGACCTCACCCTATGTCCTTCTTCATCTGACTGTCCATTTGCAGCCTTCTACTGAACTGGTCAATGTAAGTGTACCCCTGAGTTTTGTGAGCCCTACAGCAAATTGCTGAACCCGGGGAGGGGCCGAGGGAACCCTTGATTTATAGCCAGTTAGTCTGGAGTATGAAGGACCAATGGTGGTGGGTGCCTGTAATCCCAGCTATGCGAGAGGCTGAGGCAGGGGAATCGCTCGAACCCGGGAGGCCAAGGGTTGCAGTGAGCCAAGATCGTGCTACTGCACTCCAGCCTGCATGACAGAGCAAGACTCCGTTTCAAAAAACAAACAAAAAAGAAGTATGAGAGGCTGAGATGTACACTTGGCTTCTGAACTGGGGGCGGTCTGGTGGGACTGAGCCCTTAACCTGTAGGGTCTGTGTTACCCCCAGGGAGCTCATGTCAGAATTGAATTGCAGGTCACCCAATCGGTGTGCGGAGAGTTGGGTAATCGGTTGGTGTGGGACATCCCCCTCTCATTTAGTGTCAGAAATGTGAGAAACAGTTTGTCTTTAATAGATTAGACAGTACATTAAACATGGCTGAAGAGAGAGATGAAATGAACATTATTCAGAGTCGTGAATACTCCTGGGTCTGGTTTTCATCATAAACCACTCTGCACCTGCAGAGATAAGGGCGCTTCACGCTGCCCTTATCTTCGGATTCTCACAGAGTGTCTTACATTGATAGTTGGCTCACTTGAGCCTGTTATTATTATTTTGAGGCTTTTAAAGCCATTAAGAAAAGTCAGCCAACCCCACAGTCCTTCTGACTATTATTTCAATGCTTTTTAAGTACCCCCCGGCTCGACGTGGTGGCTCACACCTGTAATCCCAGCACTTCGAGAGGCCGAGGCAAGCAGATCACTTCAGGTCAGGAATTTGAGACCAGCCTGGCCAAAATGGTGAAACCCCATCTCTACTAAAGACACAAAAATTAGCTGGGCATGGTGGTGGGTGCCTGTTGTCCTAGCTACTCTGGAGGCTGAGACAGGAGAATCGCTTGAACCCGGGAGGCAGAGGTTGCATTGAGCCGAGATCGCACCACTGCACTCCAGCCTGGGCAACAGAGTGAGACTCTGTCATACATTAATTAATTAATTAATTAATTAAAATAAAATAAAGTATCTTTCTACCACATGGACCCAGGCCTCACCTCCCAATGTGCATATTGTCATCCGCCCTGGGAGCAGTGGCAGCTGTCCTGCAGGCCAAGGCTCAGCACCTGCTCCCTCCCCAGCAGCAAGGCCCTGACAGTGGGGCTGCAGGGTGTGTGCTCTCCTACCCTGCGGTTCTGCCTTTTAGGGACACTTCTGTCCTCTCTAAATTCGGATTCCCTCCAAAGGCAGAATCTATGATGCGGGCCATGGGCTTGTGTGCAAGTAGTTTAGTTTTGGAAATGGTTTAGGGGTCAGGAATGGGGGCCTCTTGTTCAAATGTCACTTGCTTAAAGGGGGCTTCCCTTACCAACTGTTGTAGGTAGAACTGTATCCCCGCAAAATTCATACATTGAGTTTCCAGCCCTCAGTACCTCAGAATGTGACCTTATTTGGAAACAGGGTCATTGCAGATGTAATTAGTTAAGATGAGGTCATACTGGAGTGGTTGGGCCCCTCATCCACTATAACTGGTGTCCTTATGTAACGGGGAATTTGGACACCGACACGCACACAGGGAGAACAGCACATGAAGACGGAGGCAGGGATGGCAGGGATGTGTCCAGCAGCCAGGAGCCAGACACAGCGGGCAAATCACATGCAGCTGGGAGAGGCCTGGACTAGATCCTCCCTCCCAGCTCCCAGAAGGAGCCACCCCTGCTGATCCCTGGATCTCAGACATCTGGCCTTCAGAACTGGGAGAGAATCATTTCTGTTGAAGCCACCAAGGCTGTGGCACTTTGTAAATGGCTGCCCCAGGAAGCAAATACATCGACCTACCAAAAAAAAAAAAAAAATGCTACCACAAAGCCGTCCCTTGCTGTCTCGTGCTGCTCCTTTTTCCTTCACAGCACTTCTCATCACGTGAATGAGATTATTGATTTGTTAATTACTTCCCCCATTGCCAGGTAGCTCCTCCGAGGGTGGGGCTGCACATGGTTTGCAGCTGCAGTGTCTAGAACAGCGCCTACCACATGGTGGGTATTCCATGACTGCAATTCTACTACAGTGCTCGCTTTGAAAATGTAAATTCGGCTGGGCACGGTGGCTCACACCTGTAATCCCAGCACCTTGGGAGGCCTAGGCAGGCAGATCACGAGGTCAGGAATTCGAGACCAGCCTGACCAACATGGTGAAACCCCGTCTCTATTAAAAATATAAAAATTAGCCAGGTGTGGTGGTGCATACCTGTAGTCCCAGCTATTCAGGAGGCTGAGGCAGGAGAATCACTTGAACCCTAGAGGCGGAGGTTGCAGTGAGCTGAGATCACCACTGCACTCCAACCTGGGCTACAGAATGAGACTCCACCTCATAAAAAAAAAAGAAACAAACAAACAAACAAAAAAGAAAATGTAAATTCTTTCCAATGCATTTGAATTTTGCGATTGCTTATGTGCCATTTTGTCTGTAAGAAACACCAGGTGAACACAGGAAACACCCCCAGTGGAACTGAGGTGCACAGGAATACACAGAGTACATGTGCACACACCTCAGAATCTGCCAGTGGCCTCAGTTTCCCGCTGGGTTGTGAGCCATACCCATTGAGCATTTGTCCATTTTCACACTGCTATAAAGAACTACATAAGACTGTGTACTTTATAAATAAAAGAGGTCTAATTGACTCACAGTTCCAAATGGCTGGGAAGGACTCAGGAAACTTACAATCATGCAGGAAGGTGAAGGGGAAGTGAGGCATGTCTTACATGGTGGCAGGAGACGGGGAGTGTGTGAAGGGGAAAGTGCCACACTCTTTTTTTTTCTGAGACGGAGTATCTTTCTGTAGCCCAGGCTGGAGTGCAGTGGCGCGATCTCGGCTCACTGCAACCTCTGCCTCTGCGGTCCCAGTTCAAGCAATTCTTCTGCCTCAGCCTCCCGAGTAGCTGGGACTACAGATGCATGCCACCACACCTGGTAAATTTTTGTATTTTTAGTAGAGACGGGGTTTCGCCATATTGGCCAGAATGGTCTCAAACTCCTGACCTCGTGATTTGCCAGCCTTGGCCCCTCAAAGTGCTGGGATTATAGGCGTGAGCCACCGTGCCCGACCAGTGCCGCACTCTTAAACCATCAGATCTCGTGAGAACTCGCTAGCTAAAGAAGAGCGGCAAGGGGGAAATCCGCCCCCACGATCCAATCACCTCCCGCCAGGTCCCTTCTCTGACGCATTCGGATTACAATTCGAGATGAGATTTGGGTGGTGACACAGAGCCAAACCATGTTTTCTCCAGGGACCCAGGGAACTCTGTTCCCTGCTTCAGGCATCTCACAGTCTACACCCTTTCCTCCATCTACTCCACAACTAACTTCAGGCCTTCAAATAAAGTGCCATGCTCATTGTAGTATTGACGTATTCCTCAACCATTTAGCATGTAAAACCCTTCCACGCTCTTTATTAGGTTCCTATCACTTTAAAAAATTGTGTCACTGATGAGGTGTTTTGAGTGTCCTGCCCCGACCTCATTTTTCCATTGTAAGTCCTGTGGTTTTTATTGTGCAATTTTGCATAGCCCAGTGAATTTTAGGAATGTGTTTGTTGCATCATAGCCAAGCTGATATATCTGATCTGTTGAGTGACTGAACCAATGCTTGTCTTTCTGAATTAAACCCTAATTTACGCATATATATATATATAAAATTTTGTTTTTTAAGACAGAATCTCCCTCTCACCCAGGCTGGAATGCCGTGGCATGATCTCGGCTCACTGCAACCTCCACGTCCCAAGCTCAAGCGATTCTCATGTCTCAGCCTCCCAAGTAGCTGGGATTACAGGCACCTGCCACCACGTCCAGATAATTTTTGTATTTTTGGTAGCGATGGGGTTTCACCATGTTGGCCAGGCTGGTCTCAAACTCCTGGCCTCAAGTGATCCGCCTGCCTTGGCCTCCCAAAGTGCTGGGATTACAGGCATGAGCCACTGCACCCAGCCTGCCTAGCCTATTTTTCTAATATTCTAATGAAATACATTGGCTAATTGCTTATTAAGGCTCTTTACAGCTGAAAAGCTTATGGCATAACATCGAACAATGTAGTGTTAATGTAAGGACGGGAAGCACCCGGTAAATGACAGCCTCCCTCCTCCTGCCCAAGACCCAACCAGTTCAGAGATAACACGACAAAGGGGACTCAGGAACATGCACACGAAAGCAACGGCTTTGTCACAGATCACGTCTGGGCTGGAGCGGGTAACTTTGGTGGCTGCACCAAAAGTTATGGATCTTCTCATCCCTACATCGCAGATTTGGTCTCACTGCCCAGAGTTAGGCAGCCCGGGTGGGAGTTCCCTCTTGAAGTTCATTGCAGGGAACTGCAGGTCAGAACGTGAGCTTCCTGCAGGCGGCAAGTGCCCCTCATATCCCAGGAGCTCCCTGTCCTATCTCCTGGTCTCATCTTACTCCACAGGCCTAGTTGGGCCAGGAAGCCTTGGACTCCTCTCTGAGCCTTTGGCCCTAGGCCAGAGAGAATCTCTCTGCTCTCCAGGTCTCTTCCTAGTTGAGAGGAACTGGGATCTCAGTGCCTCCGGGCACAGAGAGGGAATGGCATTCCTGCAAAATAAGCAGCTGCCACTGGCATCAGCGGGGAGCGACTGCAGAGACCTCTGGGAGGACCAGACCAAGGCCTGCTCTGGGAACACTGGAAATGCCACAACCACACCGAGGGCTTTCTGCCAACGGACACAACAGTGTGGACAAAACAATGTAGACAAATAGCACGACAGTGTAGACAAACGGGACGGAACCACCGCAAGACAAGCGGTTATTTCCTTCCCGACAATAAAGTAGATCAGATAACTTGAAAAATCTTTTGAGGCTGGACATTCTGAATTAAATATGACAAAATCCATTCTTGGATAGATGCAACTGTGGAAAAAAAGGAAATCTTGCAAACAACAAAGCTGCTGGGAGTGTGAGTGGCCACTGACACTGATGCAGCTGCTGCCCCAGAGGAATTCCTCATCTCAGGAGCCCTGAGCTTCGGCTATAAAGGAGACTGGGACTTCCACACAGGTGTGCGTCCTAGAAGGGCCATATATATACTCAGTGAAAAGGTGAATTCATTTTCCAGCCATCAGCAAGCAGAGGTGAGGAAGACATTTCGCTATCCAGGGCTCTCATTAAGACAATAAAAGTGTCTCCTGTAAGATTTGTGACAGGTGCCCCATCCTCTTGCGTGTTTGGGTTTAAACTGAACATCATTTTTTTGAGGCCCTGGAACCAACAAGCTAAGAAACCAACATGAAGTGGCCCAGGCTGAAAGATGCTTACAGGGCCACACAGCAATGGAAGCCAGCTGCCCTGGAGAGGTCTGCCTTCCCTTGAGGCAGAGAGCCAGCCAGTTCAGCCTCATTTTCAGGCTGTAAGATTAGCAGATAAAAGATATAACATAAATATTATTTAAAAACAATGAGTTACTGAATAAAAATACTGGCTTGGGCTCAGCACAGTGGCTTATGTGTAGAATCCCAGCACTTTGGGAGGCCCAGGCAGGAGGATGACTTGAACCCAGGAGTTGGAGACCAGCCTGAGCAATGCAGCAAGACCCTCTCTCTGCAAAAAAAAAAAAAAAAAAAAAAAGTTTTTAAAAATTACCAGGCTGATTACATTAAAGGCGTTGAACAAAAATAAAAACTGACAGGGTGTGATGGCACATGTAATCTCAGTTTCTTGGGAGGCTGAGGCAGGAGGATCACCTGAACCCAGCAGTTCAAGGCTGCAGTGAGCTATGATCCTCTCACTGAACTTTAGGTGACGGATTGAAGCCCCATCCCAAAAACAAAACAAAACTAACTTTTGTAGAATACCCTAGTACCCAAGGTCAGAAGGAACAGGAACTGACATGGGTCTTCAGTCTATCTTCTCGGGGCAGCAACTACTCCTGAATTTCCCTTCTTCGTGGCCTTTCCTGTGGACACGACTCCAGCATCAGCCCCGGAGACTCCCCGCAAGTTCCCCATTAGATCCATCTTGCTTGAGTTGCACTTCGAAGATTCGACCTGGAAAAGGCGGCTGCGGTGCCTCGCGAAGTTCACTGGATGCAGCTGACCCTTCCACATTTCTCCCAGACACGCTCTCTGTCCCTCTAGGGTCACTGCCTCAGGAGCTGGGCATTTCTAGACAAGTCAGGTGAAGCGACTGTCATGGCTGCCACTTTACACCATAGATGTGTAAGTGCACATATGTGTATATATATGTCTATATCCTCAACGAGGGCCAAAGTATCCAGTTCCTAAAACTAAGTTTATTCTCAAATGAACTATGTACAGGAGAGAAAAAGACTGACACCTGCCTTGAATTTGTGGTGAATTGCTGTATTAGTCCATTTTCATATTGCTATAAAGAACTGCCTGAGACTGGGTAATTTATAATGGAAAGAGGTTTAATTGACTCACAGTTCAACATGGCTGGGGAGGTCTCAGGAAACTTACAATCATGGCAGAAGGCGAAGGGAAAGCAAGGCACCTCCTCCCCA
Source organism: Macaca fascicularis (assembly GCF_037993035.2). Taxonomy (NCBI): domain Eukaryota; kingdom Metazoa; phylum Chordata; class Mammalia; order Primates; family Cercopithecidae; genus Macaca; species Macaca fascicularis. The sequence continues at coordinate 171,375,614 of NC_088381.1, forward strand.
AGGCAGCAGGGAGATGTGCTGAGCGAAGGGGGAAGAGCCCCTTATAAAACCATCAGATCTCGTGAGAACTCACTATCACGAGGACAGTGTGGGGAAAACCGCCCGCATGATTCAACGACCTCCACCTGGTCTCTCCCTTGACACATGGGGATTATGGGGATTACAATTCAAGATGAGATTTGGGTAGGGACAGACACAAAGCCTAACCAGATCACTTGCTTAAGGGAAGTTTTTCTCTTCTAAACCAGATTGTAAAGGTCTTTTGTTTGTCCCCCTTGGGGTTTTTCACCACGGGGTCCTGGGCCTTTGGGATGAGCTGGGTGGGCCTTTCCGTGGACAGGAAGTGAGTGCAAGGTGAGTGGTGGGAGAACCTGCAGGCCCCCCACCCCGCTCCCAGGGGAAGGGGAGGTGGCCTTCAGAGGAGAGTCCAAGTGATAGCTGTCACTGACATGACTTTTCTCGTGGCTACAGATGGTATTTTCCCCGGAAATCTTCCTCCAGCTTTGGGAGTGCTCTCAAGTGTGGGGGCATCAGAATTGCTTGGGGGTGCCTGGGAAAACACAGATCCAGGCTGTAGATTATATTGGCTCGTGGATGATTTGATTCACCACAAAGTCTGAGAAGCATTTGCTCTACAAAGTTATTTTTTAAATTATTTCACTATAATTGTTGATTTTTGTTTTTGTTTTTTGAGACAGGGTCTCTCTGTCACCCAGGCTGGAGTACAGTGGTGCAGTCATGGCTCACTTCTGTCTTGAACCTTTGAGCTCAAGGGATCCTCCTATTTTAGCCTCCCAAGTACCTGGGACTACAGGTCTGCACCACCACACCTGGCTGAGGTTTTTAGTTTTGTAGAAATGGGGTTTAGCTATGTTGCCCAGGCTGGTCTCAACCTCCTGGGGTCAAGCAATCCCCCAGCCTCAGCCTCCCAAAGTGCTGGGATTATAGGCATGAGCTGCTGTGCCTGGCTGATAGTTTGATTTTTCATATGCCATTGAAGTCATTTTACCTCATGGTTTCGAAATACGTTTTGGTCTTCTTAGCAGTTTAAAAATATTGTTTTGTTTTTTCTCCTAAGTTTGGAGCTTTCCTGTTACTAATTACTTTTTTTTTTTTGACAGGTGCATGCTACCACATCCAGCTAATTTTTGTACTTATTTATTTGTTTTGGTAGAGCTAGGGTCTTGCTATGGTACCCAGGCTGGTCTTCAACTTCTAGGCTCAAGCAGTCCTCCTGCATCAGCCTCCCAAAGTGCTGGAATTACAGGCTGAGGCAGCACGCGAGCCCTAATTACTTTTATTAGGCCAAATTCCTTGTGTGGAATTCCTGTGCTTTGCACACAAATTGCCAGGTTGGCCCCAGAAAGGTGGATTCTATTTTCCCCTTTCCGTGCCTACGTGGGTGACCAGTGTCCCGAATCCTACAGGAGCTCTTGTTGATCTTTGTCCTCTGTTTGCTGAGATAAAGTCCACCATGGATTTCTGCTGCTTTTATTCATTGTCAGTCCACACATAGGGACAAAGTGCTGTGCTCTCCTTAGAAAGCCATTTGCTAAGTGAGAACTCCGGGGAGGGCGGGCCTGAAGGAGCGCTTGCTGTCAGTCATTTCGATCAGGGACAGGGCAGAGTCCACTGGCATGGGTAGAGCTTCCCCGCCATTCCCCAGGAGGAAGGCAGGGCTGATGGGGGACGAAGGGTGGGCAGTGGTGCTTAAGAAGAGGAGAAGCCCCAGGGGTAGGCAGTCTCTGCTGTGGATTTCCCTGCCGTCAGCCCCAGGCACTTAGCAATTCTTGCTGTCAGATTCTCACTTGCTCTCACCTGTGCTGCCGGAAATCAGGGTCTTGTGCCAGATGGGGTGGCCTGAGCCCCGGGCCCCTCACAGCATCCAATGGCAAAGTCTCAGCAGAGCCATTGCCTAAAGATGTTAAGAGTATTAAATCAAAGCACAACATGCCTGCAGAAATGTATACAAATCATCAAGCTACAGCTGGAAACATTTTTACAAAGCAAGCCCACCCACAGAATCAACACCGTGAGGCCACTTCCCACCCCTTCCCAACCTCCCCGACTAAGGTGACGGCTGTGTTTCCCTTCTTCTAACTCCGTGAACCGGTTTTACCCGTTCTTGAACTTTATTGTGTCAACATAAAGGAAGAAACTGAGGCAAAATTAACATAAATAGAGAGTTTATTTGGGCCACGCTGGAGGACTGAAGCCCAGGAGACATAGACTCAAGTTACCCTGACGATGAGCTCCAACAAGCAGCAGACACAAATAGATTTTTAAAGGAAAGTTGAAGGAGCTGTATGGTCATTTACCAGCAACATACATTGGTTCTTTGAAATAGCATCAGTGCCTTTCGGCCGGAGCCGCCATCTTCCAGTAATTCACCAAAATGATGAACGCAAAGGGAAAGAGGAGAGGCACCCGATACATGTTCTCCAGGCCTTTTAGAAAACATGGAATTGTTCCTCTGGCCAGGTATACACGAATCTATAAGAAAGGTGACACTGTAGACATCAAGGGAATGGGGACTGTTCAAAAAGGAAGCCCCACAAGTGTCACCATGGCAAAGCTGGAAGAGTCCACAGTGTTCCCCAGCATGCTGCTGGCATTGCTGTAGACAAACAAGTTAAGGGCAAGACTCCTGCCAAGGGAACTAATGTGCGTATTGGGCAGATGAAGCACTCTAAGAGCCGAGACAGCTTCCTGAAACACATGAGGAAAATGATCAGAAAAGGAAAGAAGCCACAGAGAAAAGTACCTGGGTTCAACTGAAGCTTCAGCCTGCTCCACCCAGAGAAGCACACTTTGTGAGAACCAGCGGGAAGGAGCCTGAGCTGCTGGAACCTCTTCCCTATGAATTCATGGCATAATAGGTGTTTTTTTTTAAAAAAAAAAAAAAAAAAAACCTCTGGACTATAAAAATGTTTCTCTTCATTGAGAAGTGTGGTGTCCCCTCCCCCAAAGAACTATTTAAAGCAAATTTTAATTGTGTCCTAATTCATTATGTAATGTCTTTACCTTTCGAATTTAACATATTTCTTGCTGAAAGACGTGAGGTAGCTTATTGTGCAACAAATTACTCAATTGGTTAGAAAATGGCCAGGTATTACATGTGAAATATTTGTACTGGTTTGAAGATAGTCCCTCTAAATCATCAAGGGAGAAATAAAATAATTTACAAAAAAATTGCATCAGTTATTGATTGGCTGAACCTTGTTGTTTGTATCACACATTTCAGAAATGTAAAGATAATGGGCAAGGGCTAAGCTCTGATTTTTTATCTTGCCCAAATTCCTTTCTAAGGGGTCTGGGGAGTCATGCCCTACAAACCATAAATTCTCATCAGATGGGTTTTATTTAACCCTGTATATAGTGACTTACTTTCCAACCTGACTCTGGCATAACAAGGAAAAAAATCAAAACGTTTTGCCCCAAAATACATTTCCTTGCCATACCTTGATATTGCCCTGCAAAGTCTCTTGTGGGAAAAATCCAGATTCTATAGGACTCTGCTTTCCCCTTTGTTGTTCTTCCTTTCTTTTCAGATCCAGGAGATAATCAGCTAGAGCCAGGTACACTTTTAGGTCTGATAAGAAACATTTTACAACCTGCTCTCTCTGAAGTCTGCTATCTGAAAGAGCTTTCTCTGCACAATAAAACTTGGTCTCCATAATCCTTCATCTTAACCTGAACATTTCCTTTCCGTTAACCCCAGGTCTTCAGATAAACTCAACCAATTGTAAACCAGAAAATGTTTAAACTTACTTACAGCCTGGAAGCTCCCGCTTTGGGTTGTCCCACCTTTCTGAACTAAATCCTTGTATTTCCTTTTTTGTTTTGTTTTGTTTTAAGGAGTGGAGGCTTTAATAGGCAAGAAGGGGCAAGAAGGATGGGAGAAGAAAGAAGCTCCCCTGTACAGAAACAGAGGTAGGGGCTCCAAAGCTGAGAGAGAGAATCTCCAAACCCATGTATTTCATATATATTTTTGTTTTGTTTTGTTTTGTTTTGTTTTTTTGAGTTGGGGTCTCACACTGTCACCCAGACTGGAGTGCAGTGGTGCGATCTTGGCTCACTGCAACCTTCACCTCCCGGGTTCAAGCGATTCTCCTGCCTCAGACTCCTGAGTAGCTGAGCTTACAGGTGCCTGCCACCATGCCTAGCTGATTTTTTTTATTTTTAGTAGAGATGGGGTTTCACTATGTTGGTCAGGCTGATCTTGAACTCCTGACCTCGTGATCCACCTGCCTCGGCCTCCCAAAGTGCTGGGATTACAGGCGTGAGCCACCGTGCCCGGCCCTTTTAAATATATTTGAATGATGTCTAATGTCTCCCTAAAAATATATAAAACCAAGCTGTATGTACCCCAACCACCTTGGGCACATGTTCTCAGGACCTCCTGAGGGCTGTGTCATGGGCCATGGTCACTCATATTTGGCTTAGAATAAACCCCTTAAAGTATTTCACAGAATTTGACTCTTTTCATTGACATGGATAAGGATCACATTGTACAACTTGTGGCAACTTTTAGGAAGTCTAGACAGTTGGCTAGTCTGGAAACTACAGGGAAGGAAAGAAAAAAACCTTTGAACAGTGAACCCCAGGCATGGCTGCTGGGATCATCTCTCTCTGGGCCTGATAAATTTGCAGATCTCACATTCCTCAGGCTGCTCCGAGCCACTTTTCTTTCTTATTTCCTCCTTTGGATCAAGATCTTGCTCTCTGAAGGTTTTGATGATCAATATTTTATTTTATTTATTTTAGTTTTTTGGAAATGAATGCTCAGTGTTGCAAAGAAGAGCCAGCACTGAGACAAAGGATCTCTCAGCAAGGCACATTTACTTCTGCAGAAAGGTGCATGTCACGTACGGAGCAATGGCAAGAGCACACAGAACACAGGAAAGCAGGAGTGTTGATTATCTCAACGCAGCTTCTGCTTCTGTGTCTTTCCCCTATTGGCTAGGATTGGACAGCACAGGTCCCCCGGGACCAAACTAGCCCCGACTGGCTAAACATTTAAACTTTTTTAGATAAAGTAGGCACGAAAGGGAGGTGAGAAGGGAGAGAAGGGGGGTCATTGACGGAGGAACTAGGAAGGTAACCTATTCCCTAATAAAGAAGGAAATGTGGACTGGGGTTGTAGCAAGTTCAGGCATGCCTAGGCATGTTCAGACAAGTTGGGGTGCAGCAAAGGCAAGGAGGTATTCGGAATTATAGGATAGAGAATGAGGAAACTGGATAAGCTGTTTGAAGAGGGAACCTAACTGTATCTAACATTTTATTTATTTATTTATTTATTTATTGAGACAGGGTCTCACTCTGTTGCCCAGGCTTGAATGCAGTGGCGTGATCTTTGCTCACTTCCACCTCTGTTTCCAGGGTGCAAGCAATTCTAATGTCTCAGCCTCCCGAGTAGCTAGGACTACAGGCATGTGCCACCATGCCTGGCTAATTTTTTTATTTTTAGTAGAAACAGGGTTTTGACATGTTGCCTAGGCTGGCCTTGAACTAACTCCTGGCCTCAAGTGATCCGCCCTCCTTGGCCTCCCAGCTGCTGGGATTATAGGCGTGAGCCACTGCACCTAGCTGATCAACATTTTAAGTGTAAATTTGCCCAGCATCACTGGGAAGGCTCATTCTCACATGGGGAGTGAGGAGCAGGAGGAGAGGTGCTCTGGCTCCTAAACTCAGTGAGGTCTCCAGGCAGAAGATATTGGCAGCACAATGGGACAGAGAAGCAGGATCCCAGGCCACCTGCTTGGAGAGAAGCCGTGGTGTGGCAGATCATTCCTAAGTGTTCTAGCTATCACGATTTTGGTTTTTGTTCTTGGCTTTAGACGTCTAGAAACACAAGGCATAATCAAGTGAAGAATAAGAAATATGATGCAAATAAAATCCCAATCTGGAAAGCATTCCTATTCCTAAAGGTAATCAATCATATGAATCACGTGAGGGGTCTGTTTTTCTAACATCCTGCTTTTTTTTTTTTTTTTTTTTTTGAGACAGAGCATCACTGTGTTGCTCAGGCTAGAGTGCATTGGTGTGATCTCAGCTCACTGCAACCTCTGCCTCCTGGGTTCCAGCGATACTCCTGCCTGAGCCTCCTGAGTTGCTGGGATTGCAGCTCTGTACCACCATACCTGGCTTTTTTTTTTTTTTTTTTTTTTTTTTTTTTTTTTTTTTTTTGTATTTTTAGCAGAGAAGGTGTTTCGCCACGTTGGCCAGGCTGGTCTCGAACACCTTACCTCAAGTGATCCACCCACCTTGGCTCTACAAAGTGCTGGGATTACAGGTGTGAGCCACCACACTCAGCCCGTTTAGCTTTTTGAGTGATTTCTAATCAATTTCCCATTTCTCGTCCTGGTCTGAAGAATAAGGTAACTGGCTACAGATCAGCTTCAGCTGGGGTTCTCCAGGTGCAAGGTACCCATGCATGCAGGACTGCCTTTTTATTTATTTTATTTTTTTAAATTTTACATTAAGTTCTGGGGTACATGTGTAGAATGTGCAGGTTTGTCACATAGGCATACGTGTGCCATGATGGTTTGCTGCACCCATCAACCCGTCATCTAGGTCTTAAGCCCCACATGCATTAGGTATTTGTCCTAGTGCTCTCCCTCCCATTGCCCTCCAACCCCTGACAGGGCCCCAGTGTGTGTTTTTCCCCTCCCTATGTCCTGTGTTCTTACTATTCAGCTCGCACTTATGTGTGAGAACATGCAGTGTTTGGTTTTCTGTTCCTGTGTCAGTTTGCTGAGAACGATGGCTTCCAGGTTCATCCATGTCCCTGCAAAGGACGTGACCTCGTTCTTTTTTATGGCTGCAAAGACTGCCTTTTTAAAATGAGAAATGCGAATGCATGAGTCAGTGCGTTTGAGTTTAGCTGCACAAGGGATTGGTAAACAATCCCCGACATGGGCCCTTCCAGGGAGCTGGAGCGAGTACCTTATTTGATAGAGTCCTTGATTTGATGTCTTTTCCAAGAATCAAAACCTCCTAGTTGCAGGCCATGACCTCTGATGTCTTCATCTCCTGGGTGTTGACTCTTCAAAGAATCCTTAATTTAGAGTTTTTAGTGAGAAGCTTGTATAAGGCCTTGCAATTATGAAGAATGTCACCTTTAGGATGAGCTGGTTCACTGGGCTCCATCCAGGCACATGGGGCTTCCTGCAGTTATTTCAAAGGGAGAAAGCTGAGGTTTTCCAAACTGATAGAAGGTGATTTAAGCAATACCAATGGAAAAGCCTTAGGCAAGACAAGGTTCAAAGTTTCTGTAAACTTTGCCAGTTGTTCTTGTATCTTCCCATTGAGGCAGGAAAATAAGGTCTGGAGGCAGGGAACATAAGGCCAGTTCACACTTCAGTTACAACAGGAAATATCCTCTCCATAGGGCATCACTTTACTTCATCCTCTTCATTTACACAGGGTGTACCCCAAGTAGAGGGTATTTAAACTCACAAAAACTTTGTAACAGGGCGTTTGAGCCCCTATGCTCAGGCCTGCTCCCACACTGTGGAGTGTCCTTTCATTTTCAATTAAACCCTTCATTGGGCTGGGCACAGTGGCTCACGCCTGTAATCCCAACACTTTGGGAGGTGAGGCAGGTGGATCACCTGAGGTCAGGAGTTCGAGACCAGCCTGGTCAACACGGTGAAACCCCGTCTCTACAAAAAGCACAAAAATTAGCTGGGCGTGGTGGCGGGTGCCTGTAATCCCAGCTACTTGGGCGGCTGAGGCAGGAGAATCACTTGAACCTGGGAGGCAGAGATTGCAGTGAGCTGAGATTATGCCACTGCACCCCAGCCTGGGCAACAGAGCAAGACTCTGTCCCAAGAAAAACAAGACAAATTCCTTCATTCTTTCCTTGCTTTGTTTGTGCGTTTTGTCCACTTCTTTGTTCAAGACACCGAGGACCTGGATGCCCTCCACTGTTAACACGATCTGTGTGTTCCTCCAGGCCAGAGACTGAGGGTGGCATGCACAATGCAGTGGTGAAAAATCTCAATATGTTACGAATAGACAGAATTGTCTGATAGGTGAAATGAGTTCCTCGGTTGCTGTGAAACTTGGAGGACTCCCCAAGAAGGAATAATCTTCTCTAGCAAAAATTTACCTACTGCTCAGGCCGTGGCTCTAGGGCATGGCAATGCTTCAACCCAATTAGAAAACATGGAAGTCATGACCAGGATGTATTTGTATCCTTGAGATAAAGGCAGTTGAACAAAATCCAGATGCCAGTATCTCAAAAGGTCCTGATGGGAAATGTCTCAGGGAAAAGCCCTTGAGGAACATGGAGCCCTTGAGGAACATACAAACCGTATGGGGGGAGTATACTTTTTTTTTTTTTTTTTTGAAACGGCGTTTTGCTCTTGTTGCCCAGGCAACAAGTCTTGTTTTGTTTTGAGACAGAGTTTTGCTCTGTCACCCAGGCTGGCATGCAATGGCGCAATCTTGGCTCACTGCAACCTCTTTCCTCCTGGGTCCAAGCTATTCTCCTGCCTTAGCTTCCCAAGTAGCTGGGATTACAGGCACCTGCCACCATGCCTGGCTAATTTTGTAATTTTTTAGTAGAGATGGAGTTTCACCATGTTGGTCAATATGGTCTCAAACTCCTGACTTCAAGTGATCCGCCTCGGCCTCCCAAAGTGCTCAGATTACAGGCATGAGCCACTGAGCCCAGCCGAGAGTACACCTTTTGAGGCATCATGGGTGATGGTTTCCAGTGATATTATTTTTCCATGAAATCATTTTATCTGACTCCAGTGAGTTAATTCATTAACATATTGTAAAAAGGGTAACTGAAGTCACGAGAGAAGAGTTGGTCTATCACTGAACTGTACTATAAACCTGTTTCAGGAAAGGAACTGACATTCCCCGCTTTCTTTTCCAAAGCTTTAACTCTTTTTCAGGGCCTTTCTCTGTGCTTCCTTCAGCAAGGTTTTTTTGTTTTGTTTTGTTTTTGAGATGGAGTCTCACTCTGTCTCCCAGGCTGGAGTGCAGTGGCATGATCTCAGCTCACTGCAACCTCCGCCTCCTGGTTTCAAGTAATTCTCCTGCCTCAACCTCCCGAGTAGCTGGGACTACAGGCGTGTGCCACCACACCTGGATAATTTTTATATTTTCAGTAGAGACAGAGTTTCATCATGTTGACCAGGCTGGTCTTGAATTCCTGGCCTCAAGTGATCCGCCCACCTTGGCCTCCCAAAGTGCTGGAATTACAGGCGTGAGCCACTGTGCTTGGCCTCCTTCCACATGATTTTAATTTTGGCGTGCGCTTGCAGGGATAGCTCAAGATGTATAGGTTTTGGGTAAGGAAAGACACTCAGGCAACATTTTTGGCCACAGCCTCTGTGAAGCAGTTGCTCTTACCATCAAAAGTGTCTAGCTTTCAATGTCTAGGAATTTTGATAAGGGCCAGTGATTTCAGTTTTTGAATGACTTCCAAGAGATCAAAGGCCTGTTGGCCATTTTTAAGGGATTGTCTGGAAGAAGTCAGGAAGCTACGTTATTTCTGGAGCATCCCCGAATCACGTGCTGCTGTAAGTGCACATGTGCTCTCTGTGTAAATGTCAGCAACCTTGCTTTCTACTCATCGACAGGCTCTGGCTAACGCAATCAGTTTTGCTTGCTGGAACAACTTTGCCTCTGGGAGAATCTTTTATGACTTCAGTCACAGAGACGACTGCATCACCTTGCAGTGTCTTCCAACATTGCCATTTAATTAGGAGCCATCAGTAAACCAAATTACATCAGCATCCTCTGTAGTGTCTCCTGTGAGTTCTGCCTAGGAGTGAGAATTTGCTGGGTCAGGGCAATACAGTCAGGGAGCAGCCCATCAGAAGGCAATGGCAGCACAGTAGCAGGGCTAAGATCCCTACAATGGGAGAGTAATGTGAGGCGAAGGCAAGGGAAGAATCCACATGAAGCAAGCCTGTGGCCAGAGTGATGCTGCTGAGGAAAGAGAGAGACCCTCTCACATTGTTTTATATTGTTTTATACTCAGTACCTGTTTTAAGAAAAAACAAGGAAGTAAAACCAAAGACAGGCAGCCCGGCACCACGCCTGAAACCAGGCCTGGGCCTGCCTGGCCTAAACCCAGTAGTCAAAAATCAACTTATAACTTAAAAACTGATGTTATTCATAGATTCCAGACATTGTATAGAACATTGTGAAACTCCCTGCCCTGTTCTGTTTCACTCTGACCACGGGTGCATGCAGCCCCTGTCACGTACCCCTGCTTGTTCAAATCAATCATGACCCTTTCATGTGAAATCTTTAGTGCTGTGAGCCCTTAAAAGGGACAGAAATTGTGCACTCGGGGCCCTCGGATTTTAAGTCAGTCGCTTGCCGATGCTCCCAGCTGAATAAAGCCTTCCTTCTACAACTCGGTGTCAGAGAGGTTTTGTCTCAGCTTGTTCTGCTACACTGCGAATGATGAGTTGAAGAGCCTATCCACAGCATGAGAAATGTCAGGCCTCTGAGCCCAAGCCTGCATGTATACATCCAGATGGCCTGAAGCAACTGAAGAATCACAAAAGAAGTGAAAATGGTCGGTTCCTGCCTTAACTGATGACATTACCTTGTGAAATTCCTTCTCCTGGCTCAGAAGCTACCCCACTGAGAACCTTGTGATCCCCTCCCTGCCCACCAGAGATCAACCCCCTTTGACTGTAATTTTCCACTACCTACCCAAATCCTATAAAAACAGCCCCACCCCATCTCCCGACGCTGACTCTTTTTTTGGACTCAGCCTGCCTGCACCAGGGTGATTAAAAAGCTTTCTTGCTCACACAAAGCCTGTTTGGTGGTCTCTTCACACAGACGCATGTGAAAAGAAACACAAATGATGCGTGGCTGAAATTTTTCTCCCAATATACGTGGGTGCTTGTGACCATAAATGATCAGGCAGGGTTTGCCATAAGTTGCTCACATCATCCATTGGTTCTGAATTCAAAAAGTTTTCTTTCTTTTTTTATTTTTTTGAGACAGAGTCTCGCTCTATTGCCTGGGCTGGAGTGCAGTGGCACAATCTCAGTTCACTGCAACCTCCATCTCCTGGGTTCAAGCGAGTCTACTGCCTCAGCCTCCCGAGTAACTGGGATTACAGGTGCCCACCACCATGCTGTCACGTGCATCTGTGTGAAGAGACCACCAAACAGGATTTGTGTGAGCAACAAGACTGTTTATTTCACCTGGGGGCAGGTGGGCTGAGTCCGGAGAGTCAGTGGAGATAAGGATGGGGCTGTTTTATAGGATTTGGGTAGGTAATGGAAAACTACAGTCAAAGGGGGTTATTCTCTGGCAGGCAGGGGCAGGGGTCACAAGGTTCTCAGTGGGGGAGCTTCTGAGTCAGGAGAAGGAATTTCACAATGTAATGCCATCAGTTAAGGTAGGAACAGGCCATTTCCACTTCTTTTGTGATTCTTCAGTTGCTTCAGGCCATCTGGATGTATACAGCAGGTCACAGGGAATATGATGGTGTAGCTTGGGCTCAGAGGCCTGACATTCCTGTCTTCTTATATTAATAAGAAAAATAAAACAAAATAGTGTTGAAGCATTGGGATGGCGAAAATTTTGGGTGGTGGTATGGAGAAATAATGGGCGATGTTTCTCAGGGCTGCTTTGAGTGGGATTAGGGGTGGCGTGGGAACGTAGAGTGGCAGAGATTAAGCTGAAGGAAGATTTCGTGGTGAGGGGCGATACTGTGGGGTTGTTGAAAGGAGCATTTGTCATATAGAATGATTGGTGATGGCCTGGATGCTGTTTTGTATGAATTGAGAACTAAATGGAAGACACAAAGTCCAAATAAGAGAAGGAGAAAAACAGGTATTAAAGGAATAAGAACTGGGAGGACCCAGGACATGTAATTAAAGGTGCCCAAGGGGGTTCGGCATAATTACTTGCTTGGTTGGTGGGTTTTTGGGCTCTGTCCTTGACAGAGTCCTCCTTTGTAAGTTGGAGGTCGAGCTTGGTGAGGTGTGTTTTTAAAAGACCATTAGTCTGTTCTACCTTTGCTGAAGACTGAGGACGGTAAGGGGTATGAAGATTCCACTGAATACCAAGAGTCTGAGAAACTGCTTGGGAGATTTGACTAATAAAGGTCGGTCTGTTATTGGACTCTATAGAGGTGGGAAGGTCAAACTGAGGAATTATGTGCCGAGACCAGCTCAGTGGGGGAGACCCTAACCCAGCGGCGCTAGAGGAATTAAAGACACACACAGAAATACAGAGGTGTGAAGTGGGGAATCAGAGGTCTCACAGCCTTCAGAGCTGAGAGCCCTGAACAGAGATTTACCCACATATTTATTAACAGCAAACCAGTCATTAGCATTGTTGCCATAGATACCAAATTAACTAAAAGTATCCCTTATGGGAAACAAAGGGATGGGCCGAATTAATTGCAGCAGGAACATGCCCGTAAGACACAGGTTGCTCATGCTTTTGTTTGTGGCTTAAGAATGCCTTTAAGCGGTTTTCCGCCCTGGGCGGGCCAGGTGTCCGTTGCCCTCATTGCCATAAACCCACAACCTTCCAGCTTGGGCGTTAGGGCCATTATGGATGTGTCATAGCACTGCAGAGATTTTATTTATGACCAGTTTTGGGGCCAGTTTATGGCCAGATTTTGGGGGGCTCGCTCCCGTCATGTCTCCCTTCTTTGATTTGCAAAGAGATAAATGTAAGGGCAGCTTTGTCACGGTGAGCTACTTCTCGCAGGAGTCGGGATCCGCATCTGCAGACTGTACAAAGACAAACAACACAGATTAAAAGCACAATTGTTATTGAAATCACAGAGCTTCCAAGTGTTTTTATCCATTTAAATGGGTTACTAGCTGCTAATTTGTCTGCAGCTCCTTCAAGCACTCCAGTTCCTGGCATTAAGGTCAGGTGTGCCTGGGATGCTTTAAATGTTCTTTTAATTTTGCTACATCCAAAGACAAGTTTTCAGAATGTCCTTCTTTTTTTTTTTTTTTTTTTGAGACGGAGTCTCGCTCTGTCGCCCAGGCTGGAGTGCAGTGGCCGGATCTCAGCTCACTGCAAGCTCCACCTCCCGGGTTTACGCCATTCTCCTGCCTCGGCCTCCCTAGTAGATGGAACTACAGGCGCCCGCCACCTCGCCCGGCTAGTTTTTTGTATTTTTTAGTAGAGGCAGGGTTTCACTGTGTTAGCCAGGATGGTCTCGATCTCCTGACCTCGTTATCCGCCCGTCTCGGCCTCCCAAAGTGCTGCGATCAGAGTGTCCTTCTAATGCTTTTTTATTCTTTCCCCAATTTTGATCTTATTAAGAGCATTTAATAGCACAAATCCTTATGTTTAGCTCCTAGAGCGGGCCATATCATTTGAGGTTGAGGTGCCACTATATCGCCATGGTTCCAGATAATAGGAACTTTTGCCATACTTCTTATCATTTTTACCATCTGACAATTTTGTTGATATCATCTGAACATAGTGTTGCCATAGCATGCAGACTGAGAGGTGCAATTCAAGCTAAACATCCCCTTAGGGGACCAATTAATAATGATTCCGTAGGATTCATTGTGCAGCACCTCTGCCTGTTCTGCAAAGCAATCTTCCTAAACAAGTATGTTCGTTTTTCTAACTGGATCCAATCCTGTTTACAAATAGGTTTTTGAGGGTGGTATGCCTCAATTATAGGAGCAGATTTATTATGGTAAGTACTGAGATCAGAAAGCATGTGTAACTGTGTCATAGTGATTGCATCCAGGCATTATTGCCAGACAAGATTGATAAATATGCCCAATAAGTATGATTGTTCTCTGTGTCAGCCCTTATTGAAGGAATACTCACAGCAGTGGTGATAACCGCTATCATAGCTACCATCAAATTATTCATTGTGACTGGTTGTCCCACTTTCCTCAGGTTTTCTTCCACCATCTGTGGCAGCTTCTTGATTTGTCCCCAGGTGGGTGGCTGTGTTTGACAGGTGTTGCTTGTGACAGTTGGGGTCCTCCTCAGTGTCAGCCTTGACATGGTTGCAACCACAGGGTCCTCGGGATCCTCCCGGAATCTCCTCCTCGGCATCTGGCTCATTATAAGGTTTCAGGTGTCTTAATGGTATCCAAATTGGCTGTTGATTTTGGCCTGGAGAAATACAAGCATAACCTCTACCCCAAGTTAGTATTTTACCTATTTCCCAACTTTTTGTTACTGGGTCTCTCCACCAAATCATATGTTTTGTTTCTGTCTTTGCAGCTGGTTTCTGTAGATGCTGTTCAGCTGCTGATAACATCTGGCCTTTGGGCAGGCTCAAAAAATTTAAAGTTAATAATGCTAGGTTCAACTGCATTTATGGGGTTCCATATACTTTATCTCCCCCTTTCTGCTTTTGCAACTGCTGTTTTAGGGACAGATTCATTCTTTCCACTATGGCTTGTCCCTGAGAATCATATGGGATACCGGTAATGTGTTTAATATTCCACATAGAGAAAAATGTAGCCAGAGCTTGGCTAGTATAGCCTGGGGCATTATCTGTTTTAATAGAAGCTGGAATGCCCATCACCACAAAACACTGCAAAAGATGATGTTTAACACACGCAGAAGATTCTCCTGTTAGGCATGTAGCCCAGACAAAGTGAGAAAAGGTGTCCACACATACATGTACATAAGCTAGTCTCCCAAACGAGGGAAGATGTGTGACATCCATTTGCCAAATAGAGTTCGGTTCCAGTCCTCGAGGATTAACTCCTCCTGTAGAAGATGAGGAATGTACCATTTGGCAAGTTGGGCATCACTGGATAATAGCTTTAGCTTCTTTCCAGGTATTGCTGTATCTGCATTTGAGACCAAAAGCATTAACATGGGTTAAATTGTGAAAGTGTCTAGCATTAGATATTGCAGTAGCATCTAGGCAATCAGCCATTTGATTCCCTTCAGTCAAAGGTCCTGGAAGAGGTGTATGAGCCCTAATGTGAGAGATGTAAAAAGGGTGCATTCTACTCCTAACTTATGTTTGCAATTGGGTAAATAAAGTCATCAGTTGTTCATCTGTATGAAATCGTAACTGAGAATTTTCAATTAACTGTGTGGAGTGAACCACGTGTGAAGAATCAGAAATCACATTAATAGGTATATCAAAAGCAGTCAATACCTCAATTACAGCTACAAGCTCTGCTTTTTGAGCTGAAGTATAGGGCGTCTGAAAAACTTTACTTTTTGAGCCAAAATAAGAAGCTTTACCATTACTAGACTATCTGTAAAAACATTCTCAGCACCTTCAATTGGTTTAAATTTAGTTATTTTAGGGAGAATCCAATTAGCTAATTTCAAAAACGGAAACAGCTTCGTTTTAGGAAAGTGATTATCGAGAATACCCACAAAGTCAGCTAAATGGGTTTGCCAAGTAAGACTATTTATAAAAGCTTGCTGTATTTGTGCCTTCATGAGAGGGACAATAATTTTTCCAGGATCATATCCATGTAATTTAACAGTCTGAGTTCTCTGAATCCCTCTCATAGTAGCGATTTGATCTAAATAAGGAGTTAAGAGTCCGTGAATTAGTATGTGGAAGAAAAAACCACTCTACTAAGTCCTGTTCTTGGACAATAACACCAGTAGGTGAATGCTGAGTTGAAAAGATTAGCAAATCAAGAGTCTTCTCTGGATCTATTCTATTTATGTGAGCTTTATGGACTTGCTTCTCCATCAGTTGTAACTCTGCCTCCGCCTCTGTTAATTGCCGAGGGCTAGTGAGACTAGGATTTCCTCTAAGGATAGAAAACAGATTACTCATGGCATAGGTAGGAATGCCTAGAGCAGGTCATATCCAATTAACATCCCCTAGTAAGTTTTGAAAATTGTTTAATGCTTTTAATTTATCCCTACATATGGTTACTTTCTGTGGCACAATGGTAGTGTCATTTACTAAGGTTCCCAAGTAGGAGTAAGGAGAAGTAGTCTGAATTTTGTCAGGAGCTATAATTAAACCAGTGTGAAAAATTGAATTTTGCAAGCGATCATGACATTGGAGTAATATTTCTCGAGTAGGGGGAGCACAAACTTTATCATCCACATAGTCTATATAATGGTTCTGGAATTAGAACTTGTGCTCCCCATCGTTGTAATAAATCTCTTCCCCATAAATTTATAGGTACAGAAGTTATAATTGGTTGACTAGTCACAGGTTGTCCATTGGGCCCCTCACAATGCAAAATATAACCACTTTGATATACTTCAGCGGCTTTACCAACTCCAACTATGTTAAATTGAGCAGGTTGAATTGGCCACGTGGATGGCCAGTGCTGTAGAGAAATGATTGAAATGTCTGCTCCTGTATCTACCAAACCTTTAAATTTCTTTCCTTGAATAGTTATTTCACAGGTAGGACGTTTATCAGTAATTTGATTTACCCAATAAGCTGCTTTGCCTTATTTATTTGTGCTTCCAAATCCTCCTGTTCGTTTAATTTCACTTTTTCCCATTCCCACATACAGCACAATCAGGAGCTGTGCTATGCACTCTCCTGGCTCTGCTTTCCAGGGAACAGAAGTGGACATAACAATTTGAGTTGCCCCATTATAATCTGAATCAGTGACTCCTGTATGTATTTGTATGCCTTTCAAACTTAAACTAGACCTTCCTAAAAGTAATCCTATTGTCCCTGCTGGCAAGGTTCACAGACTCCTGCTGGGACCTTTTGAGGGGGTTCCCCAGGCAGAAGGCTCACAGCTTTCGTGCAGCATAAATCTACTGCGGCACTACCAGCTGTGGCGGGGGACAGACATTGTACAGGGGTGAGGGAATGACCTGAGCTGGAAATGCCCCAGTTTAGAATGGGGCCTGGTACGGGTCCCTCATGGCGTTTCCCAAAATCGGGTTCCCTTCTTATCAAACTTAGAGTGACACTGACTAGCCCAGTGTTATCCTTTTTTACATTTTGGACATATTTCAGGCTCAACAGTTTTCTTTTTTCCTCTATCTGGTGGCCTGACTCACTGATTTTTTTCTACATTCTTTTTTAGTATGACCATGCTTCCCACAGTTAAAACAAGCTCCAGGAAATGGAGTATTTCCTTTATCCACTCTCAGTCCTGCCATTGCCTGTGCCAACGAGGTAGCTTTATGCAGAATACTTCCGATGAAATCACAGACCTTGATATAATCAACTAAATGTGCTTTCCCTCTGATAGGTCACAGAGCAGCCTGGCAATTGGGATTAGCATTGTCGAAAGCTAATAACTGCAACACTGTGTCCTGAGCAGCAGAATCCGTAATCATCTTTTTAAGAGACTCCTGTAACTGGCCTATAAAATCAACATATGGTTCTCTGGGGTCCTGTTTTATAGCACTAAAGGAAGGGTATTGTTCCCCACCTGAAGTGATTTTTTCCCAAGCTCTAATGCACACTCCTTTAAGCTGTTCTATGGCATCACCTGTATGACCAGTTGTGCATCTAAACCAGCCCAGCCGCCAACCCCCAAAAGTCAGTCTGCCATTATATTAATTTGAGGTTGGGCCTGGGCATTGCAAGCAGCTTGAATGGAAGCTTCATCTGCCCACCAAGTTTTAAATTGTAAGAACTAAGCAGGAGTTAGACAAGCTCAAGTAAGAGCGTCCCAGTCAGTAGGTATCATTCGACTGGAACAGTAACATTCTTTAACAGTCCCATTACAAAAGGAGAACCTGGTCCATACTGACTTATTGCTTGTTTTAATTCTTTGAGTAATTTAAAAGGAAAAGACTCAAATGTAGTTGTAATATTTCCCTGTTGATCTGGGGGGTGTATCCTAACAGGGAACTGCCAAGCCTCTAAATCACCCTCTCATCTAGCTTGCTGAATTCCTGCCTGAATAGAACTAAGAGCCGTCACTCAAGGTGCTGCTCAGTCACGGGGGCAACTACTTTTCGCCCAGTGTCCTCTGGAAAGGAAAGATCGGGGGGGTCATTTTCTTCAAAACAATAATGAGGGGGTGCAGAACGGTAGGGATGAACCTCTCCTTCCTTTGCCGTTTTAGCTTCAGCTGGCACATAAACATGCTTTGTAACCTCTTCTGTTACTTCGCTATACTCTTGGTCCTCCTTGTCATCAGTGTGAAAAAGTTCCAAGGTGGAACGAACCAGACCCCAAACTTGCCCCATTGTTACCCTAACGCTTCCAAACTCCCCTTCTTACTCACCGCGGGGATTGCTTTAAGAGTACTTGGGTGTCCTCCAGCTAGTTTTCCATTCCAACCGTCGCTCTGGCGACCCTTGGATTCGAGCCCCCACAAATGGACGCCACTTGCCGACACCAGCTTGGTCGGGGAGACCCTAAGCCAGTGGCACTAGAGGAATTAAAGACACACACACGACCGGCCGTGGTGGCTCACACCTGTAATCCCAGCACTTTGGGAGGCCGAGACGGGCAGATTATGAGGTGAGGAGATCGAGACCATCCTGGCTAACACGGTGAAACCCCATCTCTACTAAAACTACAAAAAATTAGCCAGGCGTAGTGGTGGGTGCCTGTAGTCCCAGCTAGTCAGGAGGCTGAGGCAGGAGAATGGCGTGAACCCAGGAGGTGGAGCTTGCAGTGAGCCGAGATCGTGCCACCACACTCCAGCCTGGGTGACAGAGGGAGACTCCATCTCAAAAAAAAAAAAAAAAAAAAGACACACACACAGAAATATAGAGGTGTGAAGTGGGGAATCAGGGGTCTCACAGCCTTCAGAGCTGAGAGCCCTGAACAGAGATTTACCTACATATTGATTAACAGCAAACAAGTCATTAGCATTTTCTATAGTTTTAAATTAACTAAAAGTATCCCTTATGGGAAACAAAGGGATGGGCCAAATTAATTGCAGCAGGAACATGCCCTTAAGACACAGGTTGCTCATGCTTTTGTTTGTGACTTAAGAATGCCTTTAAGCGGTTTTCTGCCTGGGCGGGCCAGGTGTTCCTTGCCCTCATTCCTGTAAACCTACAACCTTCCAGCTTGGGCATTAGGGCCATTATGGATGTGTCATAGTGCTGCAGAGATTTTATTTATGGCCAATTTTGGGGCCAGTTTATGGCCAGATTTTGGGGGGCCTGCTCCCAACAATTATGTCTTACAGAAGGGAAGAAATGACCACTGTGGGCCTTTTCAGACCCATCCAGTGCAAGTGTCTACCCAGAACAAGAGGTATTTTAGTTTCCTGACTCGGGGCATGTGAGTAAAGTCAATTTGCCAGTCCTGGGTGGTGGCAAATCCCCGAGCTTGATGTGTAGGGAAGGGAGGGGGCCTGAACAATCCCTGAGGAGTGGTAGAATAGCAGATGGAACAACTGAGAAGTGATTTCCTTGAGAATAGATTTCCACAATGGAAAGGAAATGAGAGGTTCTAAGAGGTGGGCTAGCGGCTTGTAACCTACATGGAAGAGGTTATGAAATGACGATGGAATAGAATGGGCCTGTGAGGCTGGAAGGAGATATTTTCCTTGGTCCAAGAACCATTTGCCTTGTGTGGGAAGAGATTCATAGCTGGAAGGTTCAGTGGGGGAGTAGGTGGGAGTAACCAGATGGGAAGGAGAAAAACTGCCATGAGGGATAGAAGTTGGAAGCTAGCTGCTTTTTTAGCTACCTTATCAGCATAAGCATTGCCCTGAATGATGGGATCTGATGCATTTTGATGGCCCTTGCAGTGAATGACTCCAGCTTCCTTTGGAAGTAAAGTGGCCTTGAGAAGAGTTTTTATTAAAGAGGCATTAATGATGGAAGACCCTTGCATAATGAGGAAACCTCTTTCAGCCCATATAACAGCATGGTGGTGCAGGATATGGAAGACATATTTAGATTCAGTATAAATATTGATGCATAGTCCCTTTGCAAGAGTTGGGGCCTGAGTTAAGGCAATGAGTTTGGCTTGCTGAGAGGTAGTGGAAGGGGCAGAGCAGTAGCCTCAATGATAGATGTGGAAGATACTATAGCATAGCCTGCCTTTGCTGGTGAGTGGCGATTAGGCCTGGTGGAGCTGCCATCGGTAAACCAAGTATGATCAGGGTGAGGAAGAGGAAAGAAGGAAATATGGGGAAATGGAGTGATTGTCAGGTGGATCAGAGAGATACAATCATGGGGGTCAGGTGTGGTATCCGGAATAATGCTGGAGGCTGGATTGAAATCTGGGCCAGGAACAATGGTAATTGTGAGAGACTCAACAAAGAGTGAGTACAGCTGAAGGAGCCAGGGAGCAGAAAGTATATGTGTCAGGTGTGAGGGAGAAAATAGATTTTGGAAGTTATGAGAACTGTAGAGAGTGAGTTGAGCATAGTTTGTGATTTTGAGGGTCTCTAAAAGTATGAGGGCCGAAGCAGCTGCCACATGGAGATGTGAGGGCTAGGCTAAAAGAGTAAGGTCAAGTTGTTTGGACAAAAAGTCTACAGGGCACGGTCCTGGTCCTTGTGTAAGAATTCTGACTGCACAACCCTGCACTCTGGCTGTGTGTAATGAAAAAAAAAGGTTGGGATGAGTCAGGGAGAGCTAGGGTGGGGGGCAGTCTCTAAAGCTGTCTTCAAGGAATGGAAAGAGGAGTGGGGAAAGGATTTAGGATCTATGGGGTCAGCTAGGTTTCCTTTTGTGAGTTTATATAATGGTTTTGTTAGGATGGCAAAACCAGGTATCCAAAGGCAAAAGTGTTCAACCATGCCCAGGAAGGAAAGGAGTTGTTGTTTTATAGAAGGGGTTGGGGTTTGAGAGATCAGTTGGACACAATCGGCAGGGAGAGCACACGTGTTTTCACGAAGAATTATGCCAAGGTAGGTAATGGATGAAGAAGCAATTTGAGGTTTGGAGGGGGATACAAGATATTCTTTTGAGAATAGATGTTGGAGGAGCAGGAGGGTGTCCTTTTGGGAAGATTTGTAGGAGGGGCTATAACGTAGAAGGTCGTCAAAAAATGTAATAAGGTGAGAAGCAGATGGATGGAAAGAAAGTAAATTATAAGAAAGGTCTTGACTGAAGTAATAGGGGCTGTCTGTTAAGCCTTGCGGCAGTACAGTCCGGGTAAATTGCTGAGACTGACGGGTGTCAGCGTCAGCCTAAGTGAAAGCGAAGAGAAGCTTGGATGAAGGGTGCAAAGGAATAGTAAAGAAAGAATGTTTGAGATCCAAAACAGAATAATGGGTTGTGGAGGGGTTGTGGAGGGAGGTACTGAGGATAGGAGAGTATATGGGTTTGGCACCATGGGGTGGATAAGTAAAATAATTTGATTGATAAGGCACAGATCCTGAACTAACTTGTAAGACTTGTCCGGTTTTTGGACAGGTAAAATGGGGGAATTGTAAGGAAAATGTATAGGCTTTAAGAGGCCACGTTTTAACAGGTGGGTGATAATAGGCTTTAACCTTTCTAAAGCGTGCTGTGGGATGGGATATTGGCATTGAGCGGGGTAAGGATGATTAGGTTTTAATGGGATGATAAGGGGTGCATGATCAGTCACCAAGGAGGGAGTAGAGGTGTCCTATACTTGTGGATTAAGGTGGGGAGATACAAGGGAAGGATGTGAAGGAAACTTTGAACTGGGGGAAACAGTGGCAATGAGGTATGGCTGTAGCCTAGGAAAAGTCAGGGAAGCAGATAATTTAGTTAAAATGCTTCGCCTAATAAGGGAGTTGGGCAGGTGGGGATAACTAAAAAGGAGTGCATAAAATAATTTTGTCTAAGTCGGCACCAGAATTGGGGAGTTTTAAGAAATCTAGAAGCCTGGCCATCAATACCCACAACAGTTATGGAGGCAAAGGAAACAGGTCCTTGAAAATAAGGTAATCTGGAGTGAGTAGCCTCCATATTGATTAAGAAGGGGATGGACTTACCCTCCACTGTGAGAGTTACCTGAGGCTCGGCGTCCGTGATGGTCTAGAGGGCTTTCGAGGTGATCAGGCAGCATCAGTCTTCAGCCGCTAAACAGAGATCTGGGAAAGAGTCAGTCAGAGAGCCTTGGGCCAGAGTTCCAGGGGCTCTGGGTGCCAGGTGAGTTAGACAGTCTGATTTCCAGTGGGGTCCCGCATAGATGGTGCACAGCTTAGGAGGAATCCTGGGCTGCGAGCATTCCTTGGCCCAGTGGCCAGAATCCCAGCACTTGAAGCAAGATCCTGGGGGAGGTGGTCCTGGAGGAATGCCTGGCCGCTGTGGTTCAGGCGTTTGGAAGTTCTCATGTGCTGGAGACATGACAGGGGTTTCTCTCACAGTGGAGGCAAGGAACTGCAACTCAGAAATACGTTGCTACTTGGCTGCCTCTACTCTATTATTGTACACCTTGAAGGCGAGGTTAATTAAGTCCTGTTGTGGAGTTTGAGGGTTGGAATCTAATTTTTGGAGCTTTTTCTAATATCGGGAGCAGGTTGGGTAATAAAACCCATATTGAGAATAAGACAGCCTTTTGGCCTTTCAGGGTCTGGGGCTTAAAGCGTCTCAGGGTTGCTGCCAAACAAGCCATGAACTGGGCTGGGTTTTCATATTTGATGAAAAATAATCTAATCACTAACTGATTTGGGAGAGGTCAACTAAAGAAAAAGGAGCATTAACCTTGGCTATGCCTTCAGCTCCAGCCACCTCTTTAAGAGGAAATTGTTGAGCACGTCGAGGAGGGCTAGTTGCTGAACGAAACCGTAAGCCAACCGGGTGTGAAGAGAGGAGGTGATAAAAGGATTATAGGGTGGGGGAGCGGAGGCTGAGGAAGAATTGGGACCTGGCTCGGCCTGGCGAGGAGCAGCCTGGGGAGGAGGGGAGAGGTCACATGGGTCTGTAGAAAAGGAGGATTCAAAGGACTCAGAGCTTGGGGTGGAGACTGAACGAACAGACAGTAGAGAAAGAAGAAAGATTTGGGACAAGTCGCACTGGGAGCAGAGACTAGGGAGGGACCAGTGTGTAAAAGAATGCCTGGACATCAAGCACCTCAGACCCCTTTGCCCATTTTTTTGACAAAAATCATCCAGGTCTTATAAAATGGAGAAATCAAAAGTGCCATTTTCTGGCTATTTAGAACTATTATCAAGTTTGTATTGGGGCCAAGCGGTGTTGCAGAAGAAAGTAAGATGCTTAGGTTTTAGGTCAGGTGAGAGTTGAAGAGGTTTTAAGTTTTTGAGAACACAGGCCAAGGGAGAAGAAGGGGTAATGGAGGGTGGAAGGTTACCCATAGTGAAGGATGCAAGCCCAGAGAAAAGAGAGGGTAGAGACTCGGAGAAGGGGGGTGTGGTGAGCAGTCCCGGGCTCCAGTGTGGGTGAGCAGCCAAAGCAGGAGTCCCTGCAGTTGACTTGCCACCAAGGGAATGTGGGTGAATGACCAAGGCAGGCGTCCCCGCAGTGATCAGACACCAATGGAGTGTGGGTGAATAATCAGGCAGGCATCCCCACAGTGATCAGACACCAACGGAGTGTGAGTGAATAATCAGGCAGGCGTCCCCGCAGTGATCAGACACCAATGGAGTGTGGGTGAATAATCAGGCAGGCGTCCCCACAGTGATTAAACACCAAGGGAAGACTGTCTTCCCGAGTCCGTGACCGGTGCCAGAGTTTTGGGTCCATGGATAAAGTGTGTTTCCTTTGTCTCTACTAGAGAGGAAAAGAACTGGAATTGGAAGAACAGGGAGACTGAAGGGTAGTAAGAGAGGCTGGAGAAGAGAGTGAAAAGACCACTCACCCGATTTGAAATTGGTGAGATGTTCCTTGGGCTGGTTGGTCTGAGGACCCGAGGTTGTAGGTGGATCTCCTCACGGAGTGAGGGTGAGGACAGGGGACTGGTCTCCTGAAGGAGTCCTCGTGTCCTGTGTCTTCAGCACCAAATGTCATGTGCATCTGTGTGAAGAGACCACCAAACAGGCCTTGTGTGAGCAACAAGACTGTTTATTTCACCTGGGTGCAGGCGGGCTGAGTCCGAAAAGAGAGTCAGCGAAGGGAGATGGGGTGGGGCCGTTTTATACGATTTGGGTAGGTAGTGGAAAATTACAGTCCAAGGGTGTTGTTCTCTGGCAGGCAGGGGCAGGGGTCACAAGGTGCTCAGTGGGGAAGCTTCTGAGCCAGGAGAAGGAATTTCACAATGTAATGTCATTAGTTAAGGCAGGAACCAGTCACTTTCACTTATTTTGTGATTCTTCAGTTGCTTCAGGCCATCTGGATGTATACGTGCAGCTCACAGGGGATGTGATGGCTTAGCTTGGGCTCAGAGGCCTGACACATGCCTGGCTAATTTTTGCATTTTTAGTAGAGACAGGGCTTCACCATGTTGACCAGGCTGGTCTCGAATTCCTGACCTCAGGTGATCCACCTGCCTTGGCCTCCCAAAGTGCTGGGATGACAGGCGTGAGGCACCACTCCCAGCCTCAGGTGTTTCTTTGCAGCCATGCAAAAATAGTCTCACACAGTCCCTATTTGAAATTCTGAAACTTGGGCCTTACAGTCATGGGTTGGTTAGGCACTCCCACCATGTCAGTGGTTTTGTTCCTCTGAGGAAGGGAACAGTTACATGTGATGGGGTTGAGAACAGAGAAGACAGCTCTGGTGTCAGTGAGGGCAGGAGTCTCTTCACTCAGCAGTGTGCCCGCTCCTCCTAATGGGAGAGGAAGGAGAAATAGAAACGCCCCCTTAGGCTCCCCACAGCAGCTCTATTTCTCTTGGGTGGTTTTTCTCTCCTGTTGCCATTTAAGTTGTTTGCAATCTTTTTAAAGGCGACTTTGTTTCTTGCAAGAGAAGCAGGCCCCTCTGTGGTCATGTGGGCTTAAGAGGTTAGGTCTGGCCAGTCAGCTGCTGGAGCTGCCTGAGATGAAAGAAGCAGGTTGACCAGAAGATCTGCAAGAGTGTTCTGGGATTTGCTGAGCCTCTTCCTCTGGCGGAGGGCAGGTAGGAGAGATGGTAACCAGAGCATGGAAGGCCTAACAAAAGTGGATGTAGAGGTGTGGGAGGAGGCAACAGCAGAGCAGTGGGAGGAGAAAGAGAAGACATTTTCAAGGTTTTCTTTAGTTGTGAAATCGTTTCTGACCATTTTTGCTTATCTCCTAGAGGGAAGCCATTTTTTCCATACCCCTCTTAGAAGCTTCTACCTACCATTAAAATAGGCCTGTTGTTCAATTTGTCTGGTTCTAAAACCTGATAATCATGTGCACAAACATATTAACTTAGAAATTTCCAAAGACCCCGATTTTGGTCATTGCAATTTGGGGTCATCCTGAGTCATGTGGGTGCATCTACCTGGATGTCCACAGCATGGCGCTCTACAGGGGTGACCCACAAACCCAACTGGTGCTTCCAAGTGGGGTTGCCCCTTAAAGGAAAGCTCAGTTTTTGACAACCATTTTCCCATACTTTTTTTTTTTTTTTTTTCTGAGGCAGAGTCTCACTCTGTCACCCAGGCTGGAGTGCAGTGGCGCGATCTCGGCTCACTGCAAGCTCCGCCTCCTGGGTTCAAGCCATTCTCCCGCCTCAGCCTCCCGAGTAGCTGGGACTACAGGCGCCCTCCACCACGCCCAGCTAGTCTTTTGTATTTTTAGTAGAGATGGGGTTTCACCGTGTTAACCAGGATGGTCTCGATCTCCTGACCTCATGATCTGCCTGCCTCGGCCTCCCAAAGTGCAGGGATTACAGGCGTGAACCACCGCGCCCGGCCTTTCCCATACTTTTAGAAATTCCTTCTCAAAAGTGATCAAGGCTGGGACAGAGTTTCAAGTGTGCTGCTTGTGAATGTCACTCCCTGGGGTCCCAGTGAGCCATGATTGACTGTCTTATGTATCTCAGAATCCCTGGTCTCCTTGCAGTGGTAGAGTGCTGAAGGCGCCAGGTGACCAGCCCTGATGTGCACCTTCCAGCTGTGGTCTGTCCTGCAGGGAGGCCCTCTCAGACTGCGACACATCATGGACAAACATCCCAACACCCCCATAAAATCTCTAGTCCCCTACAGCACCCAGCTGGGTTTGGAGGGAGCAAGTGTCTCTTAACTTCCAGGTGAGAGAACTCACCCTCATGCACCCTTTGGTTTGAAACTAGCAGGAATTGGTCACAATTGAAAAGACAAGTCCAAATTACTAGCAATACGAAATAGCTACAATTTTAAAATCATGCTATGTAATTTTAGGTCAAAAAAAGTGAAATCACCAGTGCTAGTGAAACCACCTTTGCAAAAAAGATAACAATGAGAAAATTATGACAGTGAAAGAGATCTGACCTAACCACCTCCATCCTGCTTTTAACCTCCAAGCTGCCCTTGTTCATTCCTGGGTGTAGGCCAAAGGAGGAAGGAAGGAATTTATAGTTGAACGCTGAAGCAAAGATGATAACAGTCTCTCCCCAAAGCAAACCCTCTCCTTGCCTGGGGATCGAACCCTCTTCTTGCCTTTGTAAAACTAACAAATGAGCCACAAGATGAGAAATTTTGACACAGGAGTCATGCAGCCAGAGGCCACAAGATTCCTGACCTCCCCAGTTGCTCCCATAGATAACGTTACTATTATGAAACCTAAGGTTGGTGTTTGAGGTGTTTTTCAGACCCTGTATTCTGATGGTTCAGCTGATGCTACACTGACTGGTGAACTGGCTCATCTTGTCTTGTGATCCCCACTCAAGAACCAACTCAGCCCAAGAGGACAGCTTTGACTCCTGGTGATTTCATCCCCAACCCAAGCAGTCAGCACTCCCACTTCCCTATCCTCCTGCCCACCAAACTATCTTTAAAAAATCCTAGGCTTTGAATTTTCAGGGAGGCTGATTTGAGTAGGAATAAAACTTTAATTTCCTGTTTAGGTGGTGATAACATGGGTTAAACTCTTATTTATTTATTTATTTATTTATTTATTTATTTATTTACGAGACGGAGTTTTACTCTTGTTGCCCAGGCTGGAGTGCAATGGCACAATCTCAGATCATGACAACCTCCACCTCCCGGGTTCAAGCGATTCTCCTGCCTCAGCCTCCCAAGTAGCTGGGATTACAGGCAAGCACCACCACGCCTGGTTAATTTTGTATTTTTAGTAGAGATGGGGTTTCTCCATGTTGGTCAGGCTGGTCTCAAACTCCCGACCTCAGGTTATCTGCCCGCCTCAGCCTCCCAAAGTGCTGGGATTACAGGCATGAGCCACCGCATCCGGCCTGAAACTCTTTCTTTCTCTAATGCAATTCCCTGACTTGATAAATTGGCTCCCTCTGAGCAGTGGCAAGAGGAACCCATTGAGCAGTTACACTAGACTCCAACATTGTAACCCAAAACCCCTGCCACGAGGCCGAGGAGAAGACAGACATTCTCTGCAGAGCTTTTGCCTAAATCTCCTGTCCAGAGACAGAGACAGAAGCCCTCACTCTTGCAGGAAAGAAAGGGTTTGGAAAACAGCCCAAATAAAATTTCGGCCTCTTCACAACAGCCAAAATTTGGAAGCAACCTACATGTCCATCAACAGAGGTACTTACACACAATAGAGTACTATTCAGCCATAAAAAAGAATGAGATCCAGTCATTTGCAAAAACATGGATGGACTAGAGGTCATTACGATAAATGAAATAACCCAGTCTCAGAAAGACAAACATCGCAAGTTATCATTTATTTGTGGGATCTAAAAGTCAAAACAATTGAACTGGGGGAGACAGAGAGTAAAAGGATGATTACCAGAGGCTGAGAAGGGTAGTGGGAGGGCGAAGGGGAGGTGGGTTCGTGAATACAAAACAAATTGTTAGAAACAATGAATAAGACCTAGGATTTGATAGCACAAAAGGGGGACTGTAGTCAATAATAATTTAATTTTATATTTTAAAATAACTAAAAGAGTATAATTGGATTGTTTGTAACATAAAGGATAAATGCTTGTGGGGGTGAATACCCCATTTCCACGATGAAATGATTACGCATTGCATTTATGGGGAACATCTTTTGTTCCAGGATTACATGTGCGAGCCACCAAACCCAGCCACAAGTCAGTTTCTAAAGGAAAAATGGGGCAGTTCCTAAGTTGTTTACCAAAACTTTTTATTGTTTCATTAAAATAACATAACCTGGTGATTTATTATACATGGTTCTTTGTATCACGAATTCCAGAAGCATGAAGATAATGGGTGAGGCTCACATTGTGCAACTTGTGGTAATATTTTAGGTAATTTATTAGTCAGCCTGGAAACTACAGGGAAGGAAAGAAAAAAACAAAATTCTTAAACAATTACCCCTGGGCATGGCTGCGGGGGTGTGACCGAGGTCCCATGATCCTGTCCCTCTGGACCTGATGCATTTTGCAGACTCCCCATTCCTCAGGCTGGTCTGAGCCGCTTTTCTTTATCAGTTGACAAGGATGCACACACCATGTGCTCTCTGCATCCGGCTTATTCACTCACAATTAAACTTATTCACTCACATGTTGGAAGTTGCCAGGCCATAGGGTTTGGGTAGGTTCAGCTTTAGTAGACACTGCCAGTTTCCCCAGGTGTTTGTACAAAATGCACTCCCAGCTGGTCACGGTGGCTCACGCCTGTAATCCCGGCACTTTGGGAGGCCAAAGCAGGCTGATCACAAGGTCAGGAGATTGAGACCATCCTGGCTAACACGGTGAAACCCCGTCTCCACTGAAAATACAAAAAATTAGCCGGGCATGGGGGCGGGCACCTGTAGTCCCAGCTACTTGGGAGGCTGAGACAGGAGAATGGCGTGAACCCAGGAGGAGGAGTTTGCAGTGAGCTGAGATTGCACCACTGCACTCCAGCCTGGGCGACAGAGCGAGACTCCATCCCAAAAAAAAAAAAAAAAGTTGAGTGTGGTGGCACGCACCTGTAGTCCCAGCTACTTGGGAGGCTGAGGCAGAAGAATCGCTAGAACCCAGGAGGTGGACATTACAGTGAGCCAAGATCGCGCCACTGCACTCCAGCCTTGTGACAGAGTGAGACTCTGTCTCAAAAAAAAAAGTGCACTCCCACCAGCAAAGTGAGACGCCTCAGGGTGCTGGGTAGCCTGGTGAACACTTGGTATTCTCAGTTGCTCAGCTGGTGGTGGGTGCATGATTGTATCACTGCTTTGTAGATTTGAGACTGCTGGGGATAGCATTTGACATCCAAGACCTGCCCAAGGAGAGGAATCTAATACGAAGTCTCAGAAAGTTTCAAACTCTTTATTTTCACTCATTTTTTGAAGACATATGTTAATTAACTGTCAATCACACTGCAGTCTGACTGAGCTGGGCTCCCTCTATTTCTATATGCAATTAAGTTACCCAGGAAACACTTTATCTTTTTTAAAAGCTTTGATAAATAGGTTATAAGTATATTTAGAACTACACGGAAATTAAAATGTTATTGCTGTATGCAATGCTATAAATGAGATAAAACATGCAAATCTGATGGAATTCTGTGCCAAATGGCTAAATAGTCTTTCTTTTTTATTTCCACCCCCCCGCCCCCGAGACAAAATCTTGCTCTGTGGCCCTGGCTGGAGTACAGTGGTGCAATCTCAGGTGACAGCAACCTCCACCTCCTGGGTTCAAGCAATTCTCCTGCCTTAGCCTCCCAAGTAGCTGGGACTACAGGTGCCCACTGCCACGCCTGGCTAATTTTTGTATTTTTAGTAGAGACAGGCTTTCACCATGTTGGCCAGGCTGGTCTTGAACTCCTGACCCCAGGCAATCCACCTCCCAAAGTGCTGGTATTACAGGAATGAGCCACCGTGCCCGGCCAAGATACATATATATATTTACACTCACCGGACTATGGAGGATTCACTACCAAACCGGGAAGCAACAGCCTGGGCTCCAGAGTTGGCCACCGATCTGTGCACAGACAAGGAGAGGTCTCATGAAGCTTCGACGTGATCTGGGATCCTAGCTCTTTTTGTAACAAGTTGTTTGGTGTGAGGCCCACTCATGAGGGGCCTTTGTGACTGGGCTCAAGGAACACAAAAGGGTCAACTTGTTTTAGCAATTTTCTATTGTTTTTCAATAACTAATGTATAGGAATAGATTGAATTAGAGATTTATCCAAAGCAGTGCTGGATAAACACCTCAAGGGGCTCACACAACCCATTCTGGGACTTGGTAACCATTGTTTGTGTCCGTGTTCAACTGAGTTCAAATTTAATGTTTAACTTTTCCTCCACACTTGCCTCTAACCTCCAAGTTGTCCTTGTTCATTTCTGGGCATAGGCCAGGCTAACTTTGGGAGGAATTCAGGTTATATTTTAACATTGAAGCAAGGATGATAATAGCCCTTCCCAAAACTATCTCCTCTTCATTCAGGAACCAAAACTGTCTTTGTAAGACTAATGAAAGACCCCAAGATTAGAATTATGGCTCAGGAGTCAGCTAGCCAGAGATCACAAGATTTGTAACCTCCCCAGTTGCTCCTATAGATAACATAATTGAAAAAATGTAAGATTCGTGTCTGATGTATTTTTCAGACCCTGTATTCTGATGGATCAGCTGGAGCCACCTGGATTAGTAGCCCATACCAAGAAGCTGGCTCATCTGGCTTGTGATCTCACCCAAGAACTGACTCACTGCAAGAAGACAGCTTCAATCCCCTATGATTTTTATCTCTGATCCAACCAATTGGTGTTCCCATTCCCTAGCCCCATACCCAGCAAATGATCCTTGAAAAACCCTAGGCTCCCAGCTTTCAGAGAGGCTGATTTGCATAATAAGCTCCAGTATACCGCATGGCTAGCCCTGCCTTAATTAAACTTTCTCTACTGCACTACTACTGTCTTGGTAAATTGGCTGTTCTGTGCAGCTGGCAAAATTCCACTGGGCAATTACAGGCTCAGCTCATTCTCCTTTATAACTTTGTTTAAAAATGGGCCAGGCGAGTGACTCACGCCTATAATCCCAGCACTTTGGGAGGCCAGGATGGGAGGATCACCTGAGCCCAGGAGTTCAAGACCAGCCTGGGCAAATAGTGGAACCTCATCTCCACAAAAAATGTTGTTAAAAATTAGCCAAGTGTGATGGCATACAACAGTTGTCCCAGTTACTCAGGAGGGTAAGGTGGGAGGATCACGTGAGCCCAGGAGGTCAAGGTTGCAGTGAGCCATGACTGCATAGATGCACTCCAGCCTGAGTGACAGAGTGAGACCCTGCCTCAAAAAAAAAAAAATTATAAAAAAAGGTATAAAAATGACATCTGACTCTATGAATATACTAAAACCAGTGAATTGTACACTTTACACAAATGAAATAGCACCCAAGTACAGGTGTTGTTTAAAAGGACACCTTTGGATCCTTTATAGGATGTCACCATTGGAGGATCTGGGGAGAATATAGGGCTCTATTATTTGCAGTTTCCTGTGAGTCTACAATTTTTCAAAATAGAAGTTTAAAACTGGATTAGATAATAACAAATCTCAGTATTTACTAATTCCAGTTAAATAATTGGGGAAATGAGTCAAAATATTTAAAAGTAATCCTGGCCCCACTTTTCCAGCACATGCCCAAGGCCCTGGGTGCTGAGGGAGCCATGGGGCCTCCTTCCCTGGGGTGGAGCCTTCTCTGTCCCTGGGCTCCTGGCACAGACTCCCTCCAGGGACTGGACTGGGTGGGCAGAGTCCTCACACTGTGCCCTCTCCCCACCCTGCCCACCCCAGCTCAGGGCCGGAATCCAGGGTTCCCAGGCTGGGTCCCGCCCATGGTCATATCTCCCTGTGGCTCCTGGTCTCTACTGCACCCCCCACCTCGGCACTGGGTTGACCCTGGAAGGCCTCCTGGGTGCAGGGAAGGGCGGGACCCTTGCCCTTGCTCGCATGTGGCGGCATCCCCCTGACAGCAGGAAGGGCCCTCCCCTGGCCACATCTGTGCAGGTTCCAATAACCGGTCACATGGGAGCATTTGGGCGTAGCATTAAAAAAATACCCTGAGTTAATTTCCTGGGCCCAGCTCCTTTCCACTCTGGATTTCAGCCTCTTAGGAGAATAAGCCAGGGAAGTGGAATTGGGCCGCAGACACAGGAGTGGGAGAAAAGTGGATGGGAGGGTCCATGTAGTCAGACCAATACTCCCACTGAAACCAGATCATATGGTGGACTCAGTGTTTTAATCCTGTCTTTTTGGCCAGGCATGGTGTCTCCCATCTGTAATCCTGGCACTTTGGGAGGCTGAGGCACGTGGGTCGCTTGAGCCCAGGAGTTTGAGATCAGTCTGGGCAGCATAGCCAGACCCTGTCTCTCTAAAAAAAAAGTTTTTAATTAGCTGGGTGTGGTGGTGAACACCTGTAGCCTCAGCTACTGGGGAGGTTGAGGCAGGAAGATGGCTTGAGCTCAGGAGGTCAAGGCTACAGTGAGCCATGGTCACACCACTGTACTCCAGCCTGGGCAACAAAGAGAGATTTTGTCTCAAAAAAAAAAATAAAATAAAAACGTGTCTGTTTAAAAAACTGGAATGCTGGCAAGATAATCACCAGATCCATGGAAGGGAAGCAGGACTCTGTGGGGTCAGCCAAGCAGGAAGACCCAGGAGAGTTTAGGGGGTGAATGAGAACATTGATTCCCATGGGCTCTGGGGGAGGGAAAACAACACAACCTTTGGGTGCTGGAGTGGGGTATCTACGGAAAATCCCCTCCACACTGTGCTGGGCGTGCAAAGGGAGGTCGTCCAGAAGCACATGCACAGCCTCTGGGGAGGGCGCCCACATTGCACCCCTCAAAATATTGCAACCATTATGTGCAAGGGCAAGGTGGGGCACAAAGGTAGCTAAGCACCAGAGACAGAAGCCAGGACCAAGAGGGGCTCCAGACCACAGAAACACACCCGCCGGGCGGCAGAGTGGGGGACAGACTCTGTGCCCCGGTACTTCTATTCCGTGTCCTGGGTCTCACTTCACACCTTTCTTGCAGTTCATGTGTCTCTCACTGTGTCCACAATGATATTCTACATGTCCAGAAAGATTTTTTAGTAATTATAGGGTTTTTTGTTTCTAGAACTCATATTTATTTATTTTTATTGGTACACAATAATTGTACATATTTATGGGGTACATGGGATATTGTAATACATGCATATAATTTGTAATGATCAAATCAGGGTGTTAGGATATTCATCACCTCAAATATTTGTCATTTCTATGTGTTGGGAACATTTCAAATCTTCTTTTCTTTTTTTTTTTTTTTTGAGACGGAGTCTCACTCTGTCGCCCAGGTTGGGGTGCAGTGGCCGGATCTCAGCTCACTGCAAGCTCCACCTTCCGGGTTTACGCCATTCTCCTGCCTCAGCCTCCTGAGTAGCTGGGACTACAGGCGCCCACCACCTCGCCCGGCTAGTTTTTTGTATTTTTAGTAGAGACGGGGTTTCACCGTGTTAGCCAGGATGGTCTCGATCTCCTGACCTTGTGACCCGCCCGTCTCAGCCTCCCAAAGTGCTGGGATTACAGGCTTGAGCCACCGCACCTGGGCTTTTTTTTTTTTTTTTTTTTTGAGATGGAGTCTTGCTCTGTCACCCAGACTGGAATGCAGTGGTACAAT
This sequence comes from Macaca fascicularis, assembly GCF_037993035.2. Taxonomy (NCBI): domain Eukaryota; kingdom Metazoa; phylum Chordata; class Mammalia; order Primates; family Cercopithecidae; genus Macaca; species Macaca fascicularis. Next base: position 171,408,984 of record NC_088381.1, read on the forward strand.
CTCAGCTACTGCAACCTCCGCTTCCCAGGTTCAAGTGATTCCCCTGCCTCGGCTTCCCAAGTAGCTGGGACTACAGGTGCCCACCACCACGCCCAGCTAATTTTTGTGTTTTTAGTGGAGACAGGGGTCTTGCCACATTGGCCGGACTGGTCTCAAACTCCTGACCTCAAGTGATTCACCTGCTTTGGCCTCCCAAAGTCCTGGGATTATGGATGTGAGCCATGTGGAGGAAAAGTTAAATATCAAATTTGAACTCAGTTGAACTTGAACACAAGCAATGGTTATGTGCCAGTAAAGAGTCTCTGGGCATCTGCCCGGGAGCTAATAACCTATATACTGTTTGTTCTGGTAAGGTACATTTTCTACCTTAAGGCAAACAAACAACAGAATCTAGAGAATAGGCTAACCTTCCTGTGTTCCCTGAGTCCAGTCACAAAGGGCCCTCGTGCCTGGGGCTCAACCAAAAAAGGAATACTACAAAAGGTCTGGGGTCCCAGACCCCACGGAAGCTCCTTCAGACCTCTTCTCTGTGCACGGACGGGCGGCCGCCTCTGGAGCCCAGGCTGCTGCTTCCTGGTCTGGTGATGCTTCCTCCATAGTCTGGTGGGTGCAAATATATACAGATATATCTTGTCTTGTCCCTTCCCCACTGTGATTTGCTTATTATATCTGTGTTGCCATATACTTGGGATGAAGGCTGTTTACCCTTAAAAGCATTGTGTGTGCCTTTTCTTTTCCCCTCGGGCATTTCCCACACAGAACTTTTTGGTATCACAAACAGGATTCAAAAACGAAAGAATGCCATTTTTCAGTCGCAGGCACTGGGCTGGAGGCTCGGAGACTTCCCACACACTGGGATGGGAACTCCCCCGTTCTCCCCCTTGGCCATTGAATGGTCCAGGGAAACTGGTTTTTGTGAAAATTGGGAATCCAAGTGAGTGCATTTTGAACTGTTGGCTGTGTGTGGGATGCTGCAGGAAATTCTAGTTGATAAAGGGGACGCCGAGGGAATTTCCTGGCATGAATGGTGCTTGCTTACTGCTTATAAGTTAATGTGTCAAGATAGGGACAGGTTGCTACAAGAGAAACGTAAGCTGGAAAAGGAAAATGCTAATTTGACTTCCAGACTGGCCCTGGCCCAATGCCAGGCCCGCGTGTTGACTGATGAGGCTCAACGCTGGTGATGCTTCCTCCATAGTCTGGTGGGTGTAAATATATATATAGACATATCTTTTCTTCTCCCTTTCCCACTGTGATTTGTTTATTCCATCTGTGTTGCCATATACTTGGGATAAAGGCTGTTTACCCTTAATAGTATCGTGTATCGTGCCCTTTCTTCTCCCCTCTCGCGTCTCCTGCTCAGAACAATGTCCAGAAGTATTTTTTAGTAATTACAGTTGTTTTGTTTCTAGAATTCATATTTATTTTTGTTGGTACACAATAATTGTACATATTTATGGTGTACGTGGGAGATTGTAATACATACATACAATTTGTAATGATCAAATCAGGGTATTAGGATATTCGTCACCTCAAATATTTGCCATTTCTATGTGTTGGGAACATTTCATATCTTCCCTTCTAGCCTTTTTTTTTTGAGTTGGAGTCTTGTTCTGTCTCACAGACCGGAGTGCTGTGGCGTGATCTCGGCTCACTGCAACCTCCACCTCCCGGGTTGAAGTGATACTCTTGCCTCAGCCTCCCGAGTAGCTGGGACTACAAGCGTGCCACTACCACCTGGCTAAGTTTTGTATGTTTAGAAGAGACGGGGTTGCACCATGTTGGCCAGGCTGGTCTCAAACTGCTGACCTCAAGTGATCCACCCGACTCGGCCTCCCAAAGTGCTGGGATTACAGGTGTGAGCCTCGGTGCCTGGCCATCATCTAGCTATTTTGAAGTATACAAGAAATTATTTTTGACTATACTCACCCTACTGTGCTATCACACACTAGCACTTATTCCTTCTAACTGTATGTTTGTACTCATTAATCAATCTGTCTTCACCCCACCCTGCACCTTTCCCGGCTTCTGGTAACAATCTTTCTACTCTCTCTCTCTATGAGATCCCCTTTTAAAACTCCCACATATGAATAAAACATGCAATGTTTGTCTTTTTGTGCCTGGCTTATTTCAATTCACATAATAACCTCCAGTTCCATCCATGTTGCTGCAAATGACAACATTTTATTTTTTACAGGCAAATAGTATTGAAATTGTATGCACATACACATATACATTCATCTGTTGCTGGATATATAGGTTGATTCCGTATCTTGGCCACTGTGAATAGTGCTGCAATAAACATGTGAGTGCAGGTATCCCTTTGATATACTGGTCTCCTTTCTTTTGGATAAATATCCAGGAGTGGGATTGCTGGATCGTATGGTAGTTCTCTATTTAGCATTTTAAGAATTCTCCATTCTGTGTTTCTTATCGGCATACTAATGTACATTCCCACCACTGTTGTATAAGAGTTCCCTTTTCTCTGCCTCCAGCATTTGTTTGTTGTCTTTTTGATAATAGCCATTCTAACTGGGGTGAGATGATATCTCATTGTGGTTTTAACTTGTATTTCCCTGATGATTATCTATGTTGAGCATGTTTTCACATACTTGCGGGCCATTTGTATGTCTTCTTTTGCTAAATGTCCATTCAGATCATTTGCCCATTTTTAATGTGGTTATTTGTTTTTTTGGCTGTTGAGTTGTTTGAATCTTTGTATCTTCTGGATATTAGTCTCTTGTCAGATGAATAGTCTGCCTTCATTATGTTGAGGTATGTTCCCTCTATACTTAATTTGTTGAGAGTTTTTATCATGAAGAGATGTTGAATTTTATCAAATGTTTTTTCTGCATCTATTGAGATGATCATAAAGTTTTTGTTCTTCATTCTGTTGATGTGATATATCACATTTATTGATGTGTATATGTTGAACCATCCTGGCATCCCTGGAATAAATCCCACTTGATCATGGTGTATTATCTTTTTGATGTGTTGTTGGATTCAGTCTGCTAGTATTTTTTGAAGATTTTTGCATCTATGTTTATCAGAGATATTGGTCTGTAGTTTTCTCTTTCTTCTTTTGTCATGTCCTTGTTGTAAAGGTAAACTCAAGAAAATGAGCTGCTTTTGTTTTAGGTCTTGGCTGAGACTTAAAGTCTGGAAATTAGCCAAGAGGCACCTCAGAGGGGATTTTCAGTTTGGTTTGGACTGGGTAGTTCCCATGGTCTCAAGGCGGGCAATCTGGAGGCAATGGGAGCGTCCTCTCACTGCCACGCGGAGTGCAGGGTACAGTGGCTTCCAGGGAGGTTGGACGTCTCCTAGTCCCCGGTGCCGAGGTCACAGTTGACCGGAGAGAGCACCTGACGTGGCCGCGCATTTCGGACAGGGACTCCCGGAGGGAGCCTTCAGGACAGGGGGGAAACTTACCCAGCAGTGATCGAACTGAGTCTTAAATTTGGTGAGATGGCTCCAGGCTTGAGGAGGGGATCCTGGCTCGGGGAGAGGAGAGCCTGCCCAACCTCACAGGGGTCTGGGGAGGGGTCTCCTCCTGGGTTTCGGGACCAAATGTAAAGGTAAACTGAGGCTGGAGCCAAACCAGGAACGAAGACACAAGGCAAATGGCAGTGAGAATAGCCTTTTATTAGGACTCACGGGAGAGGTTCCTCGGTCCAAAGGCATGGACCGAGGAAGTCGCGCTGAGGGAGGAGGGTCGGGGCTTCTTATAGCCTGAGAGGTAGGGAAGCTGGTTGTGCAAACAGGGCCTGGAGGGTCTTGAAACTATTAGGGCAGGAGTCGAGTAAGGGTCATGAGGGAGGGGTCTTTGGAAACTGTGAACCGAAACTGCTGTTTACGAACTTGTGGAATGCAGGTGAGCTGCAGGTCATGGGGGAGTGTGGTTGCCCAGCCGGAACTCTGATGCATGTAAGTCTGCGCGTGTGTACAAGGGTGAAGGGAGTCTTTAACAAAAGGCCTGCTATGCCGGGTAACGCCGCCATGTTGGGTCTAGATTCCTGCCTAACACTTGTCTTATTTTTGGTATCAGGGTAATTCTGACTTCATAGAATGAGTTAGGAAGAATTCCTTCCTCTTCCATTTTTTTGGAATAGTTTGAGAAGAATTGATGTTAGCTGTTCTTTATAATTTTAGTAAAATTCAGCAGTAAAACCATTTGGTTCTCGGCTTTTCTTTGTTGGAAGATGTTTTTATTACTGATTCAATCTCATTACTCATTATTTGTCTGTTCGGGTCTTCTATTTCTTCCTGGTTCAATCTTAGTAGGATATATATATTCAGGACTTTATTTCCTCTGGGTTTTTGAATTTGTTAGTGTATAATTGTTTGTAACAGTCTCTAATGATCCTGTGTCTTTCTGCGTATTCATTGTAATGTCTCCTTTGTCATTTCTGATTTTATTTGGGTCTTCTATTTTTTTATTAGCATAGCTAGTGGTTTATCAATTTGGCTTATATTTTTTAAAAACTAACTTTTTGTTTTGTTGATCTTTTGTATTGATTTTTCATCTTTATTTTGTTTAGTTCTGTTCTGATTTTATTTCTTTCCTTTGGTTGATTTTGGGTTTTATTTGATTTTGCTTTTCCAGTTCCTTGAGGTACATCATCAAGTTACTTATTTGAAATCTTTCTAATTTTTGATGTAGGCTTTTATTGCTATAAACTTTCCTCTTCACACTGCTTTTGCTCTATCCCACAGGTTTTGGTATGTAGTGTTCCTATTTTCATTTGTTTTAAGACATTTTTGGATTTTTATCTTAATTTCTTCATTGACCCAGTGGTCATTCAGGAGCATGGTGTTTAATTTACATGACTTTATATGGTTTCCAAAGTTCCTCTTGTTATTGATTTCTAGTTTTATTCCAATGTTGTCTGATAAGATACGTGATTGATTTTGACTTTTTAAAGTATTTTGAGGCTTGTCTGTGGCTTAACATATGGTCTATCCTGGAGAATGTTCCATGTGTTGATGAGAAGAATATATATTCTGCATCTGTCAGGTAAAATGTTCTGCAGATGTCTGTTAGGTTCATTTGGTCTAAATACAGTTTAAATCTAAGTTTTTTTTGGTTGATTTTCTGTCTAGATTATTTGTTCACTCCTGAGAGTAGGGTGTTAAATTCCCTAATTATTATTGTATTGGAATCTCTCTCTCCCTTTAGAATTAATAACATTTACTTTATATATCTGGGTGCTCCAGTGTTGGGTGCATATATATTAAGAATTGCTTTATCCTCTTGCTTAAACTGATCACTTTGTCATATAATGACCTTCTTTGCCTCTCTTTATAGTTTTTGACTTAAAGTATGATTTATCTGATATAAGAATAGCTATTCCTGCTCACTTTGGGGTTTCATTTGCATAGAATATCTTTGTTCATCTCTTCACTTTCAGTCTATATGTGTCTTCACAAGTGAAGTGAGTTTCTTGTAGGCAACACAGAGTTGGGTTCTGGTTTTTAATCCATTCAGCCAGTCTACACATGTGTATCTATATTTTTTGAGACGGAGTTTCTCTCTTGTTACCCAGGCTGGAGTGCAATGGCAGGATCTCAGCTCACAGCAACCTCCTCCTCCCATGTTCAAGAGGTTCTCCTGCCTCAGCCTCCCGAATAGCTGGGATTACAGGTGTCCACCACCGTGCCTGGCTAATTTTTTTTTTTTTTTATTTTTAGTAGAGACAGGGTTTTGCCATGTTGGCCAAGCTAGTCTTGAACTCCTGGCCTCAGGTGATCTCCCTGTCTCAGCCTCCCAAAGTACTGGAATTACAGTCATGAGCCACTGCAACTGGCCCAGTCTATATTTTTTAAGTGGAATATGGTTTTTTTAATGTACAGAGTCTCACTCTGTCACCCAGGCTAGAGTGCAGCGGCAGAGTCTCGTCTCACTGCAACCTCTGCCTCTTGGATTCAAGTAATTCTCGTGCCTCAGCCACCTGAGTAGCTTGGATTATATGCATATGCCACAATGCCCAGCTAATTTTTGTAATTTAGTAGAGACAGGGTTTTGTCATGTTGGCCAGGCTGGTCACAAACTCTTGGCCTCCCAAAGTGCTGGGATTACAGGCATGAGCCACCGCACTCAGCCTTAAGTGGAGAATTTAATCCATTTAGTTTCAAGGTTATTATTGATGGGTGAGTACTCGTGCCTGTTCTTTTGTTAACTGTTTTCTCATTGTTTTGTATATCCTTTCTTCCTCCCTTATTGTTTATCATTGTCAGTGGTGGTTTTTCATAGTTGAAACATTTGATTCCTTTCTCTTCTCATTTGTATATCTCTTTCTTATTTGCGTATTTCTCACTCTACCAGTGAGTTTATACGTTTCTGTGTTTTCATGATGATAGATATTTTATAGATGTTAAACTCCTTTAAGCATTTCTTACAGGACCAGTCGAGTGGCAATTAGTTCTCTCTGTTTTTGTTCATCCGACAAAGACTTTATTTCTCCTTCATTTTTGAGGGACAGCTTTGCAGGCTGTACTATGCTTGACTGGCAGGTTTTTCTTTCAGCATTTTGAACGTATCATCACGTTCCCAGCCTATGAGATTTCTACTGGGAAATCCACTGTTAGTCTGATGAGGATTCCCTTATATGTGACTTGACACTTTACTCTTGCTGTTTTTAACATTCTCTCCCTCTCTCTCTCTCTCTCTCTCTCTCTCTCTCTCTCTCCTCTTTCTCTCACTCTTTTTGAGATAGGGTCTCACACTGTCACTCAGGCTGAAGTGCAGTGGTGTAATCATGGCTCACTACAGCCTCAACTTCCTAGGCTCAAGTGATCCTCCTGCCTCAGCCTCCCACATAGCTAGTACTACAGGTATGTGCCACCACACCCAACTGATTTTTTTTATTTTTGTAGAGATGGAACTTGCTCTGTTGCCCAGGCTGGTCTTGAACTCCTGGACTCAAGTTAATCTGCCACCTCAGCCTCCCAAAGTGTTGGGATTACAGGCATGAGCCCATGCCCAGCCTCTCTTTGTCATTGACATTTGACAGTTTGACCATAATGTGCCTTGAAGAAGAGCTTTTTGTTAAGTCTGTTTGGGAATATTTGAGCTCCCTGTATCTGGATGCCCATATCTCTTGTAAGATTGGGACATTTTTGGCCAGGCGTGGTGGCTCAAGCCTGTAATCCCAGCACTTTGGGAGGCCGAGACGGGCGGATCACGAGGTCGGGAGATCGAGACCATCCTGGCTAACACGGTGAAACCCCGTCTCTACTAAAAAGTACAAAAAACTAGCCGGGCGAGGTGGCAGGCGCCTGTAGTCCCAGCTACTCGGGCGGCTGAGGCAGGAGAATGGCATGAACCCGGGAGGCGGAGCTTGCAGTGAGCTGAGATCCGGCCACTGCACTCCAGCCTGGGCGACAGAGTGAGACTCCGTCTCAAAAAAAAAAAAAAAAAAAAAAAAAAAGATTGGGACATTTTCAGCTCTTATATCATTAAAAAGGTTTTCTACACTTTTGCCCGTCTCTTCTTCAGGAACTCCAAAAATTTGAATATTTGGTAACTTACGGTGTTTCATATGTCATATAGCCTTTCTTCTTATTTTTTACTGTTTTTCTTTTTTGAGATAGGATCTTGCTCTATCACCCAGGCTAGAGCGCAGTGGTGCAATCTGGGCTCACTGCAACCTTCATCTCCCAGGTGCAAGTGATCCTCCTGCCTCAGCCTCCCAAGTAGCTGGGACTACAGGCATGCACCACCACACCTGGCTAATTTTTTGTATTTTTTGTAGAAATGAGGTTTCGCCATGTTGCCCAGGCTGGTCTCACACTCCGGGGCTCAAGCAATCTATCCGTGTGGACTCCCAAAGTGTTGAGATTACAGGCATGCACCACCACACCCTCTTTTATTTTTTGTTTGACAAGGTTATTTCAAAGCCGTGTTTTCAAGTCCCAAAATTATTTCTTCTGCTTGACCTAGTCTATTGTCGAAGCTCTTGATTGTATTTTCTTTATTTTATTCTTCAATCCTGGAACAGAATTCTTCAGTTCCAGGATTCCCATTTGGCACTTTTTAAGGATAGCTATCTCTCTCTTTTTTTTTTTTCTTTTTTTTTCACTTTTTTCATTTATATCATGAATTGTTTCCCTGGTTTTTTGTTTGTTTGTTTGTTTGTTTTTTTGAGATGAAGTCTGGCTCTGTCGCCAGGCTGGAGTGCAGTGGTGTGATCTTGATTCACTGCAACCTCCGCCTCCCTGGTTCAAATGATTTCCTGCCTCAGCCTCCCGAGTAGCTGGGATTACAGGCATGCGCCACCATGCCCAGCTAATTTTTGTGTTTTAATAGAGACGGAGTTTCGCCATGTTGGCCAGGCCGGTCTCGAACTCCTGACCTCCAATGATCCACCCGCCTTGGCCTCACAAAGTGCTGGGATTACAGGTGTGAGCCACCACACCTGGCCCCTGATTTCTTTGTATTGTTTATCTTTGTTCTCTTGTATCTCACTGAGTTTTTAAACTTATTTTGAAGTTTTTTGAACATTTCATCATTTCTTTTTCTTTAAGATCTGTTCCTAGTGAAATATTGTGTTCCTTTGGAGGTGTCACATTTCCTGTCTGTGTGTGTGTTTCTTGTGTCCTTCTGTTGATATCTGTGCATCTGGTGTAACAGTCATTTCTTCTAGTTTTATGGATTGGCTTTTGTAGGGAAAGACATTTTCCTATAGATACACCGATAATGTTGGTTGCTGTTTTATTCTGTTCTCACATTGCTATAAAGAACTACCTGAGACTGGCTAATTTATGAAGAGGTTGAATCAGCTCACGTTTCCACAGGCTGTCCAGGAAGCACAGCTGGGGAGGCCTCAGGAAACCTTCCATTATGGTGGAAGATGAAGGGGGAGCCAGCACATCCTTCATGGCTGGAGCTGGAGGAAGAGGGTGAATGGGGAGGTGCCACACACTTTTAAACACCCAGATCTTGTGAGAACTCAGTCACTATCACTAGAACATCAAGGGGGAAATCTGCCCCCTTGATCCAGTCACCTCTCCCCAGACCCCTCCTCCAATACTGGCAATTACAATTTAACAAGAGATGTGGGTGGGGACACAAATCCAAATCATTCCATTCTGCCCCCGGCCCCTCCCAAATCTCATATCCTTCTCACACTGCAAAATAGATCATCCCTCTCAACAGTCCCTCAAGTCTTTTTTTTTTTTTTTTTTAGACGGAGTCTTGCTCTGTCGCCCAGGCTGGAGTGCAGTGGCGCGATCTCCGCTCACTGCGAGCTCCGACCTCCCCGGGTTCACGCCATTCTCCTGCTTCAGCCTCCCGAGTAGCTGGGACTACAGGCGCCCGCCACCTCTCCCGGCTGATTTTTTTGTATTTTTTAGTAGAGACGGGGTTTCACCGTGTTAGCCAGGATGGTCTCGATCTCCTGGCCTCGTGATCCGCCCGCCTCGGCCTCCCAAAGTGCTGGGATTACAGGCTTGAGCCACCGCGCCCAGCCAGTCCCTCAAGTCTTAACTCATTTCGGCATCAACTCAAAAGTCCATAGTCCAAAGTTCATCTGAGACAAGTCCCTTCCACCTACGAGCCTGTAAAATCAAAAATAAATTAGTTATTTCCAAGATACAATAGGGGTACAAACATTGGCTAAATATTACTAATCCAAAAGGGAAAACTGGCCAAAACAAAGGGGCTACAGGCCCAATGCAAGTTTGACACCCAACAGGGCAGTCATTAAATCTTAAAGCTCCAAAATAATCTCCTTCAACCCCGTGTCTCGTATCCAGGTCACATTGACTCAAGGGGTGGGCTCCGCCCTGTGGCTGTGGTGGCAGTGCGGAGCCAGGTGTGCTGATTCTCAGGCCCCTGGGTGGCATATGCAGGTGCTAATGGTGGTGGGTCCAGGTAGGCCAGTCCTTGGGCCTCCGGTTTGCTCAGGTGCCATCAGTGGGCAGGGCAGGTGGGCTCCTGGGCAGTGTGTGTGGCAACAATGGTGGCAGAAGTGATGGTGGGCCAACCCTGGAGCCATCAGTCAGCATGTAGCAGTCGGCTGCTTTTCCTTCCACCTCAATCATGGAAAATTCCCGACTCCTATAGAATTAAAGGAGAATTGCAAAGAGAATACCAAGATATCTAATGACAGAGCCTTCTGGGTATAGTTGTTTCCAGCTATGGGGTTTACGCAAATAGAGATATGATAAAAAAAAAAAAAAATTATCATCCACTTTAGAAAAGGTACTAAAGAGACCACAGAAAGCTTTGTGGAGGCTGTGGTTCAGACCTGTAATCCCAGCACTTTGGGAAGCTGAGGCAGATGGATAGCTTGAGCCCAGGGGTTCAAGACCAGCCTGGGCAACATGGCAGCGATATCCCCTCTCTACAAAAAATAAAAAAATTAGGGCCAGGCGCGGTGGTTCACGCCTATAATCCCAGCACTTTGGGAGGCTGAGGCGGGTGGATCACAAGGTCAGGAGATCGAGACCATCATGGTGAAACTCCGTCTCTACTAAAAATACAAAAAATTAGCTGGGCATGGTGGCACATGCCTGTAGTCCCAGCTACCAGGGAGACTGAGGTAGGAGAATCGCTTGAACCTGGGAGGTGGAGGTTGCAGTGAGCCTACATGGCGCCACTGTACACCAGCCTGGCAACAGAGCGAGACTCCGTCTCAAAAAAAAAAAAAAAATTAGCTGAGTGTGGTGGCACATGCCTGTAGTCCCCACTACTTGGGAGGCTGAGGTGGAGGATCACCTGAGCCCGAGAGATTGAGACTGCAGTGAGCAAGTTTGCACCACTGCACTCCAGCCTGGGTGACAAAATGAGACCCTGTCTTAAAAAATAAATAAATAAAATCTTTGCAGCCCAACTAAAGTCTCTAAATTCCTTACTTTATATGGTTTTAGAAAAATGCTTAGGTTTTATATAGCTAATTGCTACAAGTGTAACTAAAACCAAGAATGCAGTAGCTCAATGTATAGAATACAGATAAGCCAATTTTGTAACCTTATATTTTGGCTTTGGTTTTTGGCTCTTAAGTTGCTTGAAGTTTTTCAGGTTAATGAGTGTCTGCCTGCCTCCATTCCCATCTGGCCTAAAGTGTTTAATTGACTGCAAGTCTTTTGGCTGTAAGACCCTTGGCCATGGGGTTCCTCCGAGGGCCTGGATGGACCTGGGGCAGGGAGCCACACCACCCTGGCAATACGGGACAAAATTAAAGTTTAGCCACTGATGCCGCCTCTGGCAAATCTTGACCAAAGTGAGGAAAAGAGACATAAAAATTATATCCTAAGCCCCCAACAAACTGAACTGAGCCCTTCTTGGCCAAGGGAACCCCAGAGATACCTTGAAAACTGAGTTCCGGGCCATGATGGGAATGCAGGTCAGACACAGGAGGGCAGTCAGACACGCTACCCGTTCCCTCTCCAGCTGCCCTTAGGCTTTCTCCTGAGGGCTGGACAGAATCCAGCCTGGTCCACAGACTCCATCCCGACATCAACCAGACTCTGACGCTGCCGCTTCCTTTTGCATTGTCAATACAACCTTACCAACCAGCATGCCCTCCTGAGAAGAGACCACCGAACTCAGAGTGGTTCTGGCCAGTCTACAGAGGATGCACAGCGAGGGCTTTCTCTGCTTCCCCTTCTGACATCAGAGGCCCAAAAACTCCACCCTTGGATCATGCTAAAGCCACCATTTTTTGAACGTGGGTCCTATAGAAAGGCATGAAGCTCAATTGTGTATGTTTATATTTCTCCTCTCATAAATATTCATGGCTCCTCCTAAAGCTTATTGAATATGTACATTTGGCCACCCTGGTCAATATAAATCCGTGTTACCATTCCTACCCCCCAACATCTGTTTCTAGCGTCCAGCCAGAGGCTATGCTTCCCAGCCTGTCAGAATGGCCATCTTCAGGCTGCAACCCTTTAGGAAGAATAAAGCTATCCTTTGCAAACTGGAAAAAAAAATTACTTATGGGAGTAATTTGAGTTTTGGGGGGGTTGTCTTGAGACGGAATCTCGCTCTGTCACCCAGGCTGGAATGCACTGGCCGGATCTCAACTCACTGCAACCTCCACCTACCAGGTTCAAGCAATTCTCCTGTCTCAGCCTTCAGATTAGCTGGGATTACAGGCGTGCGCCACCATGCCCAGATAATTTTTGTATTTTTAGTAGAGACTGGGTTTCGCCATGTTGGCCAGGCTGGTCTCAAACTCCTGACCTCAAGTGATCCACCCACCTCGGCCTCCTAAGTGCTGGGATTACAAGCATGAGCCACCACACCAGCCTCTTGTGGGAGTAATTTGACACCTCGAATAAAGGAACCTTCCTCCCAAGAGGCCGTGTTTACTATGGCATCATTGTCCAGGACCATTTTAAATAAAGTCTATGGCTTCAGTTTCTTCTTTTGTTTTGTTTTTGGATTCCTCACCTAATGTGAATTAGGATTGAAATTCTGCTGAGGGCCAGTGTTCCTGCGGTCACCCTCATTCTGTGGCGTGGTCCCAGCTCAGTGTGGGGAGTCACCTCTTAGCTGTCCTCCTCACACTGGGTGGTCCCTGGGCTTCTTTTTCTGTCCCCACTGCCCTGAGAAGCCATGAAAACCACAGCTGAAATTTCCCTGATTGGCAAAAGCTTCAGGGCAAAAGCCATTTCTTGCTTCTTCTTAGCTTTCTGGGTTCCTGCAATCCCTTCCATTTTGGCCTGGCAATTCCTTACTATCTCATCATCTATTCTATATATATATTTTTTTTTTCTTTCTTTCTTTTTTTTTAGAAAGAGTCTTGCTCTGTCACCCAGGCCGGAGTGCAGTGGTGCGATCTGGGGTCACTGTAACCTCCACCTCCCGGGTTCAAGTGATTCTCCTGCCTCAGCCTCTTGAGTAGCTGGGATTATAGGCGCCTGCCACCATGTCCAGCTAATTTTTTGTATTTTTAGTACAGACGGGGTTTCACCTTGTTAGCCAGGATGGTCTCTATCTCCTGACCTCGTGATCCACCCACCTCGGCCTCCCAAAGTGCTGGGATTACAGGTGTGAGCCACCGCGCCCAGCCCAGCTATTCAACATTTTTAATATTTTTAAAGATATGTATTTTATCCATTTAGTTGTTTTCATTGGGAGGGTTGGTCCAAATAGTTTAGCCCAGAGTTACTGGAGACAAGAGTTTTACTCCATGCCTGTCCTCCACCTGATTTCCTAGCTGGGAACTGAGGTCTTTGTCTTTATGAGCTGCCTGAAATACTAAACAGAAGGAAGTGCCACTCAAAGCTTGCTTTTATAGCCAATCCATATACCAAACCGGCATATTTGGGGGTGGCATTTCCTGAACTTCGGTATTAGGATTCCTGCCACAGATGAAGGCTGTGTTCTGCCTGGGGGGTGTCAGGTAGCAGGGCCTAAACACCTCTCCCAGCCACCATCTGGGGAGAGGGGTCTGCTTTCCAGGTGTTACTGAAAGCGAATACTGAAATTCCCCTGGGGAACCCGAGGAACCGCCTGAGGCCTAAAAGACACAGAGCCAGTCCCGGAAAGGAGTATTGAGAACTGAAGTCTTGCTGGGTCTCCCCACAGCGAAAGGTTTTTGGAGTGTGTTTCTTTGTGCATTTCGCGGGGACCCATCATTCCACTATAATCTCACACACAATAGAAACTGAATCCCAGGGTCCTCCACAAAGCATGGCACCTGCTAGCATTTTCCCTCCACAAACCTGGGAAGCTTACACAGATACAAGTTAGTTTCCAGTTTTCGCATTTCATTTTGAAAAATGTTCAAATGCCTAAGGCAGAACTAAAGTCTCAGCTCTGGGAGTCCATGGGCTGCAGAGAGTAATACTGCCTGGGATTCACACACACACACCACACACACACAACCCCACACACACACACCACACACACACAACCCCACACACACACACCACACACACATCCCCACACACACACACAACCCCACACACACACACACACCACACACACATCCCCACACACACACACAACCCCACACACACACACGCACCACACACACACAACCCCACACACACACACCACACACACACATCCCCACACCCCACACACACACCACACACACACACCCCACACACACATCCCCACACCCCACACACACACCACACACACACACCACACACACATCCCCACACCCCACACACACCACACACACACCCCACACACACACATCCCCACACCCCACACACACCCCACACACACACACCCCACACACACATCCCCACACCCCACACACACACCACACACACACAACCCCACACACACACACCACACACACACACCACACACACACATCCCCACACCCCACACACACCCCACACACACACACCACACACACACACCCCACACACACATCCCCACACCCCACACACACACCACACACACACACCCCACACACACATCCCCACACCCCACACACACACCACACACACACACCACACACACACAACCCCACACACACACACCACACACCACACACACACATCCCCACACCCCACACACACACCACACACACACACCACACACACACATCCCCACACCCCACACACACACCACACACACACACCACACACACACATCCCCACACCCCACACACACACCACACACACACAACCCCACACACACACACCACACACATCCCCACACACACACACAACCCCACACACACACACGCACCACACACACACAACCCCACACACACACACCACACACACATCCCCACACCCCACACACACACCACACACACACCCCACACACACACCACACACACACACACCACACACACATCCCCACACCCCACACACACACCACACACACACACCACACACACATCCCCACACCCCACACACACACCACACACACACCCCACACACACATCACACACACACCCCACACACACCCCACACACACACACCACACACACATCCCCACACCCCACACACGCACCACACACACACCCCACACACACACCCCACACACCCCACACACACCCCACACACACACCACACACACACCCCACACAACACCCCACACACACACCACATACACATCACACACACACCCCACACACACCCCACACATACACCCCACACACACACATCACACACACACATCCCCACACCCCACACACGCACCACACACACACCCCACACACACACCCCACACACACACACCACACACACCACACACACACACCACACACACACCACACACACACCCCACACACACCCCCACACCCCACACACCACACACCCCACACACACACCCCACACACACACACCACACACACCACACACACACACCACACACACACCACACACACACCACACACACACCCCACACACACACCCCACACACACACACCACACACCCCACACACACACCCCACACACACACACCACACACACCACACACACACACCACACACACCACACACACACACCACACACCACACACACACACACCCCACACACACCAAAGCCAAACACCAGCAACCTTCTCAAGGTTGTGTTTGTTTGTTTTTGAGACGGAGTTTCACTCTTGTTGCCCAGGCTGGAGTGCAATGGCAGGATCTCGGCTCACAACAACCTCTGCCTCCTAGGTTCAAGGATTCTCCTGCCTCAGCCTCCCGAGTAGCTGGGATTACAGGCATGCGCCACCATGCCCAACTAGTTTTGTGTTTTTAGTAGAGACAGGGTTTCTCCATGTTGGTCAGGCTGGTCTTGAACTCCCGAACTCGTGATCTGCCCACCTCGGCCTCCCAAAGTGCTGGGATTACAGGCGTGAGCTACAATGCCCGGCCAGTTCCCAAGGTTTTAAGAACATGGCTAGAAAGGCAAACAAAAAGAGCATCTTTTCTTTACGTAATTTCATTTTGTTTAACAACTGCATTATTGTCAAAATATTCAGGTGTTCAGGAAAAAAAAGTTGCTTCAATATCACTACAGAGGAAATAATGCTGTTAGTTGTAGAAGCTGATTTTGCTCCGTTCTGACAAAAGACAAAAAAAAAAACCACCTTTTGAAAGTACAGAGACACTTCAGCAAGTGGGTCAGGCATTATATATATAAATGAAAACAACAACAAATCCACCCAGAAAGCTGCAATTCAAGGTTGTAAATGAATCTAAAACGTGTGAAAAAATGTTCAGTTCAGTGCCCTGCAATCTATTTCAAACATAACTATAACTCTTACAACATTAAGTATTAGGTCACTGCCGGGCGCGGTGACTCACGGCAGCACTTTGGGAAGCCGAGGCAGGAGGATCACCTGAGGTCAGGAGCACCTGACCAGCCTGGCCAATATGGTGGAATCCCGTCTCTACTAAAAATATAAAAATTAGCTGGGCACGGTGGCACGTGCCTGTAGTCCCAGCTACTCGGGAGGCTGAGACAGCAGAATTGCTTGAACCCCGGAGGGGAGGCGGAGCTTGCAGTGAGCCTCCGTCTGGGGAAAAAAAAAAAGAAAAAGGAAGAAAGGAAGGAAGGGAGGGAAAAGACAAGACAAGACAAGAAAAAGAAAAGAAAAGAGAAAAGAAAGGAAAAGAAATTTTTAAAAATCAATTCTTGAATTTAGCCGTGCTAGAGACTTGGGAAACTGTAAAAGCACAAGCACCGATTTACACCTCGTGCCAGCACGGCTGAACACCCATGGTAAGGCTCGGGTACTGGGGCCTGTCTTCCACCTGGGCTCCAGCTGTGGCACAGGACGTCCCGCCGCTTCCACCTCCCGCGTACCTGCGCGCACACCGGGTCCCTCGCGGCCTCGCCCTCGGCCGTGACCTCCAGGGCCCCGCGCCCCGCCCCGGCGCGATCCGCGGAGGCCTCCCCGAAGCCGATGCCCTCGCCAAGCCCGGGTGGTCCAGAAGGACGCGCCAGCTCCGAGGCGCAGAGCTCTTGAGGCCGTGGGCGGGCACAGGGCCCCGGTGGATACTTGGCAGAAGCTTGTGGGACATGGCGGGGGCGCCTTCCTTCCGGGTGCCCGGAGAAGCAAACGCGAGGCGCGGGCTGCAGAGACTGGGCCGGGAGGAGGAGAACCCCCGCCTGGCTTGAGCTGAGCGGATCCGGGACTCCGAGGCTTTCCACGTGGGGCAGGTTCCCCGCGGACGCCTCCGCCGCACCCCTGGCGGGGACCCAGCTGCGCCCCTTCCCGCGGCCCTCCTAAGGCCTGGGTGCTTGGAGGCTCGAGGCCCTAAGGTCCATGTCGCCCGGAATCCCGGTGCCTAGGCCTTGTCGCGGGCCCTGGGACCAACTCGCGGGGGTCGGGAGCTGGGGGTTGAGAGAAAGACGATCCAGTGGGGAGGAGAAAGGAGACGCGCCGGGCTGGGGGAGTGAGTCCAGGACGCGGCAGAAAAGGGCAGGCCCTAGGGGACTGCCGCGTCCCAAGGCGCGCACGCGACCCTCCCCGCGCCGGGGATCCTCTCCCCGCCTCAGTCTCCCTGCCTCAGTCTTCCCGACCCCGCCTCAGTCTCCCCGCCTCAGTCGCCCCACTTATAGTGCCACTCCGACCCTAGCCCTGGGTCCAAAGGGGCAGGAGAGGTCGCGGGTGCCTCCACGGTCCTCGCCGCACGCAGAACTCCGCCGAATGCACCGGAGTCTCCTGGCCTCTGCGCGCCGCTGCTCCTGCAGCGTCAGGACCCGAACGACCCCTGGGCCCCAGGGACTGGGCCTTCCAGAGCCCCAGCAGGCACCCCTCCAGCAGCCGTGGGTGCCTGGTAGCTATGGAGGCGATGGGGGTGGAAACCAGGCCTGTGTCTTCACACAGGAGGAACTCCAGGCCCTCGTTTAGGACTCCAGGCCAAAGGCTGTGTCAGCCGCGGGTCCCTCGCCACCCCGCGCGCACAGGCCTGCGCCGAGTGCAGCCTCACACCGGGTGCCCGACGACGCCCCGAGGGGCCCCGGGTGCAGTTTGAAGGGAATCAGTAATACAGATCCTGGCTTGGAGAACACGACTTGACCTGCGGCCAGAATCAGACTCATTCCTCCTTCCTCCATTTGAATTAAACGAACCCCAACACCAGGGCTCCGCCCCCCAACCCCTCCAGTTCCAGTTGGAAGCAAAGGACGGGGAACTCCCCCTCCTCTGCCCCTTCCCCTTGTGCCGCAGCCGAGGCTGTTTCCTCCTCCTCCACCTGTGCTCCCAGCTCCCCCGGACCTTCCACTGTCCTAGACAGGCAGAGGAGCTGACGCTGCCGTTTCACTTGACCCACATTTCATTCCCTTTCTCGTTTCCTCTTTCCTTCCCTTGTGGCGTGATCACGGCTCACCGCAGCCTCCACCTCCCCGGCACAAACGATCCTCCCACCCCAGACTTCGGCAACCACACCCGGCTAATATTTTAAATTTTTGTAGGGACAAGGTCCCACTATGTTGCCCAGGCTGGTCTCGAACTCCTGCGCTCCGTCCTCCTGCCTCCACCTCCCAAGTGCTGGCATTACAGGTCTGAACCACCGCACCCGGCCCCCAAATTACAGTTTCTTCTCCAGAGAGCATCTCCCCCACCCCACAACCTACCTCACCCCACCCGCCCCGAGCCATCAGCCTCCCCGCGTGGGTGTCCGCCCTCCAGGTCTCTTTCTCAGGCTCCTCCTTCGGGTCACTTCGCTGCAAGCCCAGGGCGAGCCCCTCATTCCCCCACTTATCCGATCTCACCCCCCTACCCTCCCCGCAGAGCAGAGAGCAGGTGACGGGCTTGGGCTGCCAGATGTGGACAACAGAGGGAAAGTGCACTCCAGGGCCAGCTGGCCCCTCCCACGCTCCCGTGGGGATTCTCCTGCAGCCGGAGCCCCTCCCCCCACTCGTGCCCCCTTCCCTCCAAGCCCTGGTCCCCCGATGACTGCCATAGGAGACTCCTGTCCCTTCAGGTGAAGTCCAGCCCCTCCCTCTTCAGGTGGTCTCGCCTTTTGGCTTCAAGGAGTCAATCTCAGACAGTCCAGTTTGTTCGGCTTGTATACATTTTAAGGTATTTTAAGAGCACTTTTCTATTTTAATAATGCTTATTTCTTAAAATTATGAATACAGTATATTCTGGTTTCAAAATCAGTTCACAGTAGGAAATGTTCAAACTAAAAGGATAACCAAAGAACCAAGTAAATTACTGAGTCAATCATGGGTGCCTCCATTTTTTCACCAGCCTTTTTTTTTTCCAGAATGCCTTCTCCTACCAGATTTTATATAATTTAATTTTATCCCTCCCCCCAAATATTTTTAATAAAAACCAAAAAGAACCACCATCATTCCATCACTTTTTACAACTTGTTTTTTAAAAATATTGAACATCACCCCCTACCTCCACCCTGCACTTCCAGTCCCCCAGGAGTAACTAGTAGTAACATTTTCCAAATATACATATCTATATTGATAAATATGTGATCTTATTATACACATTCTTATGAAGTGACTGTTCAGGTCTCTTGCCCATTTTTATATTTGGCTGTCTTTTTCTTACTGGTACGTAGTTCTCTCTATATTCTGGAAGGAATACTTTGTCAGTGATATTGGATTGCAAATTTCTTCTCCAACTGTGCAGTTTGCCTTTTTACTCTGTCAGTGGTGTCTTATGATTAAGAGAAACTCTCAGTGTTAACATAGTTAAATGTATTATCCTTTCCTTTATGATCAATGCTATTGGTCTATGTAATAAGTACTTCTCTGCCCACAGTTCATGAAAATCTTCTGTTATGTTATCTTCTCTAACCCTTGTGGCTTTGTCTTTTGCAGTTAGAGCTACTATATATCTGGATTTTTGTTTTTGTATATTGTTTTATTTGTGTCCACCATCTGTTGATCAACTATCCTATTACATTTGTTGAAAGGACCATCCTTCCCCTACCACCATTAGACAGCGCCCATTTGTAGTAAATCAAGTGTCTATTGACGCAAGGGTCTGTTTCTCTGTTCTATTTGTCTGTCTTTCTACACTATTTGCTGTAGCTTTATTGTAAATTTTAAAACTTTAGTGTAAATTTTGATGCCTCTGGTGGACCAACATCTTCCCACCTTATTATTCTTTTTAAAGAATATTTTGCCTAACTTTGGCCCTATGCATCTCTATACAAGCTTTAGAATCAGCTTGATGGGCTGCAATCAAAATACTTGCCAGAATTTGATTAGGATTACATTGAAGCAAAATGGTTTCGGAAAATTGACGTCTTTAAAATATTGAGTCTTTTAATCAATGAACATGTTTGTCTGTTTCTGTTTAGTCTATCACAATAAAGTCTCATAGTTTTCTGCATAGAAGTCATGTACATCTTTTGTTAGATTGTTACCTAGGTATGTGCTGTCTTTTGATGCTATTAAAATGTATTTTTATTTTGCTCTTGCTTGTTATTTTTGTATTGTTGGTTTATAGAGTTGCAAATGATTTTTATATGTTGGCTTTGTATCCAGCAACCTTGTTAAACTCTCTTATTCATTTTAACAATTTATGCCAGGCACAGTGGCTCATGCCTGTAATCTCAGCACTTTGGGAGGCAAAGGCGGGAGGACTGCTTGAGCCCAGGAGTTCCAGACTGACCTGAACAACATAGTGAAACTCAGTCTCCAAAAAAAAAAAAAAAAAAATTAAGTTAGCCAAGCCTGGTGGCACACAGTGTGGTCCCAGCTACTTTGGAGGCTGAAGTGAGAAGATCACTTGAGCCAAGGAGGTCGAGGTTGCAGTGAGCTATGATCGTGCCACTGTGCTCCAGCCTGTGTGACAGAGCAGGAGTCTGTCTCAAGAAAAGAAATACTAGATTTTTCAACTGGTTAGATAGATGATTAAAAAACAAAGAAGAAAGAAAAAGAAAAAAATGTAAAAAGAAAAAATTATTAGACATCTTTATATTTTCAATGAACATATTAATATCAGCTACATAACGAGAGTATTATGCCTTTTGTTTCTTTCCCTGGCCTTAGTCACATTGTTGAAAACCTCAGTACAGTATTAAGTAGAAGTGGAGATAGTGGGAAGGTTGACAAAGTTGTGTATAATATTTATTATGTATGGTATGATATTTACTAAAAACTTCTTGTGTGTACCTATCTTAAACAGACTGAGGACATTTTCTTTTATTCCCAAATGGCTAACAGTCTTGTTGTCATGAATGGATGTTGAATCTTATCAAATGCTTTTCCTACAGCTACTCAGATGGTCATATGATTTTTCTTCTCTATTCTTTTACATGGCCATTTAAATTTATTTTTAGCATATTAAGTTAATCTTACATTCCTGTGTTAAAGTCCACTTACTCATAGTGTGTTATCTTTTTACATTTAACACTGAGCTTATTTGGGATTTTCACACCTGTGAATGTGTGATTGTCTGTGAGACTGGCCAGTAAATTTCCTTTTTCATGATGTCCTTGTCTGTTTGATAACAAGGTTACTCTGCTTCACAAAACAAGTTCCTTCTTTTTCTAGTCTCTGAGTTTTTTCTTTTTTGTAAAATGAACTCTTTTTCTCCCTTAAATGTTTGTTACAATTAATCAGAGAAGACATTGGAACCTACAGCTTTCATGTGGGAAGTTTTTAATTATATACTCCATGTATTTAATAGATATGGAACTATTCTGATCTATTACTTTAATTTTAGCTTAATAAATTATATATTTTAGGAGTTTTCTTCTTTTCATCTAAATTTTCAAAGAACCAACATCTGGCTTTGTTGCTCTTCTCTGTTCTTTGTTTTCAAATAGTTTGTACTTTATTTTCTTGTCTTTTCTTTCTCTTTCTTTTTTTTTTTTTTTTTTTTTTTTTTTTTTTTTTTTTGGCTAGAGACAGGGTCTTGCTCCATTGCCCAGGCTGGAGTGCAGTAGCACAATCTCAGCTCACTGTAGCCTTAACTTCCTGGGCTCAATCCATCCTCCCACTCCAGTCTCCAGAGTAGCTGGGACTACAAATGCATACCACCACGCCTAGCTAATTGTTATTTACTTTCTTCTACTTTATTTGGAATTAATTTACTGGGTTTTTTTCTTTCTGACTTCTTTTTTTTTTTTTTTTTTTTTTTTTTTTTTTGAGACAGCCTAGGCTGTGGTCTAGGCTGCTGGAGTACAGTGGCACAACGACAGCTCACTGCTGCCTTGACCTCCCTGGGCTCAGGTGATCCTCCCACCTCAGCCTCCTGAGTAGCGAGGACCACAGGCGTGCACCACCATGCCCAACTAATTTTGTATTTTTGGTGGAGATGGTGGTATGGTTTGACCACCATGCCCAACTAATTTTGTATTTTTGGTGGAGATGGTGGTATGGTTTGGCTGTGTCCGCCCCAAATCTCATCTTGAATTGTAGTTCCCATGATCCCTGTCTGTCATGGGAGGGACCCAGTGGGAGTTAATTAAATCATGGGGGCAGTTACCTCCATGCTGCTGTTCTCAGAATAGTGAATGAGTTATCACAAGAACCGATGCTTTTATAAGGGGTCCCCCCCCTTTTGCTCAGCACTTCTTCCTGTCTCCACGTGAAGAAGGACGTGTTTGCTTCCCCCTCCACCATGATCTTTAGTTTCCTGAGGCCTCCCCAGCCCTGTGGAACTGTGAGTCAGTTAAACCTTTTTCCTTTGTAAATTACGCAGTCTCGGGTATTTCTTCACAGCAGCGTGACAACAGACTAATATAGACGTGGTCTCACTATGTTGCCCGGGTGGTCTCGAACTCCCTGGGCTCAAACGGTCTACCTACCTCAGCCTCCCCAAGTGTTGGGATTACAGGTATGAGCCACCTCACCCTGCCTCCTTTCGACTTCTCGAGATGAATGTTTACCTCACTGATTTTTTTGACTCTTCTTTTCCATTATAAAAAATTTGAAACTGAAATTTGCCCCTTAAAATGGCTTTAGCTGCTTCTCACAGATTTGATGTATACTTGTTTTTCTTTCTCACTCGAGCTGGTTCCAGATTAGATCTGGTCGGACCCGGCAGGCACCTGGGGGGACACCGTGCGGGCAGGGAACCGGGGAGAGCAGGAGGGCGTGGTCCGGGCCAAGGCTAGCGGGGGTCGCCGCTCCGTGACCGCCTCCTCCGCCCTGGCTCCGTGGGATGCGCGTCCGCCCTTCCAGGCCCCTTCCTCCCGCCACCCAACCCCCGCCCCGTTTCCCTCCCCTCTCCTCCCCTCCCCTCCCTACCAGCCCCAGGCCAGACTCCCGCGCCGGTCCCCGCCCTCCCGGGCCCCTTCCTCCCTCACCTCCCCTCCCCTCCCCTCCCGCCGCGTCCCGGCCCGGTCCCGCACCCCGCCAGGGCTGCCGGGGTGTGCTGCTGGGGAGCGCGGCGTGGGCAGGACCACGCTGGACACGCTGTTCGCGTGCGGCCGCTCCCCGCGCAATGCGCAGCGTGGGCTGAGGAGCGGCTCAGCGAGATCGAGGCGAACGCGGCGCCCACGCTGCTGGAAATCGTGGACGTGGCGGGCGCCGAGCACCTGGTCCCGCTCCAGGACCTGGACATCGGCCACAGCGACGGCTTCGCGGTGCTCCCCGGCGTGTGCAGCGAGTTCTCGTTCCGGGCCGTGAGGCCGCTGCGCTAGCGCCTGCGCCGGCCGTGGGGACCCGGGGCCGTCCCGCTGGTGCTGGTGGGCACCCAGGCCGACCGGGACGACGAGCGCCAGGGGCAGCGAGGGGCGCTGCCCGTTCCCGGAGGTCACGGCCAAGAGCCAGCGGAGGGTGGACCAGGCGTTCACGCAGGCGGTGCGCGAGACGGAGGCCCGGCCCGGCCCGGCCCGAGGAGGAGTTGCAGAGTTGGGAAGTTTTCTGTTGTCCTCTGGACTCCTTCCAGAAAAAGATGGCCCTGGTGGCAGCCGCGAAGCGCGGGGAGGGAGTCGCGGACTGGGGCCGCGTTGGGAACCGAGCCTGCCAGGACGCTTCTAGCCCGCGCGCGGCCTCGAGTCCCACCGGTGCCCAGGCCTTGTTCCCCAAGACCCACGGGTGTAGAGCAGGCGCGCAGCCCCAGCGCCCCGAGCTCTCAAAGCTGTTCTTCACCAAAGTCTGCCCTTCGCAGCTTTCCAAGTTACTGTAATAGGTAAAAGGCAAGGGCTAACTTCTTAAGTATTTAATGGAGTTCTTTAGGCAGATTCTGCACTCGGAATTACTAAACGTTGAGAGCCCAGGATGGACTAACTATTCGGTGCATCTTTTTTTTTTTTTTTTTTTTGAGACTGTCGCCAGGCTGGAGTTCAGTGGCGATCTCAGTGATCTCGGCTCACCGCAACCTCTGCCTCCCGGGTTCAAGCGATTCTCCCGCCTCAGCCTCCCGAGTAGCTGGGACTACAGGCACGCACCACCACGCGCGGCTAATTTTTATATTTTTAGTAGAGACGAGGTTTCACCAAGTTGGCCAGGAAGGTCTTGATTTCTTGACCTCGTGATCCGCCTGCCTCGGCCTCCCGAAGTGCTGGGATTACAGGCGTGAACCACGGTGGCTGGCCTATTTGGCGCATCTTAAAGCAGCAATATACAGGATAGTAAATGGAAACAGGAGCGACTACTTCTGTACTTCAACAACAGTGATTCATTCTGTTTGCAGAGTTTTTCTTCTTTAAAAGATGCCTTACTGCTTTAAGCCTGAATGGGCAGAATGTGCTTTCTTCAAATGCAATTTATATTTTTTTGAACTACCTGGTTCTGATAATTATAGTTTAGACTTGGAGCATTTAGCTGAAGTTTAGATCTTAGTTCCATGAAGTTTCCATCTCATTTTCAGCACTGAATTAAGCAATCACTTTTTCCTTTCTGTATAGTTCTAAATATAGTTATGACCTACTTAGCACAACCTTGCAATTGGATAGGTGTCACTGGCAAATTAATTTTGTACCTAAAGAGAGTCCAGCGCTTTAGGTACAAAAGCTGTCAGTTTTGTGATTAACATCTGGTTGACTATGCACATGAAAATGGAGCACAAATACATTTTTAAACTTTGTAATTCTTACCATTTGACTTTGTGAATCATATTTAAAGCGCTATGTTCTAAGATTTCTGGATGCTGTCAGATGGCTTTACCATTATTTCTGGGAGTTTGTTTGTTGTAGAGAAAACTGCAGGAGGTGAGAGGAGAGAAAGACCCAGTTATGCAGCAGGCATTGCACCTGTGCTGTTAGCGGCAGCTGCCTTCATACTTTGCCTGAATTCCTGGAATTTTTAAATAGTGAAATGGGTATGGAACCCTATGAAGAATAGGTCATCTTTTTGTTGATTTTTAGCACAGCAAGCTTTATCTAATTTTTTTTTTTTTTTAAGACTTGCTCTGTTGCCTAGACTGGAGCACACTGGCCCAATCTTGGCTCACTGCAACCTCCATCTCCTGGATTCAAGCAATTCTCCTGCCTCCGTCTCCTGAGTAGCTGGGATTACAGGCACCTGCCACCACGCCTGGCTGATTTTTGTATTTTTAGTAGAAACGGAGTTTTCCCATATTGGCCAGGCTGATCTCGAACTCCTGACCTCAGGTGATCCACCTGCCTCAGCCCCCCAAAGTGTTGGGATTACAGGTGTGTGCCACCACACCCAGCCCTAATTGGTTTTTGTTTGTTTGTTTGTTTGTTTGTTTTTTGAGATGGAGTCTCACTCTGTCACCCAGGCTGGGGTGCAGTGGCCGGATCTCAGCTCACTGCAAGCTCTGCCTCCCGGGTTTACGCCATTCTCCTGCCTCAGCCTCCCGAGTAGCTGGGACTACAGGCGCCCGCCACCTCGCCCGGCTAGTTTTTTGTATTTTTTAGTAGAGACGGGGTTTCACCGTGTAAGCCAGGATGGTCTCGATCTCCTGACCTCGTGATCCGAGCCTCCCAAAGTGCTGGGATTACAGGCTTGAGCCACCGCTCCCGGCAATAATTGTTTCTAAACGTCCTAAGTTTTATGACATTTTGGTTTGGGTGTTTTTTTGCCTTGGGTTGGATAGCTGTTCTAGGAAAACCAGTAACTGCAGCTCATTCTGGCAAGGGAGGTGGGGGGTGCTGATCATATTCCCCTGCCTCAAGGGAGAGTTGTCCTCACCAAGCTGCTCCCTCCCTCTGCTGGAAAGGAAGCAGAGCACCAGCTGCTTTCTGCTGTGCTCTGGGCCGTGTGAGGAAGTGCAGGGGAGGCACGTGGAAATCAGCAACATCTTGTTCCCAGTCCTGACACCCCTGGCGAGCAAGTCCCTGCTGAGTCATGCTGGACAGGATGGGATGGGCCTCACGCAGATGCCACGCTCCACCCTGCTCGGCTGCTGGCCTGTGGGAATGCTTTGGGAGAGCTCTGTGGCCTGGTCCCTCTGGATCTCAAACTCCATCCAGGAAAAAGCACCCCATGTTCTCCAAACAAGCCAGCTCCTCCTTTGAACTCCTGACAGCTTCACACCCTCCCACTCCCATTCAGTTGCTCAGCTGTGAGCCAGCTGCCAGCTGCTGGATAGGCCAGAGGACAGGGCAGCCACCTTCCGCTCATGTGGGCAACAAAGCCACACCCACCCCTTTCCCCAACTTATACCGTCTCTCCCTCTCTCTGTCTCTCTCTGTCTCTCTGCTTTTGTCTGTCTCCCTGCCCAGATGCCTCCCTGCCCATGGGTGCATGCACACACCAGTGGCAGGCCCTGAAAGTACTTCCTCATTGAGTCAAAATAGTAGATAGGCAGCCATACCAGGTGACAGGGCAGAGAATCGGGCCATCCTCAATAAGACATGAAGATGTATTTTTATTTATTCATCTCCCACAATAGAAAGAGGTGCTCACGGCAATGAGAGTGGACGGCCATAAACTTAACCAAGTGGTAGCCTCAGGTAGCAGCGGTGGCATCTACTGGAAGAGGTCAGCCCTGGCTGGCACTTGGCGGACAGCCAGCTGAGCTAAAGAATGCAGGCCACGCGCAGTGACTCACTCCTATAATCCCAGCATTTTAGGAGGCCGAGGCGGGAGGATCACCTGAGGTTGGGAGTTCGAGACCAGCCTAACCAACATGGAGAAACCCCGCCTCTACTAAAAATACAAAATTAGCCAAGCGTGGTGGCACATGGCCTGTAATCCCAGCGACTCGGGAGGCTGAGGCAGGAGAATCACTTGAACCCAGGAGGCGGAGGTTGCAGTGAGCCGAGATGGTGCCATTGCACTCCAGCCTGGGCAATGAGAGTAAAGGGTGAAACTCCATCTCAAAAAAAAAAATGCATCTACTCCCACTGGGGATGGAGGATGGAGGGTGTCTGCATTCACCTAGGACAGACAGACATGCACATTCGTGTGCTCTGTCTTCCCCTAAACCTCCTGAGGTCATCTGTGAAAATGATTTGCTATTCACTTAATCCGGAAAACCCCACAAAATCATGCAAATCAAGAGGTTCAAATCTTCGTGGTCACCTTAAGAACACTTGTGAAACTGCCCAGGCCATGAAGCGCATGCATATATGAAAAACCACCAGGTACCTGAAAGATGCCACTTTAGAGAAGCAGTGTGTGCCATTCCAGCGCTACAGCTGGGGAGTTGGTAGGTGTGTTGTGGGGTCCAGCCCCACAGGGTCGGTGGGTTCTTCTCCCCGTGTGCGGAGACGAGAGATTGTAGAAATAAAGACACAAGACAAAGAGATAAAAGGAAAGGCAGCTGGGCCCGGGGCACCACTACCACCAAGACGCCGAGGCCGGCAGCGGCCGCAAATGCCAGGCTGTGCTGATATTTACTGGATACAAGACAAAGGGGCAGGGTAAGGAGTGTGAGCCATCTCCAGTGATAGGTAAGGTCATGTGGGTCACGTGTCCACTGGACAGGGGGTCCTTCCCTGCCTGGCAGCCGAGACAGAGAGAAAGAAAGGAGAGAGAGACAGCTTACGCCATTATTTCTGCATATCAGAGACTTTTAGTACTTTCACTAATTTGCTACTGTTATCTAAAAGGCAGAGCCGGGTGTACAGGATGGAACATGAAGGCGGACAAGGAGCGTGACCGCTGAAGCACAGCATCACAGGGAGACGGTTAGGCCTTGGATAACTGCGGGCGGGTCTGACTGATGTCAATCCCTCCACAAGGTGGAAGAGTGGAGTCTTCTCTAAACTCCCCCGGGGAAAGGGAGACTCCCTTTCCTGGTCTGCTAAGTAGTGGGTGTTTTTCCTTGGCACTGCCGCTGCCGCTAGACCACGGTCCGCTTGGCAACAGGCATCTTCCCAGATGCTGGGGTTACCGCTAGACCAAGGAGCCCTCTGGTGGCCCTGCCCGGGCGTGACAGAGGCTCACACTCCTGTCTTCTGGTCACTTCTCACCATGTCCCCTCAGCCCCTATCTCTGTATGGCCTGGTTTTCCCTAGGTTATGATTGTAGAGCGAAGATTATTATAATATTGGAATAAAGAGTAATCACTACAAACTAATGATTAATGATATTCATAAATAATCATATCTATGACCTATATCTAGTAGAACTATTCTTACTTTATGTATTTTATTACACTGGAACAGCTTGTGCCCTCGGTCTCTTGCCTCGGCACCTGGGTGGCTTGCCGCCCACATGTGCCCAGGTCAAGCAGTGGGGCTGGACACAGGGTTGGTGGCCCAAGAAGAGTGCTGAATTTTTGCTGCACGTGCTTAACAATGCAGAGAGCAATGCTGAACTTAAGGGTTTAGATGTAGATTCTCTGGTCATTGAGCACCTCCAAGTGAACAAAGCATCTAAGATGTGCCACCAGACCTACAGAGCTCATGGTAGGATTAACCCATACCTAAAAAAAAAGCTCTCCCTGCCACATCAAAATGATCCTTACGGCAAAAGAACAAATTTGTTCCTAAACTGGAAGATTGCCCACAAGAAAAAGATATCCCTGAGGAAACAAAAACTTACGGCACAGGAATAAATTTAGCACTCAAATAAATGCAATTAAAAGCTTTTTGTTTTTTTAAAGTGCACTTCGTGATCTTGTTAACCATTCTGCCCTCAATCACTTCTTCTTCTGAAGGAACTTTAAGGTTCTTGACACTCCACAGAACAGTGTGCTGGCTCCTGGTAGTGAAGACACCGTGTTAACCCATCTGATGGACAGAAAGTGCTGCTCCCGTGCCTGGTGATGGCAGGAAAGGAGTCGCTGCAGCAACTCTGGTCACCGGGGCTTGGATCCTTCGAGGATGAAGGTCTGAGTCATCCAGAAACCAACAGCCTAGCCCAGCTGCATTGCTGTCCAGAGTAAGGAGGGTCTAAAATGAGTGGTGAGAAAGGAGGTGAAGGACACTACTTACAGCCTTGAGACCAGCAGCAGCGGTGGAGACTGTACTTAGACTTGTCCCACCAACCCTACTGTGTATTTTTTTTAGAGAGGGTACAACCAACCACCAATGTGAAGAATCGGTCCCAGGACAAGGTGGATGCGGGGGCTGAGTGGGTCTGAGTCGTGCAAGCAGCAGGCATAGAGTGGGCCTCTTGTCTCAGGGGCCTTGGTCTCTGCTGCTGGCATTCTCTGGGCAGAGGTGCCCGCTTGGCTAGCGCCGGGGAGCTTGCATCCCCAGGAACAGCCCACAGGAACCTGTGGCCATGTACCCCAGTTTCCTGAACCTTGGTGGGGCAATTCAGAGGGAGATCCTGACCTGATGCTTTTGATTCTCAGCATCCCTGAGGCCAAATCGCTCCTGCTGTGACTTGATTTGGTTGTGTAAACCAAAACTAAAATTCTAAGCCACCCGACTGACTGAATGGACCCATGGACCCCCTTCTTGGCCAAAGGGACTCAAACAAACCTGAAAAATTAGTTCAGACCGTGATGGGAAGGGAGGGGTCAGACACGCCTCGTTATAAGCCCTCCTGCCTTTGGAGTCCAGGCACAGCTGACCAGCATGACATTAAAACAGAGGCCTTAAGATCGACAAACAGACTCTTGGCAGCAATAAGATACCAAAATTCCAGCCTGACTCTAATATAGTGTCACATGACAGATAGCAGACCCTGAAGGAAATCAAAGTATTTACCCGAAAATATATTTTTGACATGGTCCTGCACAGCTGTCTCTTGTGGGGGAAATTTGCCTCCTGTAGAGAATCTCCTTCCCTTACTGGGTCTTTTCCAGAGAGCCTGATAACCTTTGAAAAGTCTCAACAGGAAATATTTGCCATCTATTGCCTCTAAGCGCAGCCACCTATGAGACTTATCCACATAATAAAAACCTTGGTCTCCACAACCCCTTACCTTATATCTTAACCCAGACATTCCTTTCTACAGATGCCAGGTCTTTAGGCAATAACTTAACTCTTTCAACCAATTGCCAATCAGAACCTTTGAAGGCACCTGTGACCAATAAGTCCCCTGCTTCCAATTGTCCTGGCTTTCCAACCCAACTACTGTATACTTCATATGTATCGACTGATGTCTTCTATCTACCGGAAACTGAAACATATAAGGCCAAGCTGTAACCCAACCCCTTGGGGCACATGTTCTCAGGAGGTCCTGAGACTGACTCACAGGTCACGGCTCTCACACTGGACTCTGAACAAATCTCTTCAAATATTTCACAGAATTTGGCTTTTTCTGTCAACAGTGGTGTAAGCAATTAATTTCAAAGGGTAGCAACAATTCCATGCCCTTCGGTTTCTCTGAAACCTCTTTTGCTTCTATAATAGGAAATGTTTATTTGGAAACGCAAGGAATGACGCACTTGATGTTGTGCATGTTGGAACAAGCTGATTGCATAAGATGAGGAGTGGAGGACTATGTCCCAGGGTCTACTGGAGTCTGTGCCCTCTAACCTGGAGGAAGACTTTCAGGACCCATACATGGGGTCGTTCTGTCTTTACAGAACGTGTCCCAGGCATGTATGGAAACACAACATTGGGAGCAGAGATCGCCTGTGTTTAGGCTGTGACTATATAGCTAGTCATGACATTTCTGTGATAGGGTATAGATATATATGTTCAAATTCTCTAGGAGGCTGGGTGTGGTGGCTCAAACCTGTTATCCCAGCACTTTGGGAGGCCAAGGCAGGTGGATCACCTGAAGTCAGAAGCTGGAGACCAGCCTGCCCAACATGGTGAAACCCTGTCTCTCCTAAAAATACAAAATTAGCCGGGTGTGGTGGCACATGCCTGTAGTCCCAGCTACTCAGGAGGCTGAGGCAGGAGAATCCCTTGAACCCAGGAGGTGGAGGTTGCAGTGAGCCGAGATCGCACCATTGCACTCCAGCCTGGGCAAAAAGAATGAAATTCTGTCTCAAAAAAAAAAAAAAAAATTCTCCAGGAGATGCCAAGCTGTTTTCCAAAGTATTGTTGTAATTTACACTTTTATCAGCAGCGGAAGAAAGCTCATCGCTCTTCATCCCTGCCAACTTACTCTTTTCTGACTTAAAATTTCTGCCACCCTGATGGGTTGGAAATGGCATTTCATTTCGGTTTAATTTGCATTTTCCTTATCACTAATGCAGTCGAGCATCTTTTTCATTAATTTATTTGCCATTTGTGCTAATTCTGTACATCTCTGTTTATTTCTTTTGCCCATTTTTATGTTTGTTTTTTTATCATTTTTATTGTGTCACAGGATTCTTAGGAAAGACAACATGTATGAAAATGTGTATGTCTTTTGTCAGTTATACGTATTGCAAATATTTTTGCATAACTTTACAGTATTTTTTGTATTGTAGTCAAATGTATCAACCTTTTCTGTTACAGTTTGCATTTTTGCCCTATTAAAGATATTCTTTCTCTAGAACCAGAAATACCATTTCACCCAGCAATCTCATTACTGGGTATATGCAAAGGATTATAAATCATTCTACTATAAAGACACATACACAGGTATGTTTACTGCAACACTATGTACAATAGCGAAGACTTGGAACCAACCCAGATACCCATCAATAATAGACTGGATAAAGAATACGTGGCACAAATACACCATGGACTACTATGCAGCCATAAAAAAGAATGAGTTCGTGTCCTTTGCAGGGACATGGATGAAGCTGGAAACCATCATTCTCAGAAAACTAACACAGGAACAGAAAACCAAACACCACATGTTCTCACTCATAAGTGGGAGTTGAACAATGAGAACACATGGACACAGGGAGGGGAACATCACACACGGGGCCCTGTCAGGGGGTGGGGGGTAAGGGGATGGAGAGCATTAGGACAAATACCTAATGCACGCAGGGTTTAAAACCTAGATGATGGGTTGATGGGTGCAGCAAACCACCATGGCACGTGTATACCTATGTAACAAACCTGCCTGCACGTTCTGCACAGGTATCCCAGAACTTAAAGTAAAATAAAAATTAAAAAAAGAAATCCTTTCCTACTCCAGTATATTCCCTTATATTATCTTCTAAAAGTATTGATTTCTGTGAATGGTGGGAAGAAGGGATCTATTTTCTTTTTTTCCATACAAATAACTAATTATCCCAGGATCATTTGTTCAAAAGTTCATTTCACTAACCACAATGCCAGCTATTTCATGAGTCAAGTTTCCATATATTTGTGGGTCTGTTTCTAGTCTTTCTACTTTGTTTTATTGATTAATTTTTCAATCTATCTCTGTGCCAATACCACATTGTGTTAGTTACTCCAGCTTTGTAATAAATTTTTATTTCTGATAGCTAAGCCTCTCTGCATTTTCTTCTTCAGGAATATGCTAGGTTTTGCTCTTTTATAGTTATTTTTTAATATTATTATTATTGTAGAGATGGGTCTCACTATGTTGCCAAAGATGGTCTTGAACTCTTGGGGTCAAGCGATCCTCCCACCTCAGCCTCCCAAAGTGAGAATTACAGGCATGAGCCACCATGCTTGGCCTGCTCTTCTATAGGTAATTTAGAATAAGCTTGTCCATCTACACACACACACACACACACACACACACACACACACACACACCCCTGTTGAAATTTTCATTAGAAATGCTTTCAGTTCTTAATTTGGAAATGGATACTAAAATCCATAAACATGGTCCATCCTTTCATTTACTTAACTCTCTTCTAACACCTTTCAATACATTTTATAATTTTCTCCAAAAACATTTTGTGCAGTTTTAGCTAGATGTATTCCTAGGTGGTTTTACATTTCATTGGTTATTAAAGGATTATCATTTTCAAGTGCATTTCCTAACCCTTTCTTACCGGTTTATAGAAATGCAGTTGGGTTTGCATGTTGATTTAGTCTCTAGTCGTCTTGCTGCTATGATGTGAATGTTTGTGCCCCTCCAAAATTCATGTTGAAGCTTAATTCCCAGGGCAACAGGATTAAGAGCTGAGGCCTTTAGCAGGTGAGAGGCCATGAGAGCCCCACCCTCACAGATGAGGTTAATGCCTTATAAAAGGGCTAGAAGGAATTAGCTATGCTGGTTTGCCCTCTGCCTTTTGCCATGTGAGGACACAGCGACAAGGCACTTTCTTAGAAGTAGAGGTCAGGCTGGGTGCAGTGGCTCATGCCTATAATCCCAGCACCGTGGGAGGCCAATGCTGGCAGATCATCTGAGGTCAGGAGTTCGAGACCAGCCTGTCCAACATGGTGAAATCCCATCTCTACTAAAAATACAAAAATTAGCCGGCGTGGTGGCGCACACCTGTAATCCCAGCTACTCGGGAGGCTGCAGGAGAACTGCTCGAACCTGGGAGGCAGAGGTTGCAGTGAGCTGCAATCGCGCCATTGCACTCCAGCCTGAGCGACAGAGACAATTAAAAAAAAAAAAAAAAAAAAGAAGCAGAGGGCAGCCCCCAGCAGACACTGAATTAGACTTGATCTTAGACTTCTAGCCTCCGGAACTGTAAGAAATAAATGTCTGCTTTTTATCAATTACCCAGTCTCGGGTGTTTTGTTACGGCAGCAGGAACCACAGTGGAGTCCCAGCCTCCACTGGGACTGGTTCTTTAACGTGTGTCCCTTAACCCCCAGACTTATGGGCTGTTTCCTTATCATTTTGTGAGTAGTTTATAACTTAATAGCATTAGAGTCGTGACTATGGATTGCATGGCACCACTACTGGAAATTTGTTATGACTCGGTGTGTGGCCAAGTAGGTGGTCGTTTTGTTTGGAGATTCTGGGTGCCCCCGAAAATAATGTGTATTCTGCATTGCTGGGTGTGTTATTTAACCAACATTTTCCAGGAAGGCTAGTCTCCTAATCATATTGTTCAAATCTTCTATGTTCTTACTGATATTCTGCCCCTTTGGTCTATTGGTCACCTGGAAAGATGTCTGAAGTTCTCCAACTATGATGGTGGATGTTTCTACTGGTAATTGACTTTTGTCAGTTTTTGCTTTTAAATATATATTTTCAACATTTTTCTTAAAATATGCATAAAGATGAATACACAAATCTTTAGTATAAGCCTGAATGGATTATCCCAAAGTGAACACACCTCTGTAACCATCACCCAAGTTAATAAATAGCACGTTGCCAGCACCCATTGAACAACCCCTCACCACCTCCCAATTCTGACCCCCTCATTTTTCCCAAAGGAACTATGATCTTGAAGCCTAATGTCATAAATTTGTTTTGCTTGGTTTTGGCTTTTATGTAAGTTGATCTATTCAGCATAAATTCTTTTTTCATTGTTGTTGTTTTTGTTTTCAGACTGAGTCTCGCTCTGTTGCCAGGCTGGAGTGCAGTGGCATGATCTAGGTTCACTGCAAGCTCTGCCTCCCGGGTTCAAGCCATTCTCCTGCCTCAGCCTCCTGAGTAGCTGGGACTAGAGGCACACACCACCATGCCTGGCTAATTTCTATATTTTTTGTAGAGACGAGGTCCCACTGTGTTGCCTCAGCTGGTCTTGAACTCCTGGGCGCAAGCAATTCTCCCACCTGAGCCTCCCAGAGTGCTGGGATTACAAGCATGAGCCACTGTGCCCGACCTATAAACATCCTTACTTGTGTCTTTTAATAACATGTGCATTTCTGTTGGGTCTACACCTAGAGGTGAAAATGTTGCTTCATAGAGTGTGTATATATTCAACTTCAATCAATGTAGCCAAACAATTTTCCCACATGGTCTACGCCCAGGAATGAGCACAGATGGTTAGCTTGTGAGGGTAGAAGCAAAATGGAGCCAGCAGTCAGGTTTCTCTCACCGTCATAATTTTTGCAAAGGTGGTTTTACCACTACTCTCTAGTTTACATGGAGCTGATGGTGACAAGCTGTAGCCTGGCAAGGGTAGGGGGCAGCTGCAAACTGTGTTCCTCCTTAACACTCGGCGTTGTGGCGGCAGCTGTCCAGCTCCAATCCTGGATCCATTATGTGGCCTCCACCGAGACGATTGGCCTCTCTCAGCCTCCGTTTCTCCCTCCTCAAGAAAACGAGGGTGATAACAATAGCACCTTCCTGGGGTGCAGGTGAGCATGAGGGAGGCAGCAGAGGCAAAACTCCGTGCAGAATCAGCAGTCAATTCCAGAGATGGTGGTGGCAGGAGGGGTCCCATCCTCACTCTGTGCTGTGTGGCCCTGGGCTCCTTAGGCCCCTCTGGACTTTGTTTCCTCCTGATGTATCAAACACAGACTCAGGATCCCGACACCAGCTCCCAAGCGTGTCCAGGGAGAAAGCAGGAGTGAGGCAACCCTGGGGCCCAGAGCGTGTGAGGTTGTGCTAGGGGGAGGGCCTGGGTGCCCTCCCTCTCTGTATTCGTGGGGACACTGTGGCTGGGTGAATAAGGGCCCCCAAAGGTATCAGTTCCTAATCCCTGGAACCTGTGTATGTTACCTTATACAGCAAAGTCTTTGCAGATGTGATTACATTAAGGATTTTAAGGTGGGAGAGGACCCTGGCTCATCCAGGTGGGCCCTAAATCACTTGTATCCTTATGACGCAGGTAGAGGGCGGCTGGCACACACACAGCAGAGAAGGCGATGTGAAGATGAGGCAGAGATCGGGGCTATGCAGCCAAGAGCACCAACAGCTGCAGAATCCAGAGGAAGCACGAAAGAGGCAGGCTGTACTCTAGACCCCCAGGAGCGAGCGGAGTTCTGCCAACCCCTTGATTTCAGCCCAGTGATACTGATTGCAGGCTTCTGGCCTCTGAAACCGTGAGAGAAGACTTGTCTGTTGCTTTAAGCCACCAACTTTGTGGTGACTTGTTATAGCAGCCACAGGACCTAATACAGACACATGCTGTTCCCAGGAAAAACCCCAGCCACCCCCAGGCCACACACACACACACACATCCCCCAAGGCCTGGCCAGAAAAAAGAAGCCCTGCCCTGTGGTCCCCGCCCCCCACCACACACAGACAGATCCCCTCTGTCCTTTGTAGGCTTGGCGTGCCCCACGGAATACCCAAGCCTGACCTGCGAGGGAAACTGAGGAGCTGGGCCAGGCCTCGGGGCATCTCCTGGGGCTGCTGCCTTCCTGAGGCAGGTCCACCAGCCTCAACCCTAGCAGTCTCCCCCTGGGTCCCACTGACCCCGGACTCTAACAGCCCGTAGCTGTGGCTGCCTGGAGAACCTGGCGATGGTGGGTGCAGGCTCCTCCCCTACCCTGGCTTTGTCCCTCCATCAGTCTTGCTGACTCACAGATGCTTCTGTTCATTCTAGAGCAATTAACTGCATATCTCTTTTAGATATTGCAATTATCATTGCCTTTTCTCATATCTCTTTCTGATTTGTTCCTGGTGTCCCTGGACAATAGCATCTTAGTTTCGATGTAATTTACAATGATTGTGGCCTTGTGGATTATGCATTTGATACTACACTTGATCTTAGCCAGAAGCCCGAGAAGCAACGGGTTAGGCATTTGAATCCCGGCATAACAAGCCCTTCTCTCCCTGTATCTTACAAAGATTCTTTTACATTTTCTTCTAGCTCCCTATTTTTACCTTTGACATTTGGAACTTTACTTTCTCTAGAGTCCTGCTTTGTATGTGAGGTTAAGTAAAGATCCATTATTTTCCCACTAAGTTAGAGATCCAGTCTTCTACACCAGGTGTTCCCAACCCCCAGGCTGTGGACCAGTACCAGTTCGTGGCCTGTAAGGACCTGGGCCACACAGCAGGAGGTGAGTGGCAGGCGAGTGAGCACTCCCGCCTGAGCTCCGCCTCCTGTCAAATCAGATTCTCATAGGAGCACAAACCCTATTGTGAATTTCACATGTGAGGGATCTAGGTTGAGTGCTCCTTCTGAGAATCTAATGCCTTTATCCTGAAGCCATCCTTCACCTCCCAGCAGTCGTGGAAAAAACTGTCCTCCATGAAATCAGTCCCTGGTGCCAAAAAGGTTGGGGACTACTTAAAAGACTCACTCCTGGCCAAGTGCAGTGGCATGTCTACAATCCCAGCACTTGGGGAGGCTGAGGCAGGCGGATCACGAGGCCAGGAGTTCCAGACCAGCCTGGCCAAGATGGTGAAACACCGTCTCTACTAAAAATACAAAAATTAGCTGGGTGTGATGGTGGGCACCTATAATCTCAGCTACTCAGGAAGCTGAGGCAGGAGAATCGCTTGAACCTGGGAGGTGGAGGTTGCAGTGAACTGAGATCACGCCACTGCACTCTAGCCTGGGTGACGGAGCAAGACTCGGTCAGAAAAAAATAAAATAAAATAACTCCTTGGCTAGGCACGGTGGCTCACGTGTGTAATCCCAGCACTTTGGGAGGCCCAGGTGGGCGGATCACCTGAGGTCAGGAGTTCGAGACCACCTGGCAAACATGGTGAAACCCTGTCCCTACTAAAAATACAAAATTAGCTGGGCATGGTGGTGGATGCCTGGAATCCCAGATACTTGGGAGACTGAGGCAGGAGAATCGCTTGAACCTGGGAGGCAGAGGTTGCAGTGAGCCGAGATCGCACCATTGCACTCCAGCCTCGGCAACGAGAGCGAAACTCAGTCTCAAAAAAAAAAAGACTCACTCCTTGTGCATGGGGGAGTGTATGATATTCTCACAAAGCTCGCCCTGCTCCAGCCCCACCCCACTCTGTGGGCTGCTTGCTCCTGTTCCCAAAAGCCGCTCCTCTGAGGACGCTTCCTCGTGTGTCTTCACATCTGGGATTCCGCATTTTCAGTTGGCTTAGCGATTTGTGGCTGTAGGTCTTTCCTTCCATTTTCAGAGTATTTACTGAGCTCCTCAAAGACCCTGAGTGCATATTGATAGGGAAGACTTTGACTTTGGATTTGTAGATGACTTGGGCAATGTTGTCCGGATTCTACTGACCCACCAGGAGCAGGGTGGGCACCGCAGCCCTCTGAGTATGCAGCTGGCCTTGCGGGGGTAAGCCCCCACCAGCAAAGTGAGTCTGGGGGAGCGGTAGGGTGTTGGGGCACCTGCACCCCTGAACCATCTCCCTGAGTGAGAACATGCATCTCCAGGATGCCTTCACCACCAGGAACTAACCAGGTGGTCTTGAGACTGGTGAACTCCATGGACCAAATGGAATCCAGGCTCCGAGCCTATCCCTGGCAATTCTCTTGCTTTTTCATTCACAGTGGGAAGCAACACCTCATGTCATGCTGTGACTGCAGCCCAAGGCAGGAAAGCATCCGCCTTTCTTAGGACCCCATGGGTAGCCCCCAACTTCACCAGCCCCTTTCCTGTGATGTCCTCATACATCTCTTTGGCCAGAGTCCTGTCACAGCCCAGTCCTGCAGTGTGGAGCTGGGAGGGGACCCTGGGAGGGGTTTAGAGGGGGTGAGCCCTCCTGTCCACCCCAAAAGCCTGGTCACAGTGGGGGCAGCAGCAGGTGCAGTCCAGCTCTGCTCATCTCCCAGCTAGAGCGGGAGGGAGGCACCACAGGGCTCCTCTAGTCCTGAGGAATGAGCGTCCTCTGTCCTCCCAAGGCACAGCCAGGCCAGCTGATGTGTGCTGCCCGGGGGCCGGGGTGGGAGCCAACAAACTCCCCCTAACCAGCCACTATCCAGTGGGAAGCCCTGGCCAGACCATGCTCAGATGCAGGCAGCGGCTCCCCACAGACGCAGGGCTCCAAGTAGCCGCACTCCAGAGCCTCTCCAGGACATTGAAGAGTTTCCCAAAGTCTAGGGAGAGAAGGAGCACCAGAGCCTCCTTAGTCACAGCCTCAGGGTCCAATGCACCCCCTTCTGTGGCCAACCCCACCTACCCTGTCACCTGAGACTCAGGAGGAGGGCCGCAGAGCCACCGGGACCTGAGCTTTGATTCTCTTAAGGCTCCACCAGGGCGACCCTTCAGCAGGGGATCCAGAGTG
Organism: Macaca fascicularis; assembly: GCF_037993035.2. Taxonomy (NCBI): domain Eukaryota; kingdom Metazoa; phylum Chordata; class Mammalia; order Primates; family Cercopithecidae; genus Macaca; species Macaca fascicularis. Next base: position 171,447,996 of record NC_088381.1, read on the forward strand.
GGGGCTGTACGTGAATGAAGTTCAATCATTGAAGCTCACAAGCAATGGAGGCTGGATCTGAAGCTCTCAATCATTGGGGGATGCATGTGAAGCTGACAAGCAATGGGGGCTGCATCTGAGACTCTCAATCAATGGGGGCTGCATCTAAGTCTCTCAGTCAATAGGAGCTGTATCTGAGACTCAGTCAATAGGGCCTGCATCTGAGACTCTCAATCAGTGGGCACTGCACCTAAGACTCTCAGTCAATGGAGGGACTGCACCTAAGACTCTCAATCAATAGGGGCTGCATCTGAGACTCAGTCAATGAGGGTTGCATCTGAGAGTCAATCAACAGGAGTTGTGTCTGAGACTCAATCAATGGGAGCTGCCTCTGAGACTCTCAGTCAGTGGAGGCTGCTGTGTGAAGCTCTCAATCAATGGAGGCTGCATGTGAAGTTCTCAATGAATGCAGGGGTGCATCTGAGACGCTCAAGCAATGGTGGGTCCATCTGAGACTCTCAAGCAATGGGGGGTGCATCTGAGACTCTCAACCAATGGGGGGTACATCTGAGATTCTCAATCAATGGGGGCTGCTCTGGGGCTCTCAATCAATGGGGCTGCCTCTGAGGCTCTCAGTCTATGGGGGCTGCATCTGAGACTCAATCAATGGGGGCTGCCTCTGAGACTCTCCATCAATAGGGGCTGCATCTAAGTCTCTCAGTCAGTGGGGGGCTGCATCTAAGACTCTCAAACAATAGGAGCTGCATCTGAGACTCAAGAGAGGCTGCATCTGAAAGTCAATCAATGGTGGTTGCATCTGAGACTCAATCAATGCGAGCTGCCTCTGAGACTCTCAGTCAATGGGGACTGCATGTGAAGCTCTCAGTGGAGGCTGCATCTGAGGATCTCAATCCATGGAGGCTGCATCTGGGGCTATCAATCAATGGAGGTTGATTCTGAAGCTCTCAGTCAACCGAGGCTGCATCTGAAGCTCTCACTCAGTGGGGGCTGCGTGTGAGCCTCTCCATCAATGGGGGCTGCTCTGGGGCTCTCAATAAATGGGGCTTTCTCTGGGGCTTTCAATCAATGGGGCTGCATCTGGGGCCCTCAGTCTATGGGGGCTGCATCTGAGACTCAATCAATGGGGGCTGCATCTGAGAGTCACTGGGGGTTGTGTCTGAGAATCAACGAGGACTCTGCCTCTGACACGCTCAATCAATGGGGGCTGTATCTGAGACTTTCAGCCAACAGGGGCTGCATCTGGGACTTTCTATCAACGGGGCTGCCTCTGGGGCTCTCAGTCTATGAGGGCTGCATCTGCGAGTCAATCAACAGGGGTTGCATCTGAGACTCAATCAATGGAAGCTGCCTCTGAGACTCCCAATCAGTGGGGACTGCGTGTGAAGCTCTCAATCAATGGAGGCTGCATCTGAGACTCTTATCAGTGGAGACCACATCTGAGACGCAATCAAAGCTGTGTGGGAGTGCACGGCAAAGTCTGGCCTTTGGTGCCCTCTGGTGGGCATTGCGTGCCCTACTGACCAGTCTGAGGACAGAGATGAGGAAAAGAAATCAGGGTAGTGGGGGACTGTCCAGGGTTTTTCCCACCAACACGGATAACAGGGTGACCCTGAAGAAGTCACTCTCTTATCTTAGCCTTGGTTTCCCAATCTGCAAAGATGGTGACAGATACATTCCATTTCAACAGGCTGCCAGGGTCTAGGCGCAGCTGCTCATGCCTGTAATACCCGGTGCATTTTGGGAGACCGAGAGGGAAGGATCACTTGAGCCCAGGAGTTTAAGACCAGTCTGGGCAAGATAGTGAGACCCCCATCGCCACAAATAAAACGAAATAAGAATTAGCTGGGTGTGGTGGTGTGTGCTTGTGGGCCCAGGTGCTCTCGAGGCTGAGGTGGGAGGATCACTTGGGCCAGGGAGGCCAAGGCTGCAGTGAGCCACGATTGTGCCAGCACGCTCCAGCCTGGGTGACAGAGTAAGACCCTATCTTTAAAACACAAACAAACAAACTGCCAGGGATGAGATCGTTCAGATGAGACTGTGCAAGTCCACAGCCCTGGCAGTTCCTTCCTGTGTCTCCCAGAGGGGCTGAGTTCCAGAATAAGAGGGTTTCACCGTCCTACCCGCCCCCTCCATCCTGTGTCTGGCTGCCAGGGGATGTTCCTGAGCCCTTCAGGTTCCTGCTGGCCATAGGACAGTCCCCGAGTGCTCTGGCCTGGCTCTCCAGTACGGGATGTCCTGCCTGCCCCTTCCCCAGCATCAGCTGTGCTGACACCTTCTGTCCCCACACACACCACTACCGTGACCACCTCCTGGCCTTTGCCCCTGCTGACCCCCTTGGTCACTCCCTCCTGCTGTCCCCTTGTCCTCTGACAAATTCCTCCCTCCTGCTGTCCCCTTGTCCTCTGACAAATTCCTCCCTCCTGCTGTCCCCTTGTCCTCTGACAAATTCCTCCCTCCTGCTGTCCCCTTGCCCTCTGACAAATTCCTATCCTCCTTGTAACCCCAGTGTGGGTGGGCATCTTCTCCTCCTCTTAGAACCTTCCTGGATCCCACTCCTCACCCCCACCCCGCCCCAGCCTCCCCTGTCCCCAGCCCCACCCCAGGTCTCCCCTCTCCACAGCCCCGCCCCAGCCTGCAGTCCACTCACATCTTGTCCTGTGAGACCCTGGGTGTCTCCCATCCCACACGGCTTTAATTTTTATCTTCCTTACATGTCGTTCTCCCTCATTGAACTAGGAGATCCCCTGACCTTGGTTTTCTTCCAGGCCCAGGAGATACCTTGCCTGTGTTGGGAAGGGTACAAGTGTGTTGAAACCTCTGTCCGACTGAGGCGGCACATCAGCAGGCAGGAGCCAGGGAGCCCAGGGATGCCCGTGGGCGGTCCCTCTGCCTCCTCCCCCACACCTGCTTCTGGGCAGCCAGCGTTCATCTCTCGGAGGCCATGGGCTTGGGGGCTGGGTTCAGGAGAGCCATGCTGCAGGTGCTCCCCACACCTCGCAGGGCTGGCAGGAGAGGGCTATCAGCCAGCACTCCCGGTGCCCACCCCAGGTCCAGCTGGGCCAGAACTTATTGTTCAGAAGAAAACCAAGGCTGTTCTTTCCAGAATCCACTTTGAAGGGTTTCCTCTTCTCCCAGGACTGCAGCTCACAGGGACCTTCCTTCAGTTGTTTAATTTACTCTGTAACTTATAGCAAAAAGAACATTGATTCAAGACAATCCCTATCAGAATCTCAGCTGGCTTCTTTGTAGGAATTAAGCTGATCTTAAAATTCATGTGGAAACTCAAGGAACCCAGACGACCAAAAAAATCTTGAAAAAGAGCAAAGATTGGAGGATGCAAAATTTACTGCAAAGCTACAGTAGTCAAGCCTGTGTGTGCTTATATACAGATAGATATATAGACCAATATAATAGAACTGAGAGTCCAGAAACTCACATTTGGGGGTCAATTGATTTTGATGAGAGTGCCTTGGCTCTCATCAAAATCAACTGACCCCCAAATGTGGGGGTGAAGTGGGGGAAGAACAGTCTTTTCTTCAGCTGGGATCGCGGATAGCCACCTGCAGAAGAACGAAGTTGGAGCTCTACTTCACATCATATACAAAAAGTAAATGAAAATGTACAAGACCAGGCCGGGCGCAGTGGCTCACACCTGTAATTCCAGCACTTTGGGAGGCCGAGGTGGGCGGATCATGAGGTCAGGAGATCGAGACCATCCTGGCTAACATGGTGAAACCCCATCTCTACTAAAAATACAAAAAATTAGCCAGGCATGGTGGTGGGCGCCTGTAGTCCCAGCTACTCCAGAGGCTGAGGCAGGAGAATGGCGTGAACCCGGGAGGCAGAGGTTGCGGTGAGCCAAGATCAAGCCACTGCACTCCAGCCTGGGTGACAAAGCAAGATTCTGTCTCAAAAAAAAAAAAAAAAGAAAAGAAAATGTACAAGACCTTTCAGTTTAAAGATTATAATCTCAAATCCACATAATTAACCTTTAATCCACATTTTAACCAATCTTTGATTGTAACTCATCTTTTAAATTAAAGAATCTTTAAATAATCATGATAACTAGTCTTTAAACATGTCCAGTTTTGGTGTCGTATCAAAGAAGAATAGTCACAACTATCTAAAAACGGTATTGAATTACTCATCCCTTTTCCAACAGCATGTCTGGGAGCGGCTGGATATTCCTTACACACTTCAGCCAAAATAATGTATCACAACAGACTCATGCAGAAGCAGATATGAGAATCTACCTGTCTCCTGTCAAGCCAGACATTAAAGATATTGACAAAAATGAAAGATAATGTCACCCTTATTGTCAACTTTGTTGTTGTGGTTTCAGAACATACTTATTTTTCATTTAAAATAATTACTAATGTTAACATGCTATGTGTTTGTCATTCTTTTAAAATAAATATTATTTCTAAACAAATATTCTTTTTAAATAAAAATTTATTTTCAAATGTATCTATTTATACAGTCATGTGTTGCTTAACAACAGGGATACGTTTTGAGACATGTCATTAGGCAATTTCGTGGTAGTGCAAACATCATGACGAAGACCTAGATGAGGCAGCCTGCTACACACCTGTACAATGTGGGACTATATTGAATATTGTAGGCAATTGTGACACAATGGTAAGTATTAACATTTGTGGATCTAGGCCAGGCGCGGTGGCTCATGCTTGTAATCCCAGAACTTTGGGAGGCCAAAGCAGATAGATCACCTGAGGTCAGGCCAACATGGTGAAACCCCATCTCTACTAAAAATACAAAAATTAGCCAGGCATGGCGGTAGTCACCTGTAGTCCCAGCTACTTGGGAGCCTGAGGCAGGAGAATCGCTTGAACCTGGGAGGTGGAGATTAGCTGAGATCGCACCACTGCACTCCAGCCTGGGTGACAGAGCCAGACCTGTCTAAAAAAAAAAACCAAAAAAACAAAAAAACAGCATTTGTGTATCTAAACAGATACAAACATAGACAAAGTACAGTAAAAGTATGGTATGAAAAATATAAATGTCACACAGGTTTAGGGCACTTACCATGAATGGAGCTTGCAGGACTGGACGTGGCTCTGGGCGAGTCACCAGTGGGTGGTGAGTGGATGTGAAGGCCTAGGACATTACTGGCCACTAATGTAAACTTTGTAAACACTGACGCTTAGGCCACATTAAGTTCATAAAAAATAGTTTTCTTTCTTTGATAATAAATTAGCCTTAGCTTACTGTAATGGTTTAACTTTATATACTTTTTACTTTTTAAAAAACATTTGGGCTCTTGTAATAACACTTAGCTTAAAACACAAATACATTGTATACCTGTATAAAAATATTTTCTTTCTTTTTTCTTTTTTTTTTTTGTTTTGAGATGGAGTTTCACTTTTGTTGCCCAGGCTGGAGTGCAATGGCATAATCTCGGCTTACTGCAACCTCTGCCTCCCGGGGTCAAGCGATTCTCCTGCTTCAGCCTCCCGAGTAGCTGAGATTACAAGCATGCACCACCATTCCTGGCTAATTTTGTATTTTTAGTAGACACGGAGTTTCTCCCTGTTGGTCAGGTTGGTCTCGAACTCCCAACCTCAGGTGATCTGCCCGCCTCGGCCTCCCAAAGTGCTGGGATTACAAGTGTGAGCCACTGCACCCAGCCATATATTTTTTCTTTATATCCTTATTCTATAAACTGCATACTGGTTTCTGGGTTTTTTGTTTGTTTGTTTGTTTGTTTGTTTGTTTTTGAGATGGAGTCTCTCTCTGTCGCCTAGGCCGGAATGCAGTGGCACAATCTCAGCTCACTACAACCTCTGCCTCCTGGGTTCAAGCGATTCTCCTACTTCAGCCTCCCAAGTAGCTGGGATTACAGGCATGTGCAACCACGTCCGGCTAATTTTTGTATTTTTAGTAGAGATGGGGTTTCACCACGTTGGCCAGGCTGGTCTCAAACTCCTGGACTCAAGTGATCCACCACCTCGGCCTCCCAAAGTGCTGGGATTATAGGTGTGAACCACCACACCTGGCCATATATACACTGTTTTCGTTTTATTTTATTTTATTTATTTTTTTATATTTTTACTTTTTAAACTTGTTTTACCAAAAACTAAGACACAAGCACACACATTAGCCTAGGCCTACTCAGGGTAGAGTTTCTTCCGCCTCCACATCTTGGCGCCCTAGGAGGCCTTCGGGGCAATGGCAGGCATGGGCTGTCATCTCCTATGATAATGCTTTCTTCTGGATGCCTCCTGAAGGACCTGCTGTTAAAACAAGGCTGATTTAAGTAAAATTTTTTCTAAATAAGTAGGAGTGCACACTAAAATAATGATCAAACATATAGTAAAGTAAATCCATAAACCTCATAATTGTTTATTATGATTACACACTGTGCACAGTTGCATGTGCTAAACTTCGACGCGACTGATGGTGCAGTAGGTTTGTCTACACCAGCACACCACACACACGAGCACAGCACGTTGCACTCGGATGAGCGTCAGGGCGACAGGCATTTTCCCTCCGTTTCCATCTCACCCCCCCGCCCCCCCGGTCCCCCTGCGCCCACCGCGCATGCTCACAGGGCCTCTCCGCAGAGACCACAGCATGCGTGGAAGCGTCCGCTGGCATTCGGCTCACTGTCCACCTGGTGGCACCTTTGCCCAGGTAAGGCCCTAGAGAGCAGAACTGAGGCTTCCCCTTGGAAGAGAGGTGAAAGTCTGACCAAGTAGCTGGGATTACAGGCGCGCCCCGCCACACTCGGCTGATTTTTGTATTTTTAGTAGAGACAGGGTTTCGCCATGTTGGCCGGGCTGATCTCGAACTCCTGACCTCAGGTGATCCGCCCGCCTTGGCCTCCCAAAGTGCTGAGATTACAGGCGTGAGCCACCGCGCCCGGCCCTAACCGAGTGTTCTTTAAAATAAATAAATAAATAAATAAATAAATAAATAAATAAATAAAAGTTATTGAAAGACCGAAGATGGAGGCAGGGAATGGGGTGACAATGATGATCACAGTCCCTGGGAGCCCCCGTTACTCGCTGGGCGCTGTTAAGCGGCTTCGTGGCAGCCTCACACATAGCCTTCACAACCACTAGGGACAAGGGCTTCTCATTGCTTGCTCCAACCCACAGTAAGAAACACGTGGGTACTTACAATACATGCCCACAAATACACAGGCAATCACATTTCCCCTGCACACCCTGGCCCCTTCCCACACCTTCTCTTCCATTCTACTTAGGATTGCCAGATTGAGCAATACAAATACGGGACAGCTGATAAATTTGAATATCAGGAAAATACCTTTTTTTTTTTTTTTTCAGTATGTGTCCACCCCATAGAATATTTGGGACATACATACTTTAAAAAAGTATTTGTTACTTATCTGAAATGCAGCTATGACTGGGTATCCTGTATTTCACCTGGAAACCCTAGTTCTACTCCACTTTTTTTTTGTAAACTGCTGGTTGTAACCCCCTAACCCAACGTTACAGCCTTTGATGAGTCCCAGCGCCCCCTTCTGTAGACCAGGAGACCTGGAGTATCCCATTCCACAGGGGAAGCCACAGTTGGGAGGAATTCAGACTCCTCCTTCCAAGGCCCACAGGTGAGCGGGTTCGGATGAGCATCTCAAGGGCGTGTGGACGCCACCGGAAGAGGTTTAAAGATGTTTAAAGATGACTTCTGCAGGCCAGGTGCACTGGCTCACACCTGTAATCCCAGCACTTCGGGAGGCTGAGGCGGGAGGATCACTTGGGGTCAGGAGTTTGAGACCACCTGGCCAACATGGTGAAACCCTGTCTCTACTACAAAAATTAGCCAAGTGTGGTGCCGGACACCTGTAGTCCCAGCTACTCAGGGGGCTGAGGCAGGAGAATCGCTTGAACCCAGGAGGCGGAGGCTGCGGTGAGCCAAAAAAGAAAGAAAGAAAGACTTCTGTGCACATAAATGACTAGTGGCAGTTACTTTGGTTTTAAAATATATATATTTACTGTATTAAAGTTCTACATTTAAAAACCTAGTTTTTCCTTAAGTGTTGAAGATCAACTTAAAAATCTGACCATGCTGTGTATAAATCCAGTCAATTCTAACAATCATTTACAGGAGGGCTTGTGGTTTACATTCAGTCTCATTTACAAGCTCGTTTAAATGAGAACTCTTAAACCTTTTAAATTTTATATTTAATTGCTTCAAATACTGCAATTGAATAACAAACAAAATATTCCCTAGGTCTTTGGTCTTTCCCTAGGACCGCCACCAGATGGCTTTTTCATGACAAAAAGGGATAAGTTTTAGATTCCCCATAAAGCCAATAAGGGGCCAGGTATGGTGGCTCAAGCCTGTAATCCCAGCACTTTGGGAGGACAAGGCAGGAGGATCACTGGACCCCAGGAGTTCAAGACCAGCATGGGCAATGTAGCAAAACCTCATCTCTACCAAAGGAAAAAAAAAAATTAAAAATAGCTGGATGTGGTGGTGTACACCTGTAGTCTCAGCTACTTGGGAGGCTACAGTGGGATGATCGCTTGAGCCTGGAAGTTAGAGGCTGCAGTGAGCCGTGATCACACCACTGCACTCCAGCCTGGGAATGAGACTGTCTCAAAAAACAAAACAAATCCCTGCTTAAGGCTCCTCCACACAGTGAAGCCTTCCTGACACGCCCTGCCTGCCCCACAAAGTAATCCTTCCCTTCTCCCCGACCAGAGGGATTCTGGATCTTGTGCTCTGGATCCCTTTGCCAATGTGGTAAAGACGGTAGAGCCCTTTCCAGGGTACCATTTATACAGCATAACATAAAATACATAAGATTACGAACGAAACCAAATATACTGAAAATATTACCAAGCGTTTTTAAAACAGTGACTGGGTGATATAATGATCTTTATTGTTATTAGTCAGGTCTATGGCTGATCTAATAGCTGCTATGGGTCCAAATGGTGAGCCTCACTGACACTTCTAGATCTGTTACAACTGAAATGCAACAGGACAATGTCTGTGATGGTGACAAACTCAGGGACCCTGCTAATACTACTCTGGTTTGTTGCCTATGTTCGTAATTAAAGAAAATGCTAGATTTCAGGTAGAAATTAGTGAGACTAAAGATACAAGTTTCCGGCCGGGCGCGGTGGCTCACGCCTGTAATCCCAGCACTTTGGGAGGCCGAGGCGGGCGGATCACAAGGTCAGGAGATCGAGACCATCCTGGCTAACACTGTGAAACCCCGTCTCTACTAAAAATGCAAAAAATTAGCCGGGCGAGGCGGCGGGCGCCTGTAGTCCCAGCTACTCGGGAGGCTGAGGCAGGAGAATGGCGTGAACCCGGGAGGCGGAGCTTGCAGTGAGCCGAGATCGCGCCACTGCACTCCAGCCTGGGCGACTAAGCGAGACTCTGTCTCAAAAAAAAAAAAAAAAAAAAAAAAAAAAAAAAAAAAGATACAAGTTTCCCCTGCGTTCATGGAACTCCTGAATTTTGTCAACAGACCCCAGGACAGGAAACTCCACGGCATTTCTATGCCGTCTGTGAGCTCTGTTCTTCTCTGGATACTCTGCCTCTCCCTGGATGACAGTGGAGACGCTCTTGTTCAGAATGACAGCAGGACCGGGCATGGGTGGCTCACGCCTGGAATCCCAATACTTTGGGATGTTGAGGCAGGTGGATCACTTGAAGTCAGGAATTCGAGACCAGCCTGGCCAACATGGTGAAACCCCATCTCTACTAAAAATATAAAAATTAGCCAGGCATGGTGGCAGGCACCTGTGGTGGCAGCTACTTGGGAGGCTGAGGCAGGAAAATCGCTTGAACACAAGAGGCAGAGGTTGCACTGAGCTGAGATTTCACTGCACTCTAGCCTGAATGACAGAGTGAGATTCCATCTCAAAAAAAAAGAGAAGAGAAGAGAAAAGAGAAGAGAAGAAAAAAGAAAAGAAAAGAAAAGAAAAAAGAAAAGAAAAGAAAAGAAAAGAAAAGAAAAGAAAGCAACCAGTGTTTGCAAAGGGCTTAAGCCAGTATAGGCCAGGTACTGTGAGAGGCCTTTCATATGCATTATTTTCTCCAGTCCTCCCAGCAACTATTAGCTTGGTGCAAAAGTAATTGTGGTTTTTGGCCAGGCATGGTGGCTCACACCTGTAATCCCAGGACTTTGGGAGGCTGAGGCAGGCGGATCACTTACGGTCAGGAGTTCGAGACCAGCCTGGCCAACATGGTGAAACTCTGTCTCTACTAAAAATACAAAAATTAGCCGGGCGTGGTGGCACATGTCTGTAATCCCAGCTACTGGGGAGGTTGAGGCAGGAGAATCGCTTGAACCCGCGATTGCAGTGAGCCGAGATCGCGCCACTATACTCCAGCCTGCGACACAGAGTGAGACCCTGTCTCAAAAAATAAATAAATAAAGCAAACAAAATCAAAAGTAATCGTGGTTTTTTGCCATTGGAATTAATGGCAAAAAACGACGATTACTTTTGCACCAACCTAATACTAGGCTTTGGATGCAGGTTTGTCTGACATTCCGGTCCGCTGTTTGTCAACACTAAGCCAGCATGTTTGCCCACATGCCTGCTTCTCCCATTAGGCAGTAGCCCTTCAATGGCAGGGAAGATCAGAGTCATCTTGGTGTGTGCAGCTAACACGGATGCCTGGCACAGAAGAGGCACTTGCTTTCCACCTGTTGGCTGGTCACGAAGTGCGGGGTCCACACACGCCTACCCTCTTTAGAGCCCATCCACGCTGACCTCCAATCTCACGTCCTCTTTACTCACCTACTTCTGCTGCCACCTAACCAAACTTCTCGGCTTTCAGTATAAACAAATCCTTTCTAGAGAAATAAAGCATTCCTAGTTCACTTTTGAGAAAAGTGAGCCCCTCGGGGAATTGCAGTGCTGAGAAGTCTGGTGGGAAGGGCACATTCATGGGGCTTGATGACAGGGAGGGATTGGCTAGATCCGCTTTGAGCACGGTCCAACCATCTTTATAGTTCATGACAACCAGCCTTTAAAATGCTTCGGGAATATCAGGATAGTGATCACCATCAGGGCACCGAGGACAGGGCGTAAGGGGGGCTTCTAAGAGGGGGTGTGATGTTCTGTTTCCTGATCTGGGTGCCAGCTCCCCAAAATTGGTCAGTGTATGACTGGTCATGGGCCCACACTTAGGTACCCGTGGTTCTCTGTATTTCATATTTCAATACAAAGCTCCAAAAATTGCTTCAGAAGTCAGTTAAGCTTCTCTTCCTCCAGATTGCAACCTCATATGCCAAAAGTTCATTTATCTGCAGGCCAAGATGGAGCAGCCTTTTATAAACAGGCTTCCTAGAGTTTTGCCCCAAAGTATTCCTGTATCCCGGCAGCAAGCACCCTGACACCCACCCAGCGGTCTGTATCTGTGTCAACCAGCAGCTCTCGGCCTGGCCTCATCCAGGGCCTGAAGCCTATTACAGACTCCCCCCCACCCTCCAGCAGCACATGGGGTGCACAACAAAGCTCAGCCCTGGACACAGCCGGTGCCGGGGGCCGGGGTGATGGGGCAGGAGGCAGGACGCAGGAGGCGAGCTGTCCAGGCGGGGCAGGACGAGGGAGTCCTGAATTGTAGACCTAAGGGGGAGAATCACTGGCACCCTAATTAGCTCTTGATGGCTTCCAAAGCTCTTTTAAGTCCTTTTTTTTTTTTTTTTTTTTTTATCTCTCCAAGAACTCTGAGTGGTCAACAGGACAAGTAACATAATTCCCAGTTTACAGGTAAGGGCACCAAAGCCCACCCCAAACCGCTGGGGAGCAAGGCCAGGCCCAAACCCAGAGCTCAGAAAGGAGATGCGAGCAGCCGGGCCCTGGCCAACCACTTCTGGCCCCTTGGCAGGTCAGGCAGAGTGAGGGCGCAGGAGAGAGAGAAGACCTCTGTGCAAACCAGCGCAGCCAGACAGGGTGAGGGGCCCCTGCTGCCGCCACCAAAGACAAAACTGAACCTCGATCTGACGCAGACTCCAGGAAATATGGGGCAGGTCCATGACCCTGTGAGAAGGGAATCAGTCAAATCCAAAATGTGGGACATGCTACGGGACAACTGACCCAGTTTCTTTAATGAGTCAATGGCATTAAACTAAGGAGGGGTGACAGTTCTAAATTAAAAGACACTTTCAAAGGACCTTAAGACGGCAGTGCATACCGTGAGCGGATCTTATTTAGATCCTGATTTAAGTAACTCAACTATAAAAAGACCTTTTTTTGGACAGAGCAATTTAATTTGGTATTTGGTACATTTAATGTAGCACTTGGATATTCAAAGATATTAATCTTCAATTTACCATCAGGGCCCAGTGAGTTCTTTTTTTTCTTTTTTTTTTTTTTTCTGGAGACGGACTTTCACTCTTGTTGCCCAGGCTGGAGGGCAGTGGCACAATCTTGGCTCACTGCAACGTTTGCCTCCCAGGTTCAAGCGATTCTCCTGCCTCAGCCTCCCGAGTAGCTGGGATTACAGGTGTGCACCACCACACTCGGCTAATTTTTTTGTATTTGTAGTAGAGATGGGGTTTCACCATACTGATCAGGCTGGTCTTGAACTCCTGACCTCAAGTGATCTGCCCACCTCAGCCTCCCAAAGTGCTGGGATTATAGGCGTAAACCACCATGCCCAGCCTATTTTTATTTTTTTAGTTTACTTTTTGAGTAGTTCTAGCAATGTATAAGGATTGATAGTTTGTGAATTTTATTCTCTCTTAGAGACCTTCTACAGAACATAAACCCATTCTGTCTTGCAATTCCTACACGGATTGGTTCAAGCCTTTTGTAAATCTAAGGTATATTTTGGAATCAGGGATCTTATTTTTCCTGTATCTTGAAATATTTTTCTATTTCATCATCCTGAGAATTATTTCATCATCACTCATCAAGTATTTCCAGTTATGCTAAAAGAGACTAAAATAACAAGAAAATGGAAAGCTGATGGACTTGCCTAAAAAGCAGAATGAAATAAACCATCTCTGCCACAGCACCCTTCCGTTTTCTTACTACATTGCTCACAGTATTGCATCAACTTTCAAGAAGGTAGAAGAGAATTCTGGAGATGACAGGCTTTCCTTTGTTTCACTCTTGTTGAACAACACAATCGAGCATTCTGAAATTTTCATTTTCCACCCATAACAGCAAGGAGAAGAAAACTGACTGAGGGAGACATTCATAATTATAGAAGTGGGGGAAGGCCCAACACAGTGGCTTATGCCTGTAATTCCAGCACTTTGGGAGGCTGAGGCAGGCAGATCACTTGAGGCCAGGAGTTTGAGACTAGCCTGGCCAACATGGCCAAACCCATCTCTACTTAAAATACAAAAATGAGCTGGGCATGATGGTGCATGCCTGTAGTCCCAGTTACTTGGTGCATGCCTGTAGTCGCAGTTACTTGGGAGGCTGAGGTGGGAGGATTGCTTGAACCTGGGAGGCAGAGGTTGCAGTGAGCCGAAATCGCACCACTGCACACCAGCCTAGGAGACAGAGTGAGACTCCATCTCAAAAAAAGAGGAAGAGGAAGGAAGAAGAAGGAAGAAGAAGAAGGAAGAAGAAGGAAGAAGGAGGAAGAAGGAGGAAGGAGGAGGAAGAAGAAGGAGGAAGGAGGAGGAAGAAGGAGGAAGAAGGAGGAAGAAGAAGGAAGAAGAAGGAAGAAGAAGAAGAAGTCGGCCCAGGGCTATGGCTCAGGCCTATAATCCAGCACTTTGGGAGGCTGGAGTGGGCGGACTGCTTGAGCCTAGGAGTTCGAGATCAGCCTGGACAACATGAAAAAACTCCATCTCTATTTAAAAAAAAAAGAAGAAGAAGAAGAAAAGAAAAATCCAGGCATGGTGGCGCATGCCTGTGGTCCCAGGTACTCAAGAGGCTGAGGTGGGAGGATTGCTTGAGCCTGGGAGGTAGAGGCTACATTGAGCTATCATCATACCACTGCACTCCAGCCTGGGTGACAGAGCAAGACCCTGTCTCTTTAAAAAAAAAAAAAAAAATAGAGGAGAAGGGACAGACAGCCACTCTGTCCCATTAGCCAGAGGCTAATGACGATGGTGAAATCAATTAAATGGGAGAAATTTCAGTGAGTATTCAGATGACCATATCCTAGACAAATTTTCTCAAATCTGTATTTCCAATGACACAAAAAATTTGCATTCAATTAACAGGCAAGACTTCACTCAATATTTATTTATTTATTTATTTATTTATTTTATTTTATTTTATTTTTTTTTTTTTTTTTTTTGAGGCGAAGTCTCGCTCTGTCGCCCAGGCTGGAGTGCAGTGGCCGGATCTCAGCTCACTGCAAGCTCCGCCTCCCGGGTTCCCGCCATTCTCCTGCCTCAGCCTCCCGTGTAGCTGGGACTACAGGCGCCGCCACCACGCCCGGCTAATTTTTTGTATTTTTAGTAGAGACGGGGTTTCACTGTGTTAGCCAGGATGGTCTCGATCTCCTGACCTCGTGATCCGCCCGTCTCGGCCTCCCAAAGTGCTGGGATTACAGGCTTGAGCCACCGCGCCTGGCCTCAATATTTATAATAATAACTTGGACCATTACATTTTTCTAAAAGGACGTATGATGGTATCCTTTCACATTTTTTTGGTGTTTGTGAACAAAATGGGATACATTTCATAAGTGGACAAATGCCAGAGGCAGGTGTTTATACAAAGATACTGAGAGGAAAAAGATAATGCAAAATTTTAAATTAATTGAATTGATCATTCTAATGGGTGGTTATAGATTAAAAAATGAAAATGTTTTGCAATCATGGAACAAAAAAAAAATGACCACACTCTCCAACAAAATTGTGTCAACGATTTCAAAAAGTTCATCCAAATATCACATTTTGACAATCCTAGAAACCTCTAGAGGTGCAGTTGAAACCTGGAATTAGCATTTTTAAGGTGGATGAGTTCCAGGCTCATGCAAGGCAGGTGATAAGTAGCCAGTTGCATTCAAAGGATGCTACCAATGTACCTTCAAAATCGCAAATATGGAATAAAAAGTTGAGTTTGCTATGTCTTCATTCTGAAATGTCTAATGAAGTTGTATTTCACCATCCCTTTATTCTTCTGCAAATGACCAACAGGGACACCTCAGAGATATTGCAGGTTCTGTTCCAGACCACTGCAATAAAGCTAATACTGCAAGAAAGTGAGTCACAATTTCCCAGTGCATATAGAAGTCATGCTTACATTATAGTATAGTCTATTTATAGTCTATTAAGAATGCACCATCCTGACTGACACAGTGAAACCCCATCTCTACTAAAAATACACAAAATAAACCGAGCGTGATGGCAGGCGCCTGTAGTCCCAGCTACTCAGGAGGCTGAGGCAGGAGCATGGCGTGAACCTGGGAGGCGGAGCTTGCAGTGAGCCAAGACCGCGCCACTGCACTCCAGCCTGGGTGACAGAGCAGACTCAGTCTCAAAAAAAAAAAAAAAAAAGCAAAAGTATTGTCTAAAAAAACAAAGTACATACCTTAATTTAAATATTTTTATTTCTGGCTGGGTGCAGTGGCTCACACCTGTAATCCCAGCATTTTGAGAGGCTGAGGCAGGAGGATCATCTATACACATATTAAATATATATATATATAATTGCTAAAAAATGCTAACAATCACATGCGAGTTCAGTGAGTGGTAATCATTTTGCTGGTGGGGGTCTTGATGGCTGCTGACTGATCAGAGTGGTGGCTGCTGAAGGT
Source organism: Macaca fascicularis (assembly GCF_037993035.2). Classification (NCBI taxonomy): domain Eukaryota; kingdom Metazoa; phylum Chordata; class Mammalia; order Primates; family Cercopithecidae; genus Macaca; species Macaca fascicularis. The sequence goes on from NC_088381.1 coordinate 171,463,671, forward strand.
TGGGGTGGCCATGGCAATTTCTTAAAATAAGACAACAACGAAGTTGACTGCATAAAGTGACTTTTCCTTTCACAAAAAAATGTCCCCATAGGATACAATGCTGTTTGATAGCATTTTATCCACAGTAGAACTTCTTTCAAAATTGGAGTCCATTATCTCATACCCTGCCACTGCTTTATCAACTAAATGTATGTAATATTCTAAATCCTTTGCACTCGTTTCAACAATGTTCACAGCATCATCACTAAGAGTAGTTTCCATCTAACGAAACCACTCTCTTTGCTCATCCATAAGAAGCAACTCTTCATCTGTTAAAGCTTTCTCATGAGATCATAGCAATTCAGTCACATCCTCAGGCTTCATTTCTAATTCTAGTTCTCTTGCTATTTCCACCACATCTACAGCTCTTTCCGCCACTGAAGTCTCAAACCCCTCAAAGTCATCCATGAGGTTGGAATCAACTTCTTCCAAACTTTTGTCAATCTTGGCTGGGTGCAGTGGCTCATGCCTGTAATCTCAGCATTTTGGGAGGCCGAGGTAGGTGGATCACTTGAACTCAGGGGTTCAAGACCAGCCTGGCCAACATGGTGAAACCCCGTCTCTACAAAAAATACAAAAATTAGCCAGGTGTGATGGCAGGTACCTGTAGCTACTCGGGATGCTGAGGTTGGAGAATCACTTGAGCCAGGAAGGGGGAGGTTGCAGTGAACCAAGATTGTGCCATTGTACTCCAGTCTAGGCAATGGGAATGAAACCCTGTCTCAAACAAAACAAACCAACAAACCAAACTCCTGTCAATGTTTGTTGATATTTTGACTTCTTCCCATGAATCACAAATCTTCTTCATAGCATCCAGAATGGTGAATCCTTTCCAGAAGGTTTTCAGTTGACTTTGCCCAGATCTACCAGAGGAATCACTATCTATAGCCTTATGAAATGTATTTCTTAAATAACAAGACTTGAAAGTCAAAATTACTCTTTGCAGAGTGGATGTTATGTGAGGAGGCATGAAAACATTCATCCCCTTGTATATCTCCATCAGAGCTTTCAGGTGATCAGGTGCATTGTCTATGAGCAGTAATATTTTGAAATAAATATTTTTTTTTCTGAGCAGTAGGTCTTAACAATGGACTTAAAATATTCAGAAAACCATGCTGCAAACAGATGTGCTGTCATTTGGGCTTTGTTATTCTATTTATAAAGCAGAGGTAGAGTCAATTTAGCATATTCTTTTGTTTGTTTGTTTGTTTTGAGGTGGGAGTCTCACTCTGTCACCTAGGCTGGAGTGCAGTGGCACAATCTCGGCTCACTGCAACCTCCACCTCCCAGGTTCAAGCAATTCTTCTGCCTCAGCCTCCTGAATAGCTGGGACTACGGGCGCACACCACCACACCTGGCTAATTCTTTTTGTATTTTTAGTAGAGACAAGGTTTTACCATATTGGCCAGGCTGGTCTCAAACTCCTGACCTTGTGATCCACCCACCTCAGCTTCCCAAAGTGCTAGGATTACAGGCATGAGCCACCTTGACCAGACTTTTTTTTGGCGGGGGTTGAGGGGGCGATAGGGTCTTGCTCTGTCACCCAGGCTGTAATGCAGTGGCACAATCTCAGGTCACTGCGGCCTCTGCCCCCCAGGTTCAAGAAGTTCTCCCGCCTCAGCCTCCCGAGTAGCTGGAATTACAGGGGCACACCATCATGCCTGGCTAACTTTTGCATTTTTAGTAGAGATGGGGTTTCACTATGTTGGCCAGGCTGGTCTCGAACTCCTGATCTCAAGTGATCTGCCCACTTCGGCCTCCCAAAGTGCAGGGATTACAGGCATGAGCCACCACACCTAGCCAATTTAGCATATTCTTAAGTGTCCTAGGATTTTCTGAATGGTAAACAAGCACTGGCTTCCATACAAAGTCACCAGCTGCATTAGCCACTAACAAAAGAGTCAGCCTGTCCTTTGAAGCTCTGAAGCCAGACATTGACTTCTCCTCTCTAGCTGTGAAAGCCCTCTTTCTGTGAACCGACCTCTGGTGGCTTCCAACCTTTCTTCTGCAGCTCCCTCACCTCTCTCAGCCTTCACAGAATTGAAGAGAGTGAGGGCCCTGCTCTGGATTAGGCTTTGGCTTAAGGGAATGTTGTGTTTGGTTTGATCTATCCAGACTCCAACTCCCTCCATATCAGTAGTAAGGGTGTTTCACTTTCTCATTATCCATGTGTTCACCGGAGTAGCACTTTTAAATTTCCTTCAAGAACTATTCCTTTGTGTTCACAACTTGGCTGTCTGTCGCAAGAGACCTAGCTTTTGGCCTATATTGGCTTAAGGAGGCCTGAGGAGTTGGAGAGAGATGGGGGAGTGACCGGTCCCAGGAGCAGTCAGAACACACATTTATCCTTTAAGTTCACTGTCTCAGAAGGACACAGTTTGTGGTGTCCCAAAACAATGACGATGGTAACATCACAAATCACCGTAACAGATATAATTCTAACGAAAAAGCTGGAAATACTGTAAGAATTAGCAAAATGTGACAAGAGGGACATGAAGCGAGCACGCGCTGTTGGGGAAAAAATGAGAGATTTGCTCACAAACTTTGAATTTGTTTAAAAAATTAAAACAATATCTGCAAAACGCAATTAAGTGAAATGCAATAAAATGAGTTTTGCCTGTATTGCTAAAATGACTTAAACATTGAAAATGTAAAGGGTCCTTTGGACCCACAGAGCCAGTGGTGATGGTGAGGGGAAGCAATTGCTGTCGATGCTGTAAGGTGTAACGGGCCCTTTAGTTACTTAAGAAAATGACCAGCCGGGCGCGGTGGCTCAAGCCTGTAATCCCAGCACTTTGGGAGGCCGAGATGGGCGGATCACGAGGTCAGGAGATCGAGACCATCCTGGCTAACATGGTGAAACCCCGTCTCTACTAAGAAATACAAAAAAATAGCCGGGCGAGGTGGCGGGCGCCTGTAGTCCCAGCTACTCGGGAGGCTGAGGCCGGAGAATGGCGTGAACCCGGGAGGCGGAGCTTGCAGTGAGCTGAGATCCGGCCACTGCACTCCAGCCTGGGCTACAGAGCGAGACTCCGTCTCAAAAAAAAAAAAAAAAAAAAAAAAGAAAATGACCTTGGCCGGGTGTGGTGGCTCATGCCTGTAATCCTAGCACTTTGGGAGGCTGAGGCTGGAGGATCCCTGGAGTGCAGGAGTATGAGACCAGCTTGGGCAACATAGGGAGGCCCTGTCTCTTAAAAAGAAAGAAAGAGGCCGGGTGCAGTGGCTCACGCCTGTAATCCCAGCACTTTGGGAGGCCGAGGTGGGCGGATCACGAGGTCAGGAGATCGAGACCATCCTGGCTAACTCGGTGAAACCCCGTCTCTACTAAAAATACAAAAAAATCAGCCGGGCGTGGTGGCGGGCGCCTGTAGTCCCAGCTACTCGGGAGGCTGAGGCAGGAGAATGACGTGAACCCGGGAGGCGGAGCTTGCAGTGAGCCAGTGAGCGGAGATCACGCCTCTGCACTCTAACCTGGGTGACAGAGCAAGACTCTGTCTCAAAAAAAAAAAAGAAAGAAAGAAAGAAAGAAAGTGTCGGGCACGGTGGCTCACACCTGTAATCCCAGCACTTTGGGAGGCCAAGGCAGGTGGATCATGAGCTCAGGAGATCGAGACCATCCTGGCCAACATGGTGAAACTCCATCTCTACTAAAAATACAGAAATTAGCTGGGCATGGTGGCAGGCGCCTGTAGTCCCAGCTGAGGCAGGAGAATCACTTGAACCCAGGAGGCGGAGATTGCAGTGAGCCGAGATTGTGCCACTGCACTCCAGTGTGGCAACAGAGTGAGACTCCATCAAAAAAAAAAGAAAGAAAGAGAGGGAGGGAGGAAGAAAGGAAGGGAGGGAGGAAGGGAGAGAGGGAGGGAGGGAGGGAGGGAGGGAGGGAGGGAGGGAGGGAGGGAGGGAGGGAAAGGAAGGAAGGAAGGAAGGAAGGAAGGAAGGAAGGAAGGAAGGAAGGAAAGGGAAGGGAGGAAGGAAGGAAGGAAGGAAGGAAGAAAGGAAGGAAGGAAAGAAGGAAGGAAATAAAGAGAAAATGACCTTCTTTGGGCTGGGCGTGGTGGCTCATGCCTGTAATCCCAGGACTTTGGGAGGCTGAGGTGGGAGGATTGTTTGACCTCAGGAGTTTGAAACTAGCCTGGGCAACATAGCAAAACCCTGTCTCTACTAATAATACAAAAATTAGCCAAGCATAGAGGCAAGTGCCTATAGTCCTGCTACACAAGAGGCTGAGGTGGAAGGATCACTTAAGAGTGAGAGGTAGAGGCTGCAATGAGCTATGATCATGCCACAATGCCCCAGCCTCAGTGACAGAGTGAGATCCTGTCTTGAAAGAAAGAGACAGAGAGAGAAAGCAAGAGGAAGGAAAGAAGGGAGGGAGGGGGGGGAAGGAAAGAAGGAAGAAAGGAAGGAAGGAAGGAAGGAAGAAAGGAAGGAAGGAAGGAAAGAAGGAAGGAAAGAAGGAAGGAGGGAAGGAAGGAAGGAGAAAGGAAGAAATAAAGAGAGAAAGAAAGAAAGAAAAGAGAAAGAAAGAAAGAAAGAGGAAGAAAAGAAAGAGAAAGAGGAAGGGAGGGAAGGAAGGAAGGACAGAGGGAGGGATGGAGGGAAGGAAGGAAGGAAAAGAAAGAGAGAAAGAAAAGAAAAAGAAAGAAAGAGGAAAGGAAGAAAGACAAGAAAGAGAAAGAAAGAGGAAGGGAGGGAGGGAAGGAAGGAAGGAAAAGAAAGAAAGAGGAAAGGAAGAAAGACAAGAAAGAGAAAGAAAGAGGAAGGGAGGGAGGGAAGGAAGGAAGGAAAAGAAAGAGGAAAGGAAGAAAGAAAAGAAAGAGAAAGAAAGAGGAAGGGAGGGAGGGAAGGAAGGAAGGACAGAGGGAGGGAGGGAAGGAAGGAAGGAAAAGAGAGAGAGAGAAAGAAAGAGAGAGACAGAAGAAAGAAAAAGAAAGAAAGAAAGAAAGAAAAAGAAAGAAAGAAAGAAAAAGAAAGAAAGAAAAAGAAAGAAAGAAAGAAAGAAAGAAAGAAAGAAAGAAAGAAAGAAAGAAAGAAAGAAAGAAAGAAAATAAATGACCCAGATACTTTGTTGAGATGCTGGGCAAAGCGAAGGTGGCTGCCAAGGCCGAGTGGGTGCTGTGAGTGCTGCTGTTTGCTCTGCTCCTGTGAATGTCGGACCTTTCCATAATACTTATTTTTATTTTTTTATTTTTTTATTTTTTGAGACGGAGTCTCGCGCTGTGTCACCCAGGCTGGAGTGCAGTGGCGCGATCTCGGCTCACTGCAAGCTCCACCTCCCAGGTTCACGCCATTCTCCTGCCTCAGCCTCCGAGTAGCTGGGACTACAGGCGCCCACCACCACGCCCGGCTAGTTTTTTGTATTTTTTTAGTAGAGATGGGGTTTCACCATGTTAGCCAGGATGGTCTCGATCTCCTGACCTCGTGATCCACCCGCCTCGGCCTCCCAAAGTGCTGGGATTACAGGCTTGAGCCACCGCGCCCGGCCTCCATAATACTTTTCTTCAGAAATGAGAGCAGGAGAATGCTCCAGCAATGCAGGTATCACTCTGCACAATTGGGAGTGCAAATGACATGCCCTAGTCAGGCCCTGGCGTGAAACGTGTCCACCTCCACACTGGGAATAGCAGAAGCCCCAGCGGCCAGTCTATCCTGGCTGCCCCAGAGCCTGAGACGCAGTCCTAGCCCAGCAGGCGGTCCAGTGGGAGAGGAGCTCAGGCCCCCAGGGAGGCTCCAAGGCAGGTCTTATCAACACCACTCAGTCAACCGGCCTTGGGGAGGTCAGTCTGAGGGCAGATGGAATCCCAGCTCCTGTCCACCAAGCCACAGGCCCTGATCTTAGGACGACTGCTGGTGGGGGGCTGTTCCCTCCCCAGCACAGCAGCTGACAAACGGGGATCCCAGCAAAAACTGCCAGAATCTTTGAAGTTAAAGCTCCATCAGTGCCATGTTTTGGGGTACCTCCCTCCCCAGGCAATGACAGCAGAAAAGCTTGTGAGAAACCAAGGCTGGCAGGTGCCCAGGAAGGCCAAGAGTGGATGCCATGGGAAGGCTGGGCAAGCCATGGAAGCCACTGCCTTCTCTGCCAGGCCACCACAGTCGTCCCCAGGGCCAGGCTTGATGACAGGCCCCTACATGCCCTTACCCAGGTCCAGCTGGGGGGCCGGGCAGTCAGGCAACCCACCCAGGCCGGTCTCCTTCACAACTCTGCCCAGAGTCTCTCCGAGATGTGCAGCTGCTTTCCAAGCTGAAACGTCTCCTGGTCCAGTGGGGCCCACTGGCACAACCAGCTCATCCTGGTTTTAGCAGCGAAAGCCCTGTGTGCTCATCCTGGGGCCTGCTGCCCATCATTTAAATAACCAAAGGAGGCCGGGTGTGGTGGCTCACGCCTGTAATCCCAGCACTTTGGGAGGCCAAGGCAGGCGGGTCACTTGAGGACAGGAGTTTGAGAACAGCCTGGGCAACATGGTGAAACCCCATCTCTACTAAAAATACAACAATTAGCTGGGTGTGGTGCTGCGCGCCTGTAATCCCAGCTATTTGGGAGGCTGAGGGACCAGAATCTCGTAAACCCAGGAGACAAAGGTTGCAGTGAGCCAAGATCGCACCACTGCATTCCAGCCTGGGCGACAGAGTGAGACCCTGTCTCAAATAAATAAATAAATCAATAACTAAGGGAGGCTGACCTAAGCAATTCTTCCCAACGTCCTTCCCGCCTTTCCTGATCACTTTTGAAAACTGCTGGAAAATTCTCTGCCTTAAGAAAGATGGGAAAATCTGTCTACACACTCCCCCTGCCCCACACATACCCACATATGGATGCAGCCTCTCTGAGGGCTTCTCAGGCTTTTGACTGTGACCCCACTATAAGAAATATGTTTACATTATTGCTCAGTGTGTGCACACACAAGTACAGGCACACACACGCACACACACGCACACACTCGGGAGTCATAATACTAAGTACTTAGAGACAATGACAACAGAGAGAGGTTGGAGTCAAATAACTAACCCTTCTCACCAGGGACCCAGGCATAGATGTGGCAGCCCTTACCGCAGCCTCTGCCGGGGACAACTTTTCTGGGCAGAAGGCCTCAGGGCAGAATGCAGCCTCCGCCTTCCCAAGGCTCAGCTTGGGAGTCAGTGGTGGGAAAAGTCGGAAAGCAAGGCTGCAGGGTCAGCCTCTATTCCCCAATCAGGAAGAAACGCCGGGAGGGAGAAGTCTCTGCCCGAGACGGGAGGCCCCGGCTGTTTTGTGGGCTCTGCCAGGAGCGTTGGGTTTCCAGCCTTGGTTCCCAGGAGCGGTTTCTCCTCCCAGGGCCCCTCTGACCTCATCTACACAATAACCTGCAAGACCATGGCACCGCTAAGCGCTGTCTTCAGATTCGGAGAGTTTACAAAGATCATTCTCTCCCTCACTTATTCTACAAAGGTTTATTATGGTACCCAGAAACATCAGACACTGAGTCAGGCCCTGGAGCTAAAAAAGACAAAGAAGTCACAGTCCCAGAGCCCACAGAGTCTCAGAGCCCAGCCCAGAGACATAGGCTCCCCCACCCAACACCCTGCATGCGCGTCCATGTGTGCGCCTGTGTGTTGGGGACCGGGGTGTGGGCAGGGCACAGAGCTGCGTATGGTGGCCAGGTCACCTGCACAGGTAAGGCAGCTCCTGCCCTTGCCACCTCATCCTCAAGAGAAGCCTTTCCACGAGCCACACTGTGCTGTTGCCTTTTCCCCGCGTGGTCCATGGAGGTTGTAATGCTCAGATTAACACACTCTGAGAATGGAAGTGACAGTGCAGCACAAAGCAGAGGTGACACGCGTGAGCTCACGGCCGGGTCCCCTCCGGTGTCCACCCTCCAAGAAGTCCCCCGCTGTCTGGGCTGCCAGTTTCATTCAGCAAATACTATTCTATAAACAACTGACCCAGATTCTCAGCGTGAATCAGGACGTTTCCCAGGCAGTCGAGGATGTACAGGGTTGAATTTCAATGTTGCTTAAAAGCATTAAAGCTTGAAGGCACACTCAGGCCACTCTTCCATGGGGACAATGGTGCTGGCACCATCCGAAGGCCACAGCCCCCGGGCAGCCAGGACCCCTCCTGCCTCGCTCCCTCATGCTCAGGGCTGACTCAAGGAACCTCTGCAGAAAGAGGTGTTTTAAACTTTAATTATCCTACGTTCTTTCCTAGGCCTCGTGACCTGACTTTCCATCCTCTCTCCATTGGGACCTGCAGCAGCAATAGAATCACCTTCCATTTTAACCCCAATGCCCGTCAAACGTGGCCTGGCCGCCAGAGCAAAAGACGGGAGAATCAGGAAGTAGGGAGGAAGCGGGGACGGACCCATGGGCCAGGGCCACACTGCCCTTGACCCTCCATGTATCCTCACAGAGGTGAGGCGAGGCGAGGGACAGGTCCAGCTGTTAACGCTGGCGGAGTGTGGAGGGTGTGAGAATGCACCTCCCTCACGCCCCACAGCCCCAGGAACTGTCATCGGCCCCGGTCCCAGGTGCTGGGCTCTGAAATCCATGTTCTCCCAGCTGCTCCCAGCCAGTGGTCTGGCATGGCAAAGGTACTGAAGCAGGCTCGTTCCCAGGGGACAGGAGATTTGCCGACGGTCCTTTCCTCAGGGCCGGACCTGCAGCACTGACCCACAGCCCTCCCCAGCTGCCTCTTGGAGGGCCCAGATTAACACAGAGACCAGCCACCGACACCACAGTTCATGCCGCCGCCATTCCTCACCCAGCGGTGTCACAGGCCTCCCAGCCGGCACCCCCTGACACTCTGGCCCCCAGGTTCCATCCTCCATGCAGCAACCAGACCAGCGCTTCGAAAACATGGATATGAGGCCAGGTGTGGTGTAATCCCAGCACTTCGGGAGGCCAAGATAGGAGGACAGCTTGAGCCCAGGAGTTTGGGATCAACCTGGGCAACCACAGTGAGAACTTGTTGCAACAAAAATAAATTTAAAAAAAAAAAAAAGTAAGTTAAATTAAATTATTAAAAAGACTTGTGACTGAAAGGCTCATAGAGCACCAAAAAGAAGACCCATGCCCACAGACTAAGAGGAAAAGAAAATCTAAACAGCTGAGACCAAATGGAGAAATCTATGTCTGAAACAATACAGAAGTAAAAGACCAGAAGCTATTAGCACAAGAGGAGTCAGGGCATCCTGGGGGACCAAAGGATGTGGGCAGTTGGTATGTCTGTGTCTGCTCAGGAGAGCATACAGATGTTAATTCAGAAAACAGCATTAAAAAGAAGTACAGGGCCAGGCGTGGTGGCTCACACCTGTAATCCCAGCACCTTGGGAGGTCAAGGCAGGTGGATCACGAGGTCAGGAGATTGAGACCATCCTGGCCAGCACGGTGAAACCCCATCTCTACTAAAAATACAAAAATTAGCTGGGCTTGGTGCCACATGCCTATAATCCCAGCTACTTGGGAGACTGAGCCAGGGGAATCGCTTGAACCTGGGAGTCGGAGGTTGCAGTGAGCTGAGATCATGCCACAGCACTCCAGTCTGGGCAACAGAGTGAGACTCTGTCTCAAAAAAAAGAAAAGAAAAGAGGCTGGGCACGGTGGCTCACACCCGTAATCCCAGCACTTTGGGAGGCTGAGGCAGGCGGATCACGAGGTCAAGAGATCGAGACCATCCTGGCTAACATGGTGAAACCCGATCTCTACTAAAAACACAAAAAAAAAAAAATTAGCCAGGCAAGGTGGCGGGCGCCTGTAGTTCCAGCTACTCAGGAGGCTGAGGCGGGAGAATGGCGTAAGTAAACCCGGGAGGCAGAACTTGCAGTGAGCCGAGACCGCACCACTGCACTCCAGCCTGGGTGACAAAGCGAGACTCCGTCTCAAAAAAAAAAAAAAAAGAAAAAGAAAAAAAGAAACGAAAAGGAAAGAAATACAGAAAAAGTGGGACCAACTGATACGTCAGATTAAAATGGTAGAAACTCATCCAAATAGATCAACAATTACAATAAAAGAAAGTCGACTAAACCTATCAGTCAAATGACAGACACAGATGCCGTGGATTTTTAAAAACATCATGACACACACGGTTTCCCAAAGACACACATAAAGCCTAAGGACATACAGAGTGGAAACGAAAGTCTGAAATGATGAAGCGGTGAATGCTTGCCAAGGGAAGATATGATCAGTTGAAAGAGACTCTAAGACAAAGCTGTATTAGGGATAGAGATGGCTACTAAGTAAGAGAAAAGGTTCAATTCACCCAGATGACAAAGTGATTTTAAACCTAAGTGCCCCAGACAGAGTGGCCTCGAAAACCACGACGTGCACAGAGAAACAGGCAGAGCACCGATCTTACTGGGGGTTCAGCACATCCCTCAATATACTGATCGTTCAAACATCAGCAGAAAAGCAGCAAGGGCTGACATCGGAAACTCAAGCAACAATGTGCATATAGCATTTTGCAGCCCAGGAAGAACAAATGCTCACGGGGGTCATTTTCAGAAATCTGTCATGGACTACCCCAGCCACGAGAAAGGGCCTCCATGCACTTCAAAGACCAGGTCTCACCCAGACTATAAGCGTGGACCAAGCCCACTAAGACAAGATCTTCCCAACAAAAGGGAGAGATTTTTTTAAAAAGATCTCGCATGTTTGTTTTGGATAGCAGAGACCACCACTAAGTCATTCACAGGTTAAAGAAAAATATCAACGTGGAAATACCTATATCTAGTTGGAATTCTGGAAGGAAATTGGCCATGGCTAAGTTTTCTAGAATTGAGAAAAGAAAGATATTGGCACCCAGTCTCAGAGCCGAGCTCTTTAGCGCTCTTGAGAAACAAGGCAGAAACAAGACTTGGTACCAAATATGGAAGGGCAGGAAACAGAACAGCAAGTGGAACCCACACGTGTGCCCTGTGCGTCCTGAGAGAGAGAGCCCCCGCGTGGTGAGTGGGGCGGCCGGGCAGCCAGGGGTCAGACGTTTGTTTACACACAGACACACACGACAACATGCACACAAGGAACCGCCCCTCCTGCTCCGTTCTCTGGCATGCACAGCCTTGATATCTGTTTTTCAGGTTGACTGGAGATTGTTGGCCACATTTGCCAAGAAAAGATAAGCCGTCCTCACCATGGGCTTACCCATGGTGCACAGAACTCCCAGCCCAGAGACCCAGCCACTTCTGAGAACAGAACCACTGGCCACTTTAGAAGGCCCAGCCTAGGCTTGGTGCAGTGGTTCATGCCTGTAATCCCAACACTTTGGGAGACAGAGGATCACTTGAGCCCAGGAGTTCAAGACCAGCCTGGGCAACATGGTGAAAGCCCCTCTCTACCAAAAAAAAAAAAAAAAAAATACAAAAATACAAAAATTAGCCAGGCATGATGGCCTGCACCTGTGGTCCCAGCTACTTGGAAGAGTGAGGTGGGAGGATCACTTGAGTGCAGGAGGTTGAGGCTGCAGTGAGCTGAGATCAAACTGAACCACTGTACTCCAGCCCAGGCAACAGGAAAATACCCTGCCTCAAAAAAAAAAAAAAAAAAAGAAAGAAAGAAAAGAGAAAGAAAAAGAAAAGAAAAGAAAAGAAGGCCCAGTCTAGGTACAACTTAAGCCCACCAGCATCCTTCGAACCATAGCGGTTCAAATTAAAACAAGCCATTGGCCCAATTCTTTTTTTTTTTTTTTTTTTGAGACGGAGTCTCGCTCTGTCGCCCAGGCTGGAGTGCAGTGGCTGGATCTCAGCTCACTGCAAGCTCCGCCTCCCGGGTTCACGCCATTCTCCTGCCTCAGCCTCCCGAGTAGCTGGGACTACAGGCGCCCGCCACCTCGCCCGGCTAGTTTTTTTTTGTATTTTTTAGTAGAGACGGGGTTTCACCGGGTTAGCCAGGATGGTCTCGATCTCCTGACCTCGTGATGCGCCCGTCTCGGCCTCCCAAAGTGCTGGGATTACAGGCTTGAGCCACCGCGCCCGGCCTAATTCTAATTTTCTTATGGGCAAAATGGAAAAACGTCTGGCCTGAGAAGGAAACGCCATATGTTACTCCTAGGGTGGGCTGATTAAGTCACTCTCCCCATCCGGGGCCAGAGCAGGATCTGTCGGGACTCAGCTTGGTGTGAAATGAGGCCTTTCCTGGAAATGCCGTTCATAGAACGAAACGAAGCAGTCATGACATAACAACTTGGCATTTCGCTGCATACAAATGCAGACCTTTCAACAAGATGTTGGGGTGGCCACCTGCTCTTTGGAAACACGGGGCTGGCAGAGCCCGCCCCTGCCCCTCGTCCCTGGCCCGGCACAATATTTTCTTTGTGTCGTGGACAGAGACCAACACTTCTCCTACGTCCGCTCCTACCAGGGGTTAATCCCAGCCCAGCCAGTGCAGGGGAGACAGGTGTCGCCAAAGAATCACAGTGGCTTCCCTCTCTGCCCTCCTGAGCCTCTGGGCAGTCCCACGCTGCCAGGTCATCTGCCCAGGAGTCTTCCCAGACCCTGCCCCCCTCTCCTTCATCTGCATCCAGGCATGTGCCTCATGACATCTCTTTGGGTTTCAGGCCAATATTAAATACACTAATCATGGTGTGGGAAGAGTTTCTGGGTCAACAATAACCAAAGGCACACAGAGACAAGGATTTGAGACAGGCACTGCACTGTGCCCATCTGTCCTCCACCTCTCCACCCCTACATCCTGTAAGAGCTCCAGAGTAGACCCTGGGTACTTCGGGGGTCCCCTCATGGACCACAGGGTCCTAGGGGGCAGGACAGTGGCCAGTTTACCTGGGATTCCCCAGCAGGGCCTGGCCTGAGGCTGATGGTGCTCAGCAACTGTTCGGGATGAGCAAGCCGGTCCCTCCCTGTGCCTCTACATCTGCTCAGCCCCCCTGCCGCCAGCTTGACTGAGGCCTCCTTCCTTGGGCTGGCAGACTGCTGGCCTCCCCTATTCCCTCTACAGACCTGGCAAGGAGCAGCCCGCCCAGAGCACTGGCCCCAGGGTCACCACTCAGAGCCTTGGGGTGCTCACTTCCACCATGGTTTTTGTTGTTTGTTTGGTTGGTTGGTTTTGTTGTTGAGACACAGTCTCACTCTGCCGCCCAGGCTGGGGTGCAATGGTGCAATCTTGGCTCACTGCAAACCTCCGCCTCCCAGGTTCAAGCGATTCTCCTGCCTCAGCCTCCTGAGTAGCTGGGACTACAGGCACCCGCCTCCCTCCGCGCCCAGATAATTTTTGTAGTTTTAGTAGAGACAGGGTTTTGCCTTGTTGGCCAGGCTGGTCTCAAACTCCTGACCTCAGGTGATCTGTCTGCCTCAGCCTCCCAGAGTTTTGGGATGTCAGGCGTGAGCCACCACGCCTGGCCCCACCATGGTTTAAACTCTTCCTCTTCCTGTGCAGTGAGGCCCGATCACGCCCCAGTATCTGTACGTCGGAGTTGGACATCCCACCTTCACACCCACCCTCAGAGCTGCAGCCCCGTCCCGCCTCTGGCATGCCTCCCACTTCAGGAGCCTTCACAAGTGCTGTTCCCTCTGCCTGGAAAGGCTTCCCTGTTCTCCCATCCAAGCACTAACCAGGCCAGACGCTGCCGAGCTTCCGAGATCAGAGGAGATGGGGTGCACTCAGGGTGGTATGGCCATAGGCAACCCTCCTCTATTCTGCTCATCTGGCCGCTTCCTGCTCAGCGTTTGGGGCTTCATTTAACTGGCAGCTTCCTTAAGGAGGCCTTCCATGACCCCCTTCCCTTCCCATTCACCCCAGCCCACAAGGCACATTGATTCTCTGAACTCAGGGTACTCCTGATTTAGCAATCATCACGTTGCATCATAATTGTTGGTTTCCTTGGAGGCACAGGGTCGGGCTCCGCGTGGGCAGGGGAAGTCTTCAGGGTGTGTTTGCTGGATTAACGAAAGGTAGACGCCAATACCTGACATCCCTGCGGGTGAGGATCCCCCTCCCTCAATCTGATCCTGAGAAGACGCCTTCTCAGGCCCTTTAGCCCCACCTACCCTGGCTCTCCCAGGTGAAAAGCAGCTGGTGGTGATATTTTCATGGCTGTGCCGGTTGGAACTTTTACTGTGGGGCCATTTCCTAAGATCATTTCCTAAGACTCTCTCATCACTCTGATGGGGACAGGAAATTGCTCTGGGCACAGCACTTGTGTGATCTCCAGCCACAAAGAGCCATTAATCTGGCCAGGAGCAGAAGCATACGGGTGAAGGGAGTGGAGGGGCTGCTGAAGATGGAGATGGTACTTAGTTTTCTTTGGTAGGTAGAAGAGTGCAGAGAGGGCCCTGCTCATCCCAGGAGAACGAAGTAGGCTTTTTGTTCTAAAGGGCCAGGTCTCTAAAAGCAATGGATTATATTGTTCAGGCTGCGTCAGTGGTGTTTGTGTTTTCAAAAGCAATAGTGGGTCGGGTGCAGTGGCTCATGTCTGTAATCCTAGCACTTTGGGAGGCCGAGGTGGGTGGATCATTTGAGATCAGGAGTTCGAGACCAGCCTGGCCAACATGGTGAAACCCCATCTCTACTAAAAATATAAAAATTAGCCAGGCATGCTGGCAGACACCTGTAGGCCCAGGTACTCGGGATGCTGAGGCAGGAGAATCACTTGAACCCAGGAGGTGGAGGTTGCAGTGAGCCGAGATCATGCCACTATACTCTAGCCTGGGCAACAGAGTGAGATTCTGTCTCAAAAACAAAAAACAAAAACAAAAGCAAGAGCGGAAAGCTACCAGGCCGTTGTAGGGGGCTCCCTAAAGTGAGTTTATAACCAGGAACCAAAAACGGCTCGGCATGAGGAGGGGAGGAGGGGGTGTGTGTCTCAATGAGGGGAATGACAACATCTCTTTGTGCTCTACAGGTTTAGAAAATAAAATGGCCAAGCCGCTCCCCAGCTGTCAATGGGGTGGGAGGCATGGCCCAGCTCCTGAAGATGTCATGGCACCGTGGGCGGCCACCATGGGGAACTCGGCCGGGATGACAGAGACAGCCCTGCAGCATGGCATTGCTCACGGTGGGGCCAGGCCCTGGAGGAGTCTCCTGAAGCCACGACCATATAGAGTCTGCACCCTCCCCTGCCCCAAACTCAGCACGTAGCAGATCAACCTCTGTACTATAAGCCAAGCCAATACGACAAGCACAGTGATCTGTGGACTACTCCCCAAGAACAAAACATCAAAGAACAGCCAAGCTGGCACGCTGACTCATGCCTGTAATCCTAGCACTTTTCGAGGCCGAGGCAGGCAGATCCCTTGAGCCTGGCAGTTCAAGACCAGCCTTGGCAACATGATGAAACCCTGTTTCTACAAAAGGCACAAAAATTAGCTGGGCGTGGTGGGAGGATCACTTGAGCCAAGGAGGTAGAGGCTGCAGTGAGCCTTGATCGCACCCTGCACTCCAGCATGGGCAACAGAGCAAGACCCTGCCTCTAAAAAGTAAATAAATAAAAATAATAGCCATTCATCCTGGCTCTCAGCATCTCCCATCTGCACCCTGTACTGGCCAGTTACCTGGTTCAGACACCATCTCTGCCTTCCCCAAGCTATTCTAGAGAGGGTTACCCCACAAGTCTCCCTAAGCAAAGTCTGACCATAGTAACAGCTAAGGATAGGTGCCTCTGATACTTCAGGTACTGTGCCAGGGGAGTGCCACAATTTACTCACCTGGCATTGGCACCAACCCGCCCAGACGGGCACCATAACTGCCCCCATCCCACTGCTGAGAAACAGGCATAGAGAGACTAAGTACGTGTTGGGGTTTACTCATCCAGTAAGCAGGAGCACAGAATTCAGAGCCCAAACCCTCCTCACAGCCTTCCAGGGCTCCACCCCGCCCATGGTCTCACCATCCTTCCCAGTCACTGCCACCCACCTACCCCCTCCTGGGCATCCTCCACACTCCTGGCTGTCCCCTCAATCCCTCCCCCAATACTCTTGGCCTCTGTTGGGTTTTCTCCCTGCTTTCCCCTACCTTCCAGGGTCCCTGATCCCAAAAAGCCCTTCCAGGTTCTCCCTAACCTGATGTGCCTCTCCATCCCTTGAACTCCCAAAGTCTCTCTCAATCTTTTGTCACCACAACTCACAGTTAGGGAAGAATTTTGCAAGACAAACAGCACATACATTCAAATAAGTAACTGAAACAGAACATTTCCCAGAACAATACTGTACTTAACCGTCACCAGATGCAAAGCACCCTGACCTAGTCTGTGCTGCTTTTATTTTTAAAAATGTTTTGCTGCATAGGATGTGCGACACCAAGAGTGAGCCCGAATGTAGCATGGACCAGGTGGTTATGACGCGTCCATGTTGGTTCATCAAGGGCAATCAATGCGCTACCCAGGGAGATGCTGATAATGGGGCAGGCTCTGCATGCTGGGGGTGAGGGGGCACCTGGGATAGTTCTGTACCTTCCTCTCAATGTTGCTAGGAACCTAAAACTGCTCTAAACTGCTCTAAAAAAATAAGATTTTTGCCTGTAATCCCAGCACTTTGGGAGGCCGAGGCGGGCGGATCACAAGGTCAGGAGATCGAGACGATCCTGGCTATCACAGTGAAACTCCATCTCTACTAAAAATACAAAAAATTAGCCAGGCGTGGTGGCAGGCGCCTGTAGTCCCAGCTACTCGGGAGGCTGAGGCAGGAGAATGACATGAACCCAGGAGGTGGAGCTTGCAGTGAGCTGAGATCGTGCCACTGCATCCAGCCTGGGCGACAGAGCGAGACTCTGTCTCAAAAATAAATAAATAAATAAATAATTTTTTTTTTGAGACAGAGTTTCACTCTTGTTGCCCAGATTGGAGTGCAATGGCATGATCTCGGCTCACTGCAACCTCCACCTCCCAGGTTCAAGTGATTCTCCTGCTTCAGCCTCCCTAGTAGCTGGGATTACAGGCACCCTCCACCACACCCAGCTGATGTTTGTATTTTTATTTATTTTATTTTATTTTATTTTATTTTTTGAGACAGAGTCTCGCTCCGTCGCCCAGGCTGGAGTGCAGTGGCGCGATCTCGGCTCACTGCAACCTCCGCCCCTCCAGGTTTAAGCAATTCTCTGCCTCAGCCTCCGGAGTAGCTGGGATTACAGGCACGTGCCACCACGCCCAGCTAATTTTTTTGTATTTTTAGTAGAGATGGGGTTTTGCCATGTAGGCCACGCTGGTCTCGAACTCCTGACCTCAAGTGATCCACCTGCCTCGACCTGCCAAAGTGCTGGGATGACTGGTGTAAGCCACCACACCTGGCCAATAATCTTTTTTAAGAGACAGGGTCTTGCTCTGTTGCCCAGGCTAAAGCTGGTCTGTTGCCCACTTCCTCCCTACTTCCTGATGCTCCTGTCTTTTGCTCTGGGGGCCAGGCCAAGTGTAGCTCACTGCAGCCTTTATCTCCAAAGCTCAAGAAATCCTCTTGCCTCAGCCTCCCGAGCTGGGACTACAGGCACACAACACCACGCCTGGCTAATTTTTGTGTTTTTTGTAGAGATGAGGCTTCACCATGTTGACCAGGCTGGACCTGAGCTTCTGGGCTCAAGGAATCCTCCTGCCTCTGCCTCCCAAAGTGCTGGATTACAGGTGTGAGCCACTGCACCTGGCCAAAAAAAATTTAAATGCTCCTCTGGCCCCACTAAATTGATTGTACTTCTTGGCTGCTCCCTGCAGTGTGGACATTCCCTAGATAACTCGGTCATTCTTTGGGGCAAGTTTTTTATTTTCTCATTCCACTTTATTTATTTATTTTTATTTTTTTGAGACAGAGTCTTACTCTGTCACCCAGGCTGGAATGCAGTGGTGCAATCTCGGCTCACTGCAACCTCTGCCTCCCCGATTCAAGCGATTCTCCTGTCTCAGCTTCCCGAGTAGCTGGGACTACAGGAGTGTGCCACCATGCCTGGCTGATTTTTGTATTTTCAGTAGAGACAGGGTTTCACCATGTTGACCCGGCTGGTCTCGAACTCCTGACCTCAGATGATCTACCCACCTCGGCATCCCAAAGTGCTGAGATTATAAGCGTGAGCCACAGTGCCCGGCCTCTCATTCCGCTTTATATCATACCATGGAATTTAGGTAAAAGTCATGCTGCTGCCCATGGTGACCAACTGTCCTGCTTTGTTTGGGATGAGCTGGTTCCTAGGTGGAGGGACTTTTGGTGCTCTAACGCAGGGGTTCTCCACCCCTGGGCCACAGACTGGTACCAGTCCGTGGCCTGTAAGGAACTGGGCCACACAGCACAGCAGGGGGTGAGCAGCAGGTGAGTGAGCATTCCCACCTGAGCTCCACGTCCTGTCAGATCAGATTCAATTCTCCTGAGAGTGCTAACCCTACTGTGAACTGTGCATGCGAGGGATCTAGGTTGCATGCTCCTTATGAGAATCTAATGCCCGATGATCGGAGGTGAAACTGTTGTTTCATCCTGAAACCATCCCCACCTGCCACCAGTCTGTGGAAACTGGTCCCTGGTGCCAAAAAGGTTGGGGACCCCTGCTCCAATGAGAACGTCCCGAGCAAACCAGGAGGCACTCTGCCTCCTGACATGGGCCCCAGCATCCACACAGGGAAAGAGCTTTGCTCAGAACCTGCTTGCTGGCAGGCAATGTGCCAATGTGGGCAGCTGCTGTGTTACCACCCTAACATTGATAGCCCCGCAGGCTTCACCCTGGGCATGCTCTCCACAAACACCTGCTGAGCTGCACTGGGCGGAACGGTTGTGAATTCCATTACTAAACAGGCAGGGGTCCCCTTTGCTGCTCACTGGGGGCTTCTCAAGTTTCTGACCAAAGGGCCATGTGGCCAGGAGGCAGCAGGCACAGGAGTTAGAGCAGTCAGAGTGGCCCCTGCCCAGAGACATGCAGCCGTCCCAGCAATATCAGTTGACACGGAAGCTTCCAGCACTCACTCTTGATCTCTGTATACATCTCAAGAACCTCACTTTAGGCCGGGTGCGGTGACTCAACACTTGTAATCCCAGCACTTGGGATGGCCAAAGTGGACAGATTCCTTGAGCCCAGGAGTTCGTGACCAGCCTGGGCAACATAGTAAGATCCCCTCCCCACCAATCTCTACAAAAAAAAGAAAAATCAGCCAGTAGTGGTGGCATGTGCCTGTAGTCCCAGCTACTCAGGAGGCTAAGGCTGGAGGATCACCTGAGCCTGGGAGGTTGAGGCTGCAGTGAGCTATGACTGCACCACTGCACTTAGGCCTGGGTGACAGAGCAAGACCCTGTCTCAAAAAAAAAAAAAAAAAAAACTAGCCTCACTTGGACAGCACTACACTACATACGGCACCATGATTCCCCTTTACTGAGACTCATCACAACCACATATGTCTCCACTGGCCAGGGATGGGCTAGAAGAGCTCAAAAGAGGAAAATGTTATTTGGAGGAAGTGGGGAACCTGCAGGGCTCCCCCAAGCACACGCTGCCCTGAGGGTATGTCATTCCAAGGAAAAAGGTTTTTTGTATTTGTTTTTGAGACAGAGTCTCACTCTGTCGCCCAGGCTGGAGTGCAGTGGCATGATCTCGGCTCACTGCAACCTCCACCTCCCAGGTTCAAGCAATTCTCCTGCCTCAGCCTCCCAAGTAGCTGTGATTACAGGCGCCCACCACCACGCCCAGCTAATTTTTGTATTTTTAGTAGAGATGAGGTTTCACCATGGTGGCCAGGCTGGTCTCAAACTCCTGATCTCGTGATCCACCCACCTCAGCCTCTCAAAGTGCTGGGATTACAGGCGTGAGCCACCGTGCCCGGCCTGGAAAAAGGTATTTTGAAGCGTAGTGCTGACGAGCAAGACATGTCTGCAGAGGCCCTGCTCATCCCAGGCCTGCCAGTTTGTGCCCCGGATTAGAGTTCTACTAAAACAATCTAAATTCTCACAGTACATGTTAATAACCTGAGAACCAAAGATAAAAATCTGCCTGTCTCAAGACATGTGAAATTTCATAGAAGACCAACAAAATCAGAGATGCAATAACGTTCACAATAAATTCTTTAGACAATTTAATCCAAAGAACCAAATAAAAACACTGTCATTGCAATTTTAAAAGGCTCGTAGGCACATAGTATGCATATCAGAATTTCTGCTGAACACTGAATGTTGGGTTTTGTTGGGTGGCAGCTATCATTAAAATAGAAAAGTACCAGGAGCTGACTTGATCTGGGCAGTAACACAAAATTAAACAAACGTATCTACGTTTAAAAAAAGATTCAAATTCAAACTTGGAAGGATACATTATCTGAAAATAAAAAAATGTTTCTAGCTGGCAGGGAGGTAGAAGAGAGCCCTGAAAATAATTGTCTAAGACCTGGATTCTAGACCAGCTCTTCCTAAGGCAGCCCATATCTTAGTCATGGTTCTGAAAAATAAGGGTTGGGACCAAAAGGCCTTCCATGTCCCTTCTAGATCCAAGCATCTCTCACACTAAAACAGAAATTGCAAGCTGGGTGCAGTGGCTCACGCCTGTAATCCTAGTATTTTAGGAGGCCAAACAGGCAAATCACCTGAGCTCAGGAGTTTGAGACCAAGACAACATGATACATACAAAAAATTAGCCAGGTATGGTGGTGCATACCTGTAATACCAGCTACTTGGGAGGATGAGGCACAAGAATTGCTTGAAACCAGGAGGCAGAGGTTGTAGTGAGCTGACACTGCACCTCTGCACCCCACCCTGGGAGACAGAGTGAGACTCTGTCTCAAAACAACAAACAAACAAATTAGGCCGGGCGCGGTGGCTCAAGCCTGTAATCCCAGCACTTTGGGAGGCCGAGACGGGCGGATCACAAGGTCAGGAGATCGAGACCATCCTCGTTAACACGGTGAAACCCCGTCTCTACTAAAAAATGCAAAAAAACTAGCCGGGCGGGTTGGTGGGCGCCTGTAGTCCCAGCTACTCGGGAGGCTGAGGTAGGAGAATGGCGTAAACCTGGGAGGCGGAGCTTGCAGTGAGCTGAGATCCGGCCACTGCACCCCAGCTTGGGCGACAGAGCAAGACTCCGTCTCAAAAAAAAAAAAAAAAAAACAAATTAAAAAAAAAAAAGTATACAAAATTAGCTGGGCATGGTGGCGCATGCCTATAATCCCAGTTACTTGGGAGGCAGAGGCAAGAGAATCAATTGAACCCGCGAGGTGGAGGTTGCAGTGAGCCAAGATTGCACCATTGCACTCCAGCCTGGGCAACAAGAGTAAAACTCTATCTCAAAAATAAATAAATTAATTAATTAATTTAATTAAAAAGTAAAGCAGAAATTGAAAACCGGTGGCCCACTGGCCAGATAAAACCCGTCAATGTTTTGTTTGGCCTGCATGGAGATTTTTTTTTTTTCTAACTGAATATAAATGCCTCTAAATTGAGGCCATCCAGTTTGCCACAATCACTGCCGTTCCTTATTGCTTTGCCCCAGTCTGCTTCCCTCTTTGCCATCGACTGCTTGGCCCCTGAAGGACTCAGACTTGGGACTGCCGTGCTATGGGGCTAAGGGATCCCCAACACTGCACTTGTTCCCATTACCACTTAAACCCCACTGAAAGATTATCTCAATTTACTTTGGTTTCTACCTGCGTTGCTGAGCAAATTTCACGGCTTTACAATTTGGAGCGGGGTGGGCACCCTGTAGAGTACTATCATTCCTATTATATAGGACACTAATAGCTCAAAAAACAAAAGAGACTTGTTCAAAGTCACAGAGTTAGTAAGTCAAGAGAGTTAACATAATTTCTATTTGCCAAGGAAATTTTTAATTTGAAAAATCTGGAAAGATACAAACTGAAAGCAAATTTCATATAAATATATACATGATTATAATTAATATTTATGGTGTACATCATGTTTAATTGCAGAAATGTGATCTTTTATATATTCACCATTTTGTACATATTTGCTTTTTTTTTTTTTTTTTTTTTTTTTTTAAGAGATGTGGGTCTCACTATGTTTCTGAGGTTGGAAAGAAGTGGTTATTCACAGGCGTGATGGTAACACAGCACAGCCTTGAACTGCTGGGCGCACAAGTGGTCCTCCTGCCTCAGCCTCCCGAGTATCTGGGACTATAGGTGTGCAACACTATGCCCAGCTTTTATGTTGTATATATTTGGATATAGTCACTTAGGCTATTATTATAGGGTAGTGGCTTTTTGTTATTGTGGTAAAATAATGGTTAAAGTTTACCATTTTAACCATTTTCAAGTGTACAGTTCAGTGGCATTAAGTCTATTTACATTATTGTTCAACTCTCACCAACATTCATCTCCAGAACTTTTTCACCTTGTAAAACTGAGACTCTGAAACATTGAACCACGACTCCTTCCAACCCCTGCCCCAGTCTACTTCCTGTCTCTATGAATTTGCCTGTTCTAGGAACCTCATACTAATATAATTCTACAGTAATTCTCCTTTTGTAACTGGCTTATTTCCCTTAGCTTAACGGATGAACCCTGAAGACATTATGCTAAAGGAAATAGACCAGTCATAGCTTTAGATTCTGACTGTGATTTTAACGCAGCAAAGGTGTGTGTTAAAAATGGCTATGAACTTTGTAGATGCCTAGCAAGAGAGCACAGAATGTGAATGACCCAGCCCGGAAGACTTCCTTCTGCATGAAATACCCAAACATACAAGTAACCTTTATGAGCTAAACTAAAAAAGGATTTCTGAGCACAGGCTCCTGGCACATAAAGCTCAGAATAGCTGAGCTTCACTTACCAAGTATAACAGCACAAAATGTCACGCCGGGAATATTGAATGTGGGAGTTCATTGCTTAAGGAAAAAAAATCCCTCACCTAATTTAAGGAAACCCTAAATGAATCAGTTTTTTGTTGTTGTTGTTAAAAACTCTACATTCCATCTGGTGCTAACTATATTTGCTTAGAGAAAGCAGTACCACAAAAGAAAGGTTATTTAGAGCATGCAATGATTTCTGGATGGTTCTTCCATCTACTAGAGAACTTGACAGAGACCTAAGAAATTGACTCTAAATATGGACATAAATTTGTGTAAATGGAAGGTTAGAAACATCACATTCTGGGCTGGGTGTGGTGGCTCACAGCTGTAATCTCAGCACTTTGGGAAGCCAAGGTGGGTGGATCACTTGAAGCCAGGAGTTGGAGACTAGCCTGGCCAACATGGTGAAACTCTCTACAAAAAATACAAAATACAAAACACAAAAAGTAGCCAGGCGTGGTGATGCATGCCTGTAGTCCCAGCTACTTGGGAGGCTTCGATCACTTGGGCCCAGGAGGCAGAGGTTGCAATGAGCCCAGATCAAGCCATTACGCAAGACCCTGTCAAAAAACAAAACAAACAAACAAACAAACAAAACGGGTGAAGTGGCTCATGCCTGTAATCCCAGCACTCATGCCTCTAATCCCGCTGAGGCAGGTGGATCACAAGGTCTGGAGTTCGACACTTCTGACCAGGAGCCCAGCCAATATGGTGAAACCCCTGTCTCTACTAAACATACAAAAATTAGCTGGGTGTGGTGGTGTGCACCTGTAGTCCCAGCTACATGGGAGGTTGAAGCAGGAGAATCACTAGAACCTGGGAGGCAGAGGCTGCAGTGAGCCGAGATTGTGCCACCGCACTCCAGCCTGGGCAACAGAGACTCCATCTCAAAAAAATAAAAATAAAAAAAGAAGTATCACCTTCTGGGTCAAGAAAATAATCAGATTCGTTTTACCTTATACCAGAAGCCCTTGCTTCTGTACCGTCTGCCTCCTTGTAAGATGGTCACCCTGGGAAATTGGCAGGATAGCCTGTCCTACCTTGTGAGGGTATTAAAATGACTGCAGACTTGATTTCAGGAGAGTGACCAAAATACAGGTTAGTTTCCTGCTGTCCGTATCACAAGGGAGGAGTCTGATGGGAAAGAGAACACAGCCTGCTGGGCTTTACCAGGAAACACACTGTTCATCTCTCAGGACCCTGCCTCCCACCCGTGTCCACATGCCAGCTCTGCTCAAGTGATCCTCCTGCCTCAGCCTCCAGAGGAGCTGGGATTATAGGTGGGCAACACCATGCCTGGTTTTTATTTTGTATATATTTGGAATATAGTCACTTAGGTTTTAATTGTAGCCTCAGTCAAGCTGTGTAACCTCTCTGTGCCTCAGTTTCCTCATCTGTGCTGAAGTGGAGCAGCAATAGAGTCTCTGCCAGAGGATGGCTATTGTGGGGATCCAGTGATTAGTGTATCTGAAGCAACAAGGCCACCGAACCAGAGCTGCCACCGGGCACTGGCTGACGCTTTAGGAGTCTCCCAGAGTGGATGATGAGCAAGAGCCATGCTCTACATTTCGTGTGATTTGGGATTTTTTAAAATCATGTCCCCAAAGTGATATGTTCTCTCACTAGACCCTCCAGAAGAAAAAACAAAATCTAATATGTTTAACACCTAACCCCAGGTACCTGTGAATGAGAACTTATTTGAAAATAGGGTTATTGCAGATTTAATCGAGTTACAATGTGGTCATGCTGGAGTAGAGCAGGTCCTCAATTCAATATGTCTGGTGTCCTTATAAGAAGAGACACAGAGGCCGGGTGCAGAGCCAAGGTGGCTTACACCTGTAATCCCAACACTTTGGGAGGCCAAGGTGGGTGGATCATCTGAAGTCAGGAGTTCAAGACCAGCCTGGCCTAAATGGCGAAACCCCATCTCTACTAAAAATACAAAAATTAGCCAGGCATGGTGGCACACGCCTGTAATCCCAGCTACTGAGGAGGCTGAGGCAGGAGAATCGCCTGAACCTGGGAGGCAGAGGTTGCGGTGAGCCAAGATTGCATCACTGTACTCCAGCCTGGGCAACAAGAGCGACACTCCATCTTAAAAAAAAAAAAGAGACAGAGAGGAAAACGCCAAGTGAAGATACTTTACGCAAAGGTGACGAAACCAAGTGATGACAGAGGCGGATTTGGAGCTCTATGGCTGCAAGTTGAGAAATGCCAAAGACTGTTGGCAGCCACCAGATGCTAGAGACGGTGCATGGACCGGCCAACCCAAGGATTTTGTACCTTCTGGACTATGGAACTGTGAAAAAATGAATTTCCTTTTTTTTTTTTTTTTTTTTGAGACGGAATTTCACTCTGTCACCCAGGCTGGCGTGCTGTGGCGCGATCTCAGCTCACTGCACTCCAAGGTTCAAAGGATTCTCGTGCCTCAGCCTCCTGAGTAGCTGGGATTACAAGTGTCTGCCACCACGCCTGGTTAACTGTTCTATTTTTAGTAGAGATGGGGTTTCACCATGTTGGCCAGGCTGGTCTCAAACTCCTAACCTCAGGTGATCCGCCCACCTCGGGCTCCCAAAGCGCTGAGATTACAGGCATGAGCCACCGTGCCCGGCCAAAAACTAAAACTGAATTTCTGTTGTTTTAAGCCACACAGTTTCTGTTGCTTTGTTACAACAGCCCTGGAAAACAATGTCTTAGTTGTTTAAATCCTCTAGGGCTGGCAGAGAGAGGGCATGTGATACATATCCATTGAATGAATGAATAAATGAGTACAGATACACCCAGAGGTAAGGCAAGCAATGGGGAATAAATGATGGGGCAGGTGTGGGTGAGCACACACACCTGGAGGAGGACAGAGCACACGCACACCTGGATGGGGAGAGCCACACACACACCTAGAGGGGGCCAGAGCCACACACACACCTGGAGGGGAACAGTGCATACTCACACCTGGAGGGGGGACACAGCACATGTGCACCTGCAGGGGGACAGCGCCTACATACACACCTGGAGGGGGACAGTGCACACCCATACCTGGAGGGGGACAGAGCCTACACACACCTGGAGGGGTAGAGTACATGCACACCTGGAAGAGACACAGCCCACGCAGACCTGGAGGGGCACAGAGCCCACGCACACCTGGAGGGGGAGAGCACACGCACACTTGGGGGGAGAGCACACGCACAGCTGGAGGGGGACAGAGCACACGCACACCTGGAAGGGCGACAGTGCACGTACACCTGGAGAGGGACAGAGCATATGCACACCTGGAGGGGGAGAGCACACGCACACCTGGAGGGGGACAGAGCATATGCACACCTGGGGGGGGAGAGCACACGCACACCTGGAGGGGGAGAGCACACGCACACCTGGAGGGGGAGAGCACACGCACACCTGGAGGGGGGGAGCACACGCACACCTGGAGGGGGAGAGCACACGCACACCTGGAGGGGGAGAGCACACGCACACCTGGAGGGGGAGAGCACACGCACACCTGGAGGGGGGGAGCACACGCACACCTGGAGGGGGACAGAGCATATGCACACCTGGAGGGGGGGAGCACACGCACACCTGGAGGGGGGGAGCACACGCACACCTGGAGGGGGAGAGCACACGCACACCTGGAGGGGGAGAGCACACGCACACCTGGAGGGGGGGAGCACACGCACACCTGGAGGGGGAGAGCACACGCACACCTGGAGGGGGGAGCACACGCACACCTGGAGGGGGAGAGCACACGCACACCTGGAGGGGGGGAGCACACGCACACCTGGAGGGGGAGAGCACACGCACACCTGGAGGGGGGGAGCAGACGCACACCTGGAGGGGGAGAGCACACGCACACCTGGAGGGGGGGAGCACACGCACACCTGGAGGGGGAGAGCACACGCACACCTGGAGGGTGGGAGCACACGCACACCTGGAGGGGGACAGAGCATATGCACACCTGGAGGGGGAGAGCACACGCACACCTGGAGGGGGGGAGCACACACACACCTGGAGGGGGTGAGCACACACACACCTGAAGGGGGAGAGCACACGCACACCTGGAAGGGGACAGAACATATGCACACCTGGAGGGGGGGAGCACACACACAGCTGGAGGGGGACAGAGCACATGTACACCTGGAGGGGGAGAGCACACGCACACCCGGAAGGGGACAGAACATATGCACACCTGGAGGGGGGGAGCACACACACACTTGGGAGGGAGAGCACACACACAGCTGGAGGGGGACAGAGCACATGTACACCTGGAGGGGGAGAGCACACGCACACCTGGAGGGGGACAGAGCACACGCACACCTGGAGGGGGACAGAGCACATGTACACCTGCAGGGGGAGAGCACACACACACCTGGATGGGGAGTCATTGGTTCTTTTCTGTGAGCATTCAGTCCCCAACTTTGGGTCTAAAAGGTCAGCTGAAACTTGGCTCCTGGAAAATCTATCATGTAGGTATGTCCCAGAGCACAAGGGCTTCCAATTTTCCAAGGAACCAGAAATCTGAATTTTTAGGTGAAATCTTCCATTTTTATTTTATTTTGTCTTGTCTTGTCTTATCTTATTTTATGACAGAGTCTCACACTGTCACCCGGGCTATAGTGCAATGGCGCAATCTCGGCTCACTGCAACCTCTGCCTCCTGGGTTCAAGCGATTCTCCTGCCTCAGCCTCCCGAGTAGCTGGGACTACAGGTGCCTGTCACCGCACCAGCTAATTTTTTATATTTTTAGTAGAGATGGGGTTTCACTATGCTGGCCAGGCTGGTCTCGAACTCCTGACCTCATGATCCACCCACCTCAGCCTCCCAAAGTGCTGCAATTACAGGTGTGAGCCACCGCACCTGGCCTAAAATCTTCCATGTTTTTCAATGTTGTTTTATAAAAGAAGTCCCCCCTCTCAGGTCCATTTGCATCTCCAGTGTCTGCCGCCCCCTGGGCAGGACATGCAGTGGCTAATGAAAATCTGTGGCATAAAGGAAAATGCATCCTCACAGGTCTGAAGACAGAACACCTGAGTGGATCTTCTGGGACAAGCAGATGTCCTATGTTAGCTACCAGGGTTACGACTTGGATCCTGCCTCCCCTCACACGAAACTTAAAAAACCACTGGAGTAAAGGAAATGCAACTGAGGGAAGAGAGGCAAATTCCTGGGACCTAGATGCACCACACAGAACTGTTAGTCCCTAGTCAGGCGGAAGAACTCTGAAGCTGGGAGTCAGGACACCTGACCCCCCAACTGGAGGCAAATCATCTCTCTGAGTCTCAGCTTCCTCCTCCATAAAATGAAGGAATACAATGTATACTTACCACCTCCCAAGGTGTGAGGAGGCTGTGAGAGACCACGGGTGACAAGGCTTTGTCAGCACTGCAAGGCCACTGGCACCTTCCTAACAGTAACGATCAGTCTAATGCCACTCCCACCACATCGGCATGAGACCTGGGGCCCACTTCTCCAACACGCCCACTGGGGCAGAGATTTTGTTCTTCTTATTCACAGACTACCCAAATTAGGGCAACTTGACTATCTCAAAAGAAAACTGCTGAGACTATGCTAAGGGGAAGAAGGGTATCTGGGTTCCAACATCATGGGGGTCCCCCGGTTTTAAGGCACAGGACAGTCCTGGGACCAGCAGCTCCTGCATCTCCTGGGAATTTGTCACTGGGGTGCTGTGTGTGGCTTCAATGTGACCAAGACAACACCAATCCAATACTGTAGGGCCTGCTCTGATCCACCCACGTTTCATTGTCATCTGCTGCACGTAGGACGCTACACAGGCAGAATCAATGCCATTTTGCGTTTTTTTCTTTTTCCAGGAATGGGACAATGCATGATGGCTGCTGAGTGGGATCCATACTTGGGAGGAGGAAGACTTTATGTCAGTCTCCAGTGATCCTTCACCTGGACCCCCATCTTTCCTCAAACACCTCTGCTTCCTGCCTCTGTCCCTTTTGGAACTGAAGGCCTGTCCCTCGGCCAAAGTCCAGAGTCCTTTCTTCTCAAGCACAAGTCTCCTGCCCTCCAGTTGCTTGGCCCAGTAAGGAAGTCAGAGAAGGAAACAGGCAACTGCAATCAAGTGACATGAATGCCAGTGGTGTGGGGTGGGTGCGGCCTGGCTGTGGGGTGGGCAGGTCACGAAGGCAGGGAGACATGCTGCTCAGAGGGTCAGAGATTTCATGAAGCCAAGCTTCGGTGGGGTGCCCAGCAAGCAGATATTTGCCTCTACTTGTTTACATGTGACCTCCCGGGCAGGGTCTGTGATGTAGGTGGGCCTGCACCCTCACTGCCTAGCACAGAATTATGTATTGATAGGGATGCACTAGATTACCATGGTTTAGGACACCAGCCCTCAAGTCAGCCGACGCCTCTGTACTCACCAGATAACCTTCGGTTCCCTTCCAACAGCTTCAAATGTCTGCTTTATGAATACCCCTGTGACCAGCTGGTGCTAGAAGAAAAATGATGCATACACCCTGTAGCTTGTCCCGAAGCAGGGGGGACAAGAATTTAAGTTAACAGTGTGCAGCTTTAAAAGTTGAGAGGTAGGGTGCGGTGGCTCACGCCTGTAATCCCAGCACTTTGGGAGGCTGAGGCGGGTGGATCACCTGAGGTTGGGAGTTCAAGACCAGCCTGACCAACATGGAGAAACGTCATCTCTTACTAAAATACAAAACTAGCCAGGAGCGGTGGTGCATGCCTGTAATCCCAGCTACTGAGGTGGCTGAGGCAGGAGAATCACTTGAACCTGGGAGGCAGAGGTTGCAGTGAGCTGAGATCATGCCACTGCACTCCAGCCTGACAACGGAGTTAGACTCTGTCTCAAAAAAAAAAAAAAAAAAAAAAAAGTTGAGAGGTGGGTGTCACAGAGGGGGACCAGCTGGCCAGCCAGACTGCCCCTCACAGTGGACAATACCTGAGTCCCTTTGAGCCCACAGCTCAGAAACACAAGGCTCTCAGTCCACACAGAGTTGACCTTTGTGGGGGTGGGAGGGAGGGGACACTCATTCATGTTCAACAGAGTCACAGGCCAATATACCTTACCAGCAGCTATTCCTGTCTGCCATCAGGGTATGCGCTGATGTGTGCAATTCATGCAGTCATTCAACAAGGTTTTCACAAGCACCAAGTGTCCACTAGTTCATGAACTGTGAGCGCCTGACTGGGGAAAATAATGAAGCCAAATAAGGTGGAGATCCAGAAAGGGGAAGTGGAGATCCAGAAAGGGGAAATGGAATTGTGCAATGAGCTTGGCGTCACACAAGCTGGAGTTCAAACGCTGTCCACCATTTAATAGGGAGGCGACTTTGGGGAAAACTGCTTTACCTTTCTGAGTCTCTTTCCTCACCTGTAAAACAGGCATAACAACATCTCCTTCCGTGATTATTAAAGAATGAGATTGCATATGTCAAGTGTCTCATTGTGTTTGTTTTTCTGTTTATCTGGAGAGGCCATGCCACATAAGTTTTAAGGGAACAGGCTTTGGGGTCAGACAGATCTGTCTTTAAATCCTAGCTCTGCCACTTACTAGATACATGATTTGGGTAAGTTGCTTAATTTTTTTTCCACTATGCCTCAGTTTGCTCATTTGTAAAATGGAAATACAAATTCCTCACAGGGTCTGAGAAATAAGATAATGTATTCGAAGGACTTAGAAAACTCCTAGGATATGATAAGCATTTAACAAATGGTATGATTAAGAGTAATTTTTAGGGCCGGGCGCGGTGGCTCAAGCCTGTAATCCCAGCACTTTGGGAGGCCGAGACGGGCGCATCACGAGGTCAGGAGATCGAGACCATCCTGGCTAACACAGTGAAACCCCATCTCTACTAAAAAATACAAAAAAACTAGCCGGGCAAGGTGGCGGGCGCCTGTAGTCCCAGCTACTCAGGAGGCTGAGGCAGGAGAATGGCGTAAACCCGGGAGGCGGAGCTTGCAGTGAGCTGAGATCCGGCCACTGCACTCCAGCCTGGGGGACAGAGCGAGACTCCGACTCAAAAAAAAAAAAAAAAAGAGTAATTTTTAGGTGCCAATATCCAGAATAAACAAGGAACTCAAACAACTCACCAACAAAAAATAAATAAATCTAAATTTTAAATAGACAAAGGATCTCAATAGGCATTTCTCCAAGAAAGACATACAAGTGGCCAACACATGTATGAAAAAATGCTCAATGTCACTAATCAACAGGGAAATGCAAATCAAAACCACAAATCAAATGCTGGCAAGGGTGCAGAGAAACGGGAACTCTGATGCACTGTTGGTGGGAAGGTAAATCAGTATAGCCATTATGGAAAACAGCATGGAGGTGTCTCAAAAAACTAAAAATAGATCTTCCATATGATCCAGCAATCCCACTACTGGGTATTTATCCAAAGGAAATCAAATCAATATTATCAAAGAGATATCTGCATCCCCATGTTTATTGCAGCACCAGTCACAATAGCAAAAGATACGGAATCAACTTAAGCATCCACCAACAAATGAATGGATAAGCTGGTTGCAGTGGCTCATGCCTGTAATCCCAGCACTTTGGGATGCCAAGGTGGTAGGATTGCTTGAGGCCAGGAGTTCGAGACCAGCCTGGGCAACATAGTGAGACCACCCCCTATCTTATTATTATTTAAAAAAAAAAAAAAAAAAAAAGCATAAAGAAAATGTGTTATAGGCTGTTCGTGCTGTCTCACGCCTGTAATCCCAGGACTTTGGGAGGCCAAGGTGGGTGGATCACGCAGTCAGGAGTTCAAGAACAGCCTATCCAATATGGTGAAACCCCATCGGTACTAAAAAAAATACAAAAATTAGCCAGGCGTGGTGGCACGCACCTGTTGTCCCAGCTACTTGGGAGGCTGAGGCAGGATGATCACTTGAACCCGGGAGCTGGAGGTTGTAGTGAGCTGAGATCAGGCCACTTGCACTCCAGCTTGGGCGACAGAGTGAGACTCCGTCTCAAAAAATAAGAAAAAGAAAGAAAAAAGTGTTTCATATATACTGGAATACTACTCAGTCATAAAAAATAATGAAACCCTGTTATCTGAAGCAACATGGCTGAGACTGAAGGACAATATCATATTAAGTAAAGTAAGTCAGGCACAGAAAGATAAATACCACATATTCTCATTCATATGTGGGAGTTAAAAAAGAATTTGAGGCCGGGCGCGGTGGCTCAAGCCTGTAATCCCAGCACTTTGGGAGGCCGAGACGGGCGGATCACGAGGCCAGGAGATCGAGAGACGATCCCGGCTAACACGGTGAAACCCCGTCTCTACTAAAAAATACAAAAAAACTAGCCGGGCCAGGTGGCGGGCG
Source organism: Macaca fascicularis (assembly GCF_037993035.2). Lineage (NCBI taxonomy): Eukaryota > Metazoa > Chordata > Mammalia > Primates > Cercopithecidae > Macaca > Macaca fascicularis. The sequence continues at coordinate 171,495,696 of NC_088381.1, forward strand.
CCTGTAGTCCCAGCTACTCAGGAGGCTGAGGCAGGAGAACGGCGTAAACCCGGGAGGCGGAGCTTGCAGTGAGCTGAGATCCGGCCACTGCACTCCAGCCTGGGTGACAGAGCGAGACTCCGTCTCAAAAAAAAAAAAAAAAAAGAATTTGAGTTCATGGAAGTAGAGTTGAATTGTGGTTTATTAGAAATGTGAATGGGAGAGGAGGAAAGGGAGAGATTGATACAAAATTACAGCTCAATAACTTCTAGTGCTCTGTAGTATTTCAGGATGAATATACTTAACAACCTATTGAATATTTTCGAAAAGCTAGAAGACAGAATTCTGAATGTTCCCAACACAAAGAAATGATTAAAATCTGAGGTGATAGATATGCTCATTACTCTGCTTTAATCATTACACATTGTATACATGTACTGAAATATCACTTTGTATCCTGCAAATGTGTAATTATGTATTAACTAAAAGGGAGAAATAGAACACAAAACTAATTTTTTCAAGTTGTCCATGGTTGCATACAAATGAGTAGTATACATATTAAAAGCAATTAAAATTACTAGAGACTTCAATGAAATTAAAAATTGTACCATTAAACATACGAAAAAGCTAATTACTTCGTGTTTCATTATTAAAACTTTACTGAAAAGGAAGGCCTCTTACCTCAGACTAGTTTCATGCCTATACTTTCCAACAGAGTTTCTAAAATAACGTCATTTGTGTGCTGCCAAGCAAAAACTCAGATCTGTTTCAATATTGCTAAGTCATGCTCCACCGTGAAACAGCAGCAGCATGTCTGGGATCCCCCTTTCTAGTTTGTCTGATGAGAACCCTGGTACTCATAAGGCACTGTGCATTTGGCTTAACTACACGCCAGGGCACACACTGCAGGATTACAAAAGTCCCTGCCCTAAAGGACACAAATCACCTCTCAATTCTGGATCGTGCCTTTTTTTTCTTCCCACCAATACTGCCGATTTTTGTTTATAAAGCTTTTAAGTTATGGAAGCGCGATCTTGGATTTTGATGAAAATCAACATAGCTGCCAATTCTAACCTCAGTGCAAATGCAACTGGTCTAAAACAAAGGGCAGCCTCTTATCTACCTTATCCTGTCCTCAGCAACATTGCTCTTTTCCAGATCGGGAAACCTGCACGGCCGCTCAGGACTTCCCGATGACTGTACCTTAGAGATCAGAGTGCAGGTTAGCGGGGCTCTCACTCTAAACAGTCTAAGTGAGGTCTTCAAACTTCAGGGTGAACTACGGATGTGTTTTTAAGTCTCAAGTTTTCACAAAAATTTCCAAGTTTCAGAAAGAATGCGAGAGTTTCAACAGAACTAAAATATGAGAGCCTCTCTCTAAATAATAATTTTCTTTTTTTTTTTTTTTTTTTTAAGACAGTCTCACTCTGTTGTCCAGGCTGGAGTGCAGTGGTGTGATCTCGGCTCACTGCAACCTGTGCCTCCCAGGTTCAAGGATTCTCCTGCCTCAGCCTCCCGAGTAGCTGGGATTACAAGCGCGCCACCACGCCCAGCTGATTTTTTGTATTTTTAGTAGAGACGGGGTTCCACCATATTGGCCAGGCTGGTCTCAAATTCCTGACCTCAGGTGATCCGCCCACCTCAGCCCTCCCAAAGTGCTGGAATTACAGACTTGAGCCACCGCGACCGGCCTAAATAATAATAATTTTCAACAGAATACATTGGAATCTCATTATAAACGCCTGCTCTGGGCTACGATTTGCCTGTCAAGGAATTCACAAGTCATAAACTGGAGGGGTGGACCCGAGGTGATGCCCACTAGGAGCAAGGTGACAGAGAAGCACGAAGCACAGCGCTTTTCAAGCCTGGGAGCGCAGGGAGGCCTTCACCAGAAGGTGGGAACCCACCACGAAGCGCCTTCAGGAGGCCCCGGGATTCCAAACCAATTAAGGGCCTGCTCTTCCGAAAACGGGAGGCGACGCGCTGAGCTAAGCGCGCAGGCTGGGGTGCGGGCCGGCACCGAGGCGGCGCGGTCTCGCGACCGCCCTGGGCAGTGACTGGCTCGTTCCGCCAGCGGCCAATCCACCCCGAGTCCAAAACAGAAGACAGCCCTGGGATGAAAGACCCAAGCCTGGGTTTAGGGTGGAAAAACAACTATTGCTCGAGGCCCGGAGACGGGCGTCCCGGGAGGACGGGGAAGGGAGACGAGCGCCCACCGCGGAGAGAACGCGGTAGGGTTCCTCTCCCCGAAGGTGGCGGCCGCAATAACACGGCCTCGAGAGCGGTTTCGAGGACGATGGCTCCTGCGTCCCGGGAGTCGCTGCGACGCCGCGGCCTGGCCCACACCCGGCGGGGGAGGAGACCAACCGCCATGTTCCCCGCAAAGCCCAAAGCGACAAGGCACGGAGCCCGGCACACCGGCCCCGCCACCAGGGACACTCCGGCTCTCGCGAGACCCGAACACTGCGACGCGAAGACCTCTGGGAAAAGCGGGGGGAAGGGAGAGGAAGGAAGCGGGGCCGGGGCTGGAGGCGGGCCGAAGCCGCGAGTGGAGCCTCAGGAAGCAGAAGGGGCGCGGAAGGACGCGATTGACGTCGCAAGCGAGCCAATGACGAGCGAACTGTGGCAGACCTCCAGCCAATGGGCAGTGAGGCCTGACGCGGGGGGCGGACGCTGGGGCCGAGGGTAGCTTGAGCGCGGCGGCGGCGTTGTTCAGTCAGAGCGAGAACATTCCAGAGGTGAGTCCGGTGGTGGGGCGGCGGCCCCGCGCCCCCTGCCCGGTGCTCCCCGCCCCCTCGACCCCGCGGGCCGCTGGCTGGCGGGGAAGGCGCACCCCCCGACCCGCCCGCGGCTCACGGCGCCGTCTCTCCGCGCCAGGTCGCCAGGCTCCGGCGCTGACGGGTGTGGACCGCGGACGTCGCTGGGACAGCCCCTCCCCGCTGCTCGGCGGCGGCACCTGGCCCGGCCGCTCCTCGCTGCGCTTCGCCTCCGCCTCCTTGGACTCGGACTCGGGTTTAAATCGCGCCTCTCTTCATCCCAGTCCCGGGCGAGCAGCGTTGGGTTTATGTCTTTATTTGACGAAAACGGTGAGTCGCGGGCGCGGCGGACCAGGAGATGGCGGCCGCACAAGATGGCGGCGGCCGCCGCGTGACCCCGCCGCGGCGTGTGGCGCAGTTTGGGCGGACGGCGGGCGGGCGCGGGCTCGGGCACCGGCCGCCCCCTCCCCGCGCGCTCCCCGGCCTGGCGTCGCCCCCTCCCCGGCCTGGCGGGAGCGCGTCGCGCGTGCCCGCCGCTCGGGCTGAGTCAGGCTTCAGCTGCTGCATTTGTGAGTCATCGCGCGCTCCTGGCGGGGGCGGCCCGAGCCCCGGCACCCCTCGGCTGGGTGTCGCTTCCCGGCTGCGCACCCTCCGGGGCCCGCCGGCTCCCGGGGGACGCGCTGGGGATGGGGCCAGACGCTCGGGTCGCGCGCCGCCCTCCTTCGCGGAGGTGTCCGGCTCGCCAGCCCCCGCGGAAACGCCTCGGAGCGCCGTAGCCATGGGGACCGGGTCGAAGGTTAACCGAGTGTTTGAATAGCGAGGAAAAGGGAGGCCGGGCCGAGCCTCCCTTGCTTAATGGCACTTTTGGGCGAGCACTGCTTTTAAGGAAGTGCTGCTTTCAAGTAAGCCATGGTTGCCGAAGCAACAATTAGTGGTAGAGAATAGTTTCCTAGTTACCCCTTAAAAATGATGGCGAAGGGGGGTGTGCCTGAGAAGTTTCCTGATCCAGGCCGGGTGGGGGCGGAGAGGGTTCGGGTTCGTTCTTCAGCACTTCTAGGATGGCCGCAGAGGCAAACCTGCTGATTGCTGTCGGTCTGATGGAAACTCACGGCGGCTGAGGCAGCGCAGCTTCTGTTTTCTTATCAGGCATTTCCCTACCAGAGTCACAGCTTAGTCGAAATGGAGGCCTTTTATGTTCCCGCAGGTTGTACTGTGTGACGTGAGAATGACTGCTTGTGATCTCAGATGGTTTTTAAAGTGGAATTAAGCAGAAGCATTACTAGGATGTAAAAGGAGGTGTTTCCATCCAGCGATGATGTTAAACCTGGGGGGATTTTTGTGTGTTCTTTCCCTTTCTTTTTCAGAGCTGTTGCGCAGCCATTGGTACCTGTATTGGGGAAACATAGCATACAAGCAAGAAGCTTACAGCCTCAGTGGCGAAAATTTTTTCATGTCAGAGACCGAGAACTCTTGCAGTCGTTTATGTCATCCCTTCTTCTCCAGACAGAAGATACCAAAAAGTTGCAATCAAAGATCTCTTCATCTTATTGATAAAGCCACTAATAAGCCAAAATGTCTGTCAATGTCAACCGCAGCGTGTCAGACCAGTTCTATCGCTACAAGATGCCCCGTCTGATTGCCAAGGTAATAAACTATTCAATTTAGTTGATAACTCTTTTTGTAGAATTTTGGAGTTTGCATCTGTCAGGGGAAACTGCACAATTAAAATTCTTATTTCCTTTAGGTCGAGGGCAAAGGAAATGGAATCAAGACAGTTATAGTCAACATGGTTGACGTTGCAAAGGCGCTTAATCGGCCTCCAACGTGTAAGTAAATCTTGGAAAAGTTCATAAAGGGCATATTATGGGATAGAGACCTCAAAGTAGTTGAGCTGCAAAACTTGTTCTAATTGTATGCTGGCTAATTAGCTTGCAAGTTAGTGAGGTACCGTGGTTTATTGGTTGCCATGAGTTCACAAAACTACCAGGGGAACACATTTAATTAAAGTGGATGGCCGGGTGCGGTGGTTCACACCTGTAACCCCCAGCACTTTGGAAGGCTGAGGCAGGCGAATCACGAGGTCAGGAGTTCTAGACCAACCTAGCCAACATAGTGAAACGCTGAATCTACTAATAATACAAAAATTAGCCAGGCATGGTGGCATGCCCTGTAGTCCCAGCTGCTCAGGAGGCTGAAGCAGGAGAATCACTTGAACCCAGGAGGCCGAGGTTGTGGGGAGCTGAGACCATGCTGTTGCACTCCAGCCTGGGTGACAGACTCCATCTCAAAAAAAAAAAATAAAGTGTGGGTATAAATGTGGGTGAATAACCAAAGATTTAGTTAACTAACGATCCAAATTCCTCTTTCATTCAAATAGATCCCACCAAATATTTTGGTTGTGAGCTGGGAGCACAGACCCAGTTTGATGTTAAGAATGACCGTTACATTGTCAATGGATCTCATGAGGCGAATAAGCTGCAAGACATGTTGGATGGATTCATTAAAAAATTTGTTCTCTGTCCTGAATGTGAGAATCCTGAAACAGATTTGGTAAGTGCTTTTGTGGTTGTCAAAAGAAAAAGCCATATGCCTTTTGTTACCGTTAAGTCACCTTCGTGAGAAGGCAGCAAATACAAGTCAAAGACAAAACCTCCAGTTTTGGAGATATTTCTGTTCTTTTTTTTTAAAGTAGGTCACTGTGAAAAAAGTTTCCTTTAGATGTGAAGCTGTCTGTAGTTTAAATGTCTTCTGATTAGATATTTTCATGTTTATGTTGTGGATAACATACTTGTTATTTTTTTGGCAGCATGTCAATCCAAAGAAGCAAACAATAGGTAATTCTTGTAAAGCCTGTGGCTATCGAGGCATGCTTGACACACATCATAAACTCTGCACATTCATTCTCAAAAACCCACCTGGTGAGTCTTCTGTGATGAACTCCTAAGATCCTAACATAAAGTAAACTAACTGTTGGGGACAAAATGGAAGGTTTTCTTGTAATAGGAATGTCAGGGAGACTGGGCATCGTGTCATGCTTGTATTCCCGGCATTTTGGGAGGCCAAGGTGGGCTTGAGGCCAGGAGTTCAGGACCAGCCTGGCCAACATAGTGAAACCTGTCTACTAAAAATACAAAATTAGCAGAGTGTGATGGTGTGCTCCTGTAATCCCAGCTACTCAGGTGGCTGAGGCATGAGCATCACTTGAACCTTGGAGGCAGAGGTTGCACTGAGCTGAGATCTTGCCACTGCACTCCAGCCTGGGCAACAGTGACTCTGTCTCAAAAAAACAATGTAAGGAACCTTTTAGTCTTTGCACTATATTTTACCGAATCTAAGCTATCTTTCAAAAGTGTATTGTTAATTACCATTAAAGGTGAAAAATCGGCTGCCAATTAAATTGTGCCATATCAAGGCAGATTATCTTAGGGTAGATGAAGTAATGACTAAAATTCTGATGGAAACCCAGCAAAGGATCTTTGTACTGACATTGTTTGGTAAAGAGGGCCTCCTTCATTAAACTTGAGCATTGCAAGCAACACTCTGTGGCAGATGATGGAAACTGTCTGACACAATTTGAGCTTGCTATAGCAAGAAAGTCTAACCTATTCCGGTGTTCTCTCTCCCATGAGACAAGCCGTTATATAGACTTAAACAGTGTTTCACCTGTCGGCTGAAGCTGGGGTGAGTTTATGACTGTTCATGAGGGATGACAGAGAGCAAGCCTTTCACTCCCTGGTGGAGGCATCATCACTTCATCTTAATGTTACCTAGCAGTTAAATACTCCTAATATTTTGTGTCACTCCATTCTTAGACATTCTTATCTATGAAATACATGATGAATTTGATCTGTGATGCCTCTTAGCATTGCGTGCGCTGTGTGGTTTTTCTGAGGGGATCCATAGGAAAGTTAAGGGCAGGGTTTTAGATGTTAATAATGGGCAGTGAGGTAACGTAAGTTATGGGGTTAAATTTTTATTTCCCTTTTGCTCTATAGAGAATAGTGACAGTGGTACAGGAAAGAAAGAAAAGGAAAAGAAAAATAGAAAGGGCAAAGACAAGGAAAATGGCTCCGTATCCAGCAGTGAGACACCACCACCACCACCACCACCAAATGAAATCAGTCCTCCTCCACATACAGTGGTAAGTGCAGGGTTGATGGCCTAGGGGGCACTAAAGTTGTGTGAAGTGTATGGCAGTTGGTTGAGGTGGGCGCAAGTGTGGAAACTAGCCTTCAGTGTGTAATACAGTAATGTTTTGGATTTCAAGTAGTAGTGGTGGTTTGAGTTAAGGTGAACCCAATTTTGGTGGGAGATGGACTTGATGCCATTAGCTTGACAAAATCTGAACCTTTTTGTTGTTGTTTTTAAGACTTTTGGTCAAGTAGCTGTTTTCGTAAACAGGAGGAAGAGGAGGATGATGACTGGGGAGAAGATACAACTGAGGAAGCTCAAAGGCGTCGAATGGATGAAATCAGTGACCATGCAAAAGTTCTGACACTCAGTGATGATTTGGAAAGAACAATTGAGGAGCGGGTCAATATCCTGTTTGATTTTGTTAAGGTAAAACATTTGCTTGGTCTGTAAATTGGCTTCAGCCCAGCCTTGTGCCTTTAGATATATGATACTTTAAGCAGTGTGATTAGGATTACTTTAATGCACAACTCTTATTAACTCTTGTTCATTCATTAAATATCTTTTGCACGTGGTTCTAGGCACTATATTTTTGCAACTGCCCAATTAGGAAAAATACGTCCATCAGAGCAGGGACTGACTGCTATGTTGAGCCTGGCAAAGTGTGCCTCCATTTCACTGAATTGTTTTCGTTTTATTTGCAGAAAAAGAAAGAAGAGGGTATTATTGATTCATCTGACAAAGAAATTGTTGCTGAAGCAGAAAGACTGGATGTAAAAGCCATGGGCCCTCTTGTTCTGACTGAAGTTCTTTTTAATGAGAAGATTAGAGAACAGATTAAGAAATACAGACGCCATTTCCTACGAGTAAGCAAATTGCTCTGAATTCATAAATGAGATTACAGCTGTGTGGCTTTTGAGATGGTCATTTTAACTATTTTTGCTTGTCCTGTCATGCTTGAAAGTAGGGAAATTGACCCACCTTACAAGCCTCTGAGCATCTGAAAGTGCCGTATCTAGGCCCTTACAAAGTAATAGGGATGTTTATGCATTGACCTTTTTGAACCACTATTGTATGGGCCATGCACTTGCAGACACTCTTATTTGGGTACTAGAGTTGTCAACTTAGAACATACGAAAAAGCTTAACGCCAAGGTATCTATTTGCAGTTTTGTCACAACAACAAAAAAGCTCAACGGTACCTTCTTCATGGTTTGGAGTGTGTGGTAGCAATGCATCAAGCTCAGCTTATCTCCAAGATTCCACATATCTTGAAGGAGATGTACGATGCAGACCTTTTAGAAGAAGAGGTCATCATCAGCTGGTCGGAAAAGGTGGGGAATACATAGGTGGGCTCTTCAGGTTCACAAGTTTTGGGGTGGTGTTTTTTGTTTGTTTGTTTGTTTGTTTTTGGAAATGAAGTCTCTGTTGCCCAGGCAGGAGTGCAATGGTATAATCTCGGCTCCCTGCAACCTCTGCCTCCCAGCTTCAAGTGATTCTCGTGCTTCAGCCTCCCGAGCAGCTGGGATTACAGGCACCTGCCATCACACCCAGCTAATTTTTGTATTTTTAGTAGACGGGGTTTTCCCATGTTGGTCAGGTTGGTCTCATACTCCTGACCTCAGGTGATCCGCTGTGCTGAGGTTACAGGCGTGAGCCACCGCGCCCGGCCATTCACAAGTATTGTGACAGGGTTTTGAGATCAAGAAAAAATGTTTAATACCTAGCTAAAGTTCAGTCCCTGTGCTATGTAGGTTGTGATTCCCACCGTGTCAGCTTTGTAGTCATAACAGACTGCTGAGACTAATGTGTTCACCGAGTACATTTATTCTGTTGAGGATTCAGACTTGTTAGGACCCAGTCCCCTCAGAGCTGGGAGCTCAGTAAGGGGGATTATATAAATAATCAAAAGTTGTTAAAGGTCCTCAGTTAAGAGATTTGTACTCACATTTTTTTAGGCCTCTAAGAAATATGTCTCCAAAGAACTTGCCAAAGAGATTCGTGTCAAAGCAGAACCGTTTATAAAATGGTTGAAGGAAGCAGAGGAAGAATCTTCTGGTGGTGAAGAAGAAGATGAAGACGAGAACATTGAGGTAAACATTTCGGGAGGAGGGTATTGGATACAGTGCTGGTGATGGGTGTTTGAGATTTAAAAAGGTTTGTGAGGAGTGAAAAAATGGCAGTTTGGGGTAATTTCAAGTTTAGAATTTAAGATGCAATAAAATAGAGTCTCTCAATAATTTGGAAAATAATAGGGTGGTGGAAACTTCCTACTCCTACACATTATAGTCTATAAGAAACTTTAAAAATGCTCTTAGACTGGAGCCTATATAAGAGAACTTGCAGTGTTTGCATAACAAAGCTGTTCAGTGAAGAAGAAATAGCTGCAGCTAGGCAATTTTCCTCCTCTGTGATCACAGTTTATATTGATCTGTTTTATAAACAGATTTATCAGCTTATGTTGAATAAAATCATTCTTATCAGGTGGTGTATTCGAAGACTGCCAGTGTACCGAAAGTGGAAACCGTGAAGTCGGACAACAAGGATGACGACATCGATATTGATGCCATTTAAAGGGATGGATGCAACCTAGCTTAACAGTATAATGCTGCAAATTTTCTCCATTATCAGCCAGAAGTGCAACATGTATGTGCAAAAGCTAAAATGGCTTAACATCATGCTACACTTTACACTAAAAATCTATTACTGTGAGTGGTCTGTAATTAAGCCCAATGAGACATCTAGGGAGTCCATACACATCAGTGAGCAGATGTAGTTTGCTTATTTATAGCATGTTTCTTTTTGAAAAACTGGTGGTGGACACATTTGGATCACATTTATACAGTTATAAAAATAAAAGATTTGATTTTGGTCATTCTTCAGATGTTTGGCTCCGAATGACTTAAGCTGAAGTAACTGGCTCCTTTTTTTTTTTTTTAATGTTGTGCCATCATTTCACCTGATGAGCATTCTTGGAGCCTGCCAGATATTGTTAGGTTCTGGGGCTGCAAAGAGGTCTTCAATAGGATGTAAAGCAAACTTAATTGTTAACTTATTCAGCCCATTAAGAAATACAGTACTAAAGTTTTATCTCTGTAGTCCCTCAAATTGGCATCTGGTAATGTACATTGTGAGGTAGACTGATAATCAAATGACAGTACAACGTCTTACCAAGAATACGATCTGAGTGTCCTATAAATAATGTAAGAGCAGTTTTTGAAACTTGGAGAGCTGTTTTCTCATTTCATGTACACTTACCCCAAATTGTAGTCTTTGAAGTTGTGTGCATTGCACGTTGGATGAGCCAGGGAAATTATTACATTAACAAGCATTTTGTGTGTACGTAGTAGTTACTTTGTACTGAGAGAACTTGCTTTGGGGTGCAATTAAACAAACTGATTTTATTTGGGAGAAACAGGGAAGGGTGCACTTACTAGCAACCTAAGCATGATTTTTAAGCTTTTGCCCTTAGGGTTTAAATTACAATTCCAAAATGTTAGACATACTGTGTCTTTTCAGTGTGGCTTTAATTTCTGCCCCCTGTGGTTCTTTAATACCTTTTACATTTGGACACATAGTTTATGCTTTTCAGATTTTGGTTGCTATCTTGCCAAAATAAGTGTTAACTGTTTCAAACTTGATTTTCTTTTTTTCTTTTTTTCCTTCCAGAATGTCTTATTTAAAAAGAAAACTAAAAGTATACTTCTAAGTCAGAGCCTCTATTTTGGTGTAAGACTTGGGATATTTTTTACTTCACATTGAATATAGCCAGGCACCCAAGAAGTCTGATGGCCACCTGAGTACAGGTGACAAGGACCTGAAAGAGCCCATGCAGGGCTTTAGATTTGGACACAAAAGAGTTGATAACTTCCTTGTGAATTCCTTGCCTAATCTAAACTCATTATGGGTTCTGTGTTTGAGTAATCATCTTCAAGGTTAAACCTGTAGGCAGTTGCCCCTTTTCACGAAGTGCACAGTGGGAATCGAGAATCGATGGGGTTAATTTTGGAGCAGTGGCTTATACCATTCACCTCTTTTTTTGTGACTTATTTCACAGGTAATGAGACCTTAATAACAAATAGGTGTAAAAAAATTTTCACATTGAAATGATACAAACATTTGATGTAATAAAACCTTGTTGGCTTGATATTTTAAGGAATTGAAACCTAGCAGTCTTAATGGAGAGACAAGAATTGGTCTCCAGCTGCCTTTGATAGATTCGGGTGCAGGTGGAGCAGGAGCCATATACCTGGAGGGATTGTGCTTTGTCACACCAAAGAGGATTTTTTTTTCTTCAAACTCGTATGTTGCCTAGGTTTCAAATTCTTTGCCGCAAGGCTGATTTGCTTTCATTAACTGGAATTCTGTAGGAGATACTGGTTACCTAAGCTAAGTTGCACTCAGCATACTCAGAGTCAAGCTAACGAGGTTCTATTATAAAGCTTCTAATTTTAATCTGAGGGAAAACATGTTCAGGGCTTCTAGAACACTAAAAATTTTGGCTTAGACCAGTGTTCAGTCTGGTGCCAAACTTCCAGTGGAATTCAAATTCAATAATCTGAACTTTGTTCACAGGTTATCCTAATAGAGTAATTCTTCACTTTGCTCTATTGAACTGTCTTAAGGATTTGTTTAAACAGCTAAGTTACTTGATTAAAATAATGATAAAATTGTATTTTGTCTCTGCTTTAATATTAAAATTAAGTTTTCATTTTATAATTAGATGAAAGCATTGGAATCTGCCCTGTTTTGTAGCTGTTGCTTTGGATTTGTGTTGGATATATCCTGCAGTTACACTTGCCAGCCCCACTCACAAAAGTTGTTCGTTTCATTGGGTCACTGGCTGGCTTTATTTGCTAGTCTTGTCATCTGTGAACTGAGAATCTGCCTCAATTTTATTTCTTGAAATCTTGACAGGTACTTAATAGGGAACTCAGACTTCAAATACACAGCTGTGTAACTGTGAGTAATAGTATATCTCTAGTTAAGAATGAGGGAAGGGGGAGGATTGCTTTCTAAACAAGTACATTCTGAAGTTGACTTAAAAATTTTTGGTGTGGGTCCTAAAGTTTAGAGATGGGCAAGGAGGTCTTTAATCCTCTGCTTCCCACTTGAGAAGGGAGGAGTATCAGGATTGAGCCCCAGGCTGTTTGTTCCAGTTTACCAAGCACTGTGCCTTTGGCCTGGAGATGGCAGAAATGAAAGCTGGCCATCTGCAGAAAGCAGATAAGTGAATTCGAACCTTTTGCATTATGTTAGCTCAGTCAGTCTTCACCATGGTCCTGAGGCATAGGTACTGTTGTACCAAGGTCGGTTATCATTTCTGACAAGTCTGCAGACAATCCTTATCTAACCAAGTATTTTCCTAATTGCTACAGCTTGACTTGCCAGTATTCCAGAGTAACCAGAAACTGCAAAGTTGACCTTGTTCCTGCATTGTCTTTTTGGTGGTTCAAATTTCAGCCTCCCTGACTACTACAAAGCCAGAGCAGTCTCAGTACCAGAAACGGTGCTGCACTTTTGTCTACTCCTTAGCATGTGCTGTGTGACCCCAAGAGGACAGGGAGTCACTTGGCATTGTGCCTGGCCGGGCGCAGTGGCTCCCACCTGTAATTCCAGCACTTTGGGAGGCCAGGGCGGCCGGATCACCTGAGGTCAGGAGTTCCAGACCAGCCTGGCCAACATGGTAAAACCCCATCTGTACTAAAAATACAGAAATTAGCTGGGCGTGGTGGCAGGCACCTGTAATCCCAGCTACTTGAGAGGCTGAGGCAGGAGAATCACTTGAACCTGGGAGGCAGAGGTTGCAGTAAGCTGAGATCCCACCATTGCACTCCAGCCTAGGTGACGAGTGAGACTTCATCTCAAAAAACAAAAAATTTGAGAATGGCATTGTGTCTAAGGACCTTAAGAAGAGACTAGACCTGCTGGTGCAGCTGAGTGGGCTTCCCAGGAGGCAGCCTGCAGCCTGCCTTCCAGCATGTCTAGTACTTGGTGAAGGGATCCTTCCACAGTACACCTGGATTGGTTGCAGTGGCATTGCATTACACGTGCTCTTAAGGAGGAAACAAGCCCAGAGTCCCACAGCAAATGCACATGGAGGTTGGGTCCCACCTACTGTCACAAGGCAATCCTTTGTCCTCTCTGTATGTGGCCCCCAAGTTTTTATTGCCCCATGGAGGACTTAGGGGTAGAGGTAAGGAAGAAATCTTTCATCTTCAGGGTGGTTGTACTAATCATCAACTAATCAGTGGAGAGAACAGTACAGCAGCTCCCTAGGTCCTTGGGTAACCTTGCGACAGACAGGGTTGGAGTCTTCTGAAGGGACCATTTGTGGCCTGAAAACCAAGTCCCAGAGCGGTGCGTGGCCGTCCACTCATTCATTCCACCACATCGTTGAGTACTCCATGTCGGGCCTTGGGCAGCTCACACTTGACTCCAAATCCCCACACCCCCTAGAGGAGCTCCCAGGCCAAGGGAGGCAAACAGCAGGGATAGAGCCTTACGGGGGAGAGGAGAGCACCACAGAAAGAGGCAGTGTTTGTGCTGGTTCTCAAAGGATGGGTAGGAGTTTGCCCAGGAGAGGAAAGTTGGGGAGCACACTCAGAAAGTGGAAGCTCCTCCATGGTGGATGGTGGGGCTGAGGCTGGCGGAAGCAGCAGGCTCTCCTGGTCATGCTTGCATTTGCATCCCTCTGTTGCCAGGGTGGTTAAGGTGCTGTAGGAGACAGGCAGGGAAGCGAGGGGCGGGGCAGGGAGCAGACTGGTCAGAAGAATGCACTTCAGCCTGGGAAGGTTGGGTCACCAACCAGCCTTGTCTACCTACCACAAGGGCACAGTGGCTAGAGTGGAGAGATTAACAGGTCCAGGCTCCTGTCCCACAGCCAGCAGAATCTGAGGTCCTAGGAGCAATGAAACCTCTCTTTCCTCTCTGAAGACTGGGATCACCTATTGGGGGCCTGCTTAAAAGGCCCTGGAGCTTCAGCAACAGTCCTCTGTGGTTACAAGTTTGGGGTCCTCAGATGTGACCACAGTCTCTGTCAAGTTTGTGTGTGTGTGTGTGTGTGTGTGTGTGAAACACTTGCTCAGTCGCCCAGGCTGGAGTGCAGTAGCAGGATCTCAGCTCACTGCAAGCTCCTGAGTTCAAACAATTTGTCTCCGCCTCTTGAGTAGCTGGGACTACAAGGCCCACGCCATCACACCCAGTTAATTTTTGTATTTTTAGTAGAAACGGGGTTTCACCGTGTTGGCCAGGCTGGTCTCAAACTCCTGACCTCAAGTGATCTGCCTTCCAAAGTGCTGGGATTACTAATCAAGTTCTTTTGATGGATGACGATACAAAGTCACGCAGCCAGCTTGGGGGAAGGGTACAGTTTTCCTAAGATTCACATAATGATAGAATCATTGGGAACCTCACTGCACGAGCCTGGCATTGCAAGGACTCAGAGACAGAAGCAGGTCTTTGGGTGATCATGATGTGTCTTGGGTGATCATGATGTGTCAGTGTTGGCTCCTCAGTTTTAACAGATGCACCACTCTGGTGGGGAGGGAGTCTATGGAAACTGCCTTCCACCCAATTTTGCTGTGAGCCTAAAACCTCTTTAAAAACGGTCAATTACCTAAAAAAAATCGAGTCTTGGCCGGGCGCGGTGGCTCAAGCCTGTAATCCCAGCACTTTGGGGGCCGAGACGGGCGGATCACGAGGTCAGGAGATCGAGACCATCCTGGCTAACACGGGTGAAACCCTGTCTCTACTAAAAAAAAAAAAATACAAAAAAAAAAAAAATCGAGTCTTTTTTTTCATTTTTAGAAAAGGAGAGTAGAAAACACAATTATCTAAAAAGCAGGAAAATCTGAAAGATATATTAACAAGTTCACATATTTTTAAAAATCCAAATGAAAGCAAATGGAATAAATCTATCAGGTAAAGGACAAGTCATAAGCTTGGATTTTTAAGTCTAGCAATGCACTGTCTACAAGAGCATCATCTAAAATGTGACAAAAGATGTTGAAAGGATAAAAGGTATAGTAGACGTACACTAACCAAAAATGTAGCTCTTTGAATCTCAGAAAAAAATTTTTAATAAAGTGTGAAAGTTGTCAGAATCAAAATGGAGTCACTTGTGTTCAAGAAACAAAAAACAACCTGAACAAATAGAGTAGGGTTTGCAGTCTTTGGTGATAGTGCAGGGTCTCATGCTGGTATGCCCAATAACAAAATTATCACAAAAGATTGCAAAAACCACAGCCTTGCACAAAAAGCATCACCACCTTATACAAAAAAATACTTCAAGGACATCTACCCAACAACAACCTGTCCAGCTGTGGATTTGCATCACCCTTGTTACGGATCTTTGTAGCCACAGGTAGTAATCTCAATTATATGTAATCTTCAGTTATCCTTTAAAAACCATTCTCTCAGCCAGGCATGGTGGCTCACGCCTGTAATACCAGCACTTTGGGAGGCTGAGGTGGGTGGATCACCTGAGGTCAGGAGTTCAAGACCAGCCTGTCCAACATGGCGAAACCCCATCTCTACTAAAAATACAAAAAATTAGCCAGGTGTGGTGGTGCATACCTGTATCCCAGCTACTCGGAAGGCTGAGACAGGAGGATCGCTTGAACCTGGGAGGTGTAGGCTGCAGTGAGCCGAGATCGTGCTATTGCGTTCCAGCCTGGGTGACAGAGTAAGACTCCGTCTCAAAAAAAAAAAAATTCTCGCCCTTTACCTCCCTAAAGTACACACATAGCTCACAGTGACGTGTATTCCCATTACAATTCCTGAATACATATCTTTCAGAGAGCCTCTCTCTGTTATTTAATTGACATAAATGGGGTCAGAAATGGGACCTAAAGAAAGATCACTTATCAGAACAAATTATTCTTTTTAGCCAGTAGGCATATGAGCCCTCTGCACTGTAGGCTTCCATGGCTCAAATTTTTGGCCCTGGTGAGTGTTCTCTCAGGCCAGCCCTCCCTGGTTTTGGTGGAGGCTTTTTTTTTTTTTTTTTTTTTTTGGTAGAGACTTTGATATTCAAGATCCAGTTTGGTTATAAGACCACCTTAATAAAAAACCTTACATCCTTCCTGAGATGATAAAAGACTTTGGCTTTTCTGGTAAGTCCTTTCTGGTATAAAGACAGAGGTCTCTGGCTTGAGTATTCCGGTTTCTACCGAATGCACCTTCTGTCTGTGAGGCATGTCATTTCTGGCGAATTCACTTTTGGTCTCAGCGTGTAATTTAATATTTGGTTTGATCTGCATGCCTGGGTTAAAATTTTGTGAACACTCATCTCTTGGTGTCCTGTGATTTGGTTTCACTCATTTCCCTGGATTTTTTTCTAAAAATCTTCCACGTTTTCAATAGTGGGCTCAGGATGTCTAATTAAAAGCCACTAGGGCAGTTGCCACCATCTAAACCACCAATCCAAACTCCTGACATTCTCTGAAAGGGTAAAAAAGATATTCTGGCCGGGCACGGTGGCTCACACCTGTAATTCCAGCACTTTGGGAGGCCGAGGCGGGTGGAGACGGGCAGATCACCTGAGGTCGGGAGTTCGAGACCAGCCTGACTGATATGGAGAAACCCTGTCTCTACTAAAAGATACAAAATCAGCCAGGTTTGGTGGCGCATGCCTGTAATTCCAGCTACTCAGGAGGCTGAGGCAGGAGAATCGCTTGAACCCGGGAGATGGAGGTTGCAGTGAGCCGAGATTGTGCCATTACACTCCAGCTTGGGCAACAAGAGCAAAACTCCCATCTCAAAAAGAAAAAAAAAAAGAGAAATTCTTTGCTCTTGAGAGATTAACAAAAAGCAGAATGGGATTCTCAACCCTTATACTAGGCTTTCTGGGACTCCAGCCAGTTACATATGGTAGCCCATTTTTGTGAACATTTTTTAAATGATGGGCAAATTATGTCAAGGAAAAATCAGAGTTCAAATGGTCATTACTTGAATTAAAAAACAAACAAAAAAAAACACCAAAACTCTGCAACTATAGAGTTAAAGTAGGCCGAGCGCAGTGACTCATGCCTGTAATCCCAGCACTTTGGGAGGTCAAGGTGGTTGGATCACTTGAGGTCAGGAATTTGAGACCAGCCTAACATAGTGAAACCCCATCTCTACAAAAAATACAAAAATTACTTGGGCGTGATGGCACACACGTAATTCCGGCTACTTGGGAGGCTGAGGCATGAGAATCGCTTGAACGCTGGAGGTGGAGGCTGCAGGGAGCCGAGATTGCGCCGCTGCACTCCAGGCTGGGCAACAAAGCAAGACTCCGTATCAAAGAAAAAACAAAAACAACAACAACAACAAAAAACTACAGTTAATGTAAAGACTTCTAAGTTATCTCTGTCTCTCTCTTTTTTACTGGCTTTTCCTACTGGTATTGAGATAAAACTTACTGCTTATGGCATTCCAGCCAAGATTTTTTTTTTTTTTTTTTAAGTCTTAAAAGGCTTTCAAATTAATGGCTTATAAATGACAAAAGCCCGTGGTAACCAACAAACCTAGACACCTTTTGGAAACATAAATTTAAATTTGCTTGACTAATAATTGCTTAGGGTGATGGAACAGTTAATTGAAAGATTAACAGTCTAAAAGAAAAGAGACGGATAAATATAAAGGTTAGGCTTTCAGATTAAATGGGCCAGAATCTTCAGCTCAGAGCAATAATACAAAATATCATTATGGGCTGGAGCGCGGTGGCTCACACATGTAATCCCAGCACTTTGGGAGGCTGAGATGGGTGGATCACCTGAGGTCAGGAGTTTGAGACCAGCCTGGCCAACATGGTGAAACCCTGTCTCTATTTAAAAAAAAAAATACAAAAATTAACTGAGTGGGGCGGCATGTGCCTGTAATCCCAGCCACTCAGGAGGCTGAGGCAGGAGAATCGCTTGAACCCAGAAGGTGGAGGTTGCAATGAGCTGAGACTGCGCCCTTGCACTCTAGCCTGGGCAACAAGAGTGAAACTCCATCTCAAAAACAAAACAAAAAAACAAAAAACTTCATACTGTTATATGTTAAAATTTTTGCAAAGCCTGATACAGTGCCTTACGCCTGTAATACCAGCACTGTGGGAGGCCAAGGTGGGCAGATCACTAGAGCCCAGGAATTCAAGACCAGCCAGGGCAACATGGTGGAACCCCATCTTTACTAAAAATGCAAAAAATTAGCCAGATGTGGTGGCATGTGCCTGTAGTCCCAGTTACTCAGGAGACTGAGGAAGGAGGATTGCTTGAGCCTGGGAGGCGGAGGTTGCAGTAAGCTGAGATCGTGCCGCTGCATTCCAGCCTGGGTGACAGATTGAGACCCTGTCTCAAACAAAATAAAAAAATTTTTTTGCAGAATGGCTCATGCCTGTAATCCCAACACTTTGGGAGGCTGAGGTAGGAGGATCACTTAAGGCCAGGAGTTTGAGACCAGCCTGGGCAACAAAGCGATACCCTGTCTCTACAAAAAAACAAAAATTTAGCCAGGCACAGTGTCCTGCGCCTGTAGTCCCAGCTACTCAAGAGACTAAGGTAGGAGGATCCCTTGAACCCAAGAGTTTAAGGCTGCAGAAAGCTATGATCGTACCACTGCAGTCCAGCCTGGGTGACAGAGCAAGACCCTGTCTCAAAAAAAGAAAATTTACAGAAGTACAACTCCTAACAGAATAATGCTGGCCTGGTGTTTTGAAATGATAGCAAAAAAACTATGGAATAGACAAAATTGAACTCAATAATGGACTCTAGGTAGACTTAGCTGACAGCCGCTCCCTTTAAACCTCCCTTGTTGTTCACAGGTGGCTAGAAGGGTTTTGACACTGGCTTCTAGTCGCCAATCACTCTCCCGCAGTGTGGGACAAGACTGGCAACCAGGACAGGTCCATCCTGGTATCAAGGGACAATCAAAACCTAACCACAGGATGATTGACCAGTGATGCTTTCAGAGAAAGATCTTGATCAGAAGGGGGAAATGTGAAGGTTGTCAGAATGAGAATGGAGTCATTTGTGTTTTGTTTTTTGTTTTTGATTTATTTGTTTGTTTGTTTGTTTGCTTTTGAGACGGAGTCACGCTCTGTCACCCAGGCTGGAGTACAGTGGCGCGATCTCAGCTCACTGCAAGCTCTGCCTCCCAGGTTCATGCCATTCTCCTGCCTCAGCCTCCCGAGTAGCTGGGACTACAGGTGCCCACCGCAATGCCCAGCTAATTTTTTGTATTTTTAGTAGAGACGGGGTTTCACCATGTTAGCCAGGATGGTCTCGATCTCCTGACCTCGTGATCTGCCCGCCTTGGCCTCCCAAAGTGTTGAGATTACAGGCGTGAGCCACTGCGCCTAGCCTCATTTGTGTTTTAAAAGGCAAAAACCAAACCAAAAAAAAAAAAAACAACCCTGAGAAATAGAGCCAGGCAAGGCTATGAAGGGAACATTTTCATGTTTGTTTGTCCTGTCACGACTATCAACTAAAGGATCACAAAAGACTGCAAAAACCACAACCTGCACAAAGGCCATCACAACCTTCCACAAGTAAGACTTCTGCAAGGACATCTACCCAGCAACTGCCTGTCCAACCTTGGACCGGCATCGGCCTTGCTATTGACCTTCATGGCCAAGGCTAACAAAACGATTATGTAATCCTCCTCGCTTTTCCTTTAAAAGCTATTCTCTCCCTTTACCTCCCTAAAGTACACACATAGCTCACTATGACATGCATATTCCCATTGCAATGCCCTATTCGCAGATACCCTTTTCTTTGAGAGAGTCTGTCTGTTTATTTTGTTGACAAACCAAGAAAAGTCATTAGGAATAAAGAGGATCGGCACAATGTGATGAGCAGTTCAACGCATCAGAAATAAAAGTTCTGACCGGGCGCAGTGGCTCACACCTGTAATCCAACCACTTTGGGAGTCCAAGGCGGGTGGGTCACCTGAGGTCAGGAGTTCGAGACCAGCCTGGCCGACGTAGTGAAACCCCGCCTCTACTAAAAAATACAAAAATTAGCCGGGCGTGGAGGTGGGTGCCTGTAATCTCAGCTACTCAGGAGGCTGAGGCAGGAGAATTGCTTGAACCCGGGAAGTGGAGGTTGCAGTAAGCTGAGATCACACCACTGCACTCCAGCCAGGGCGACAGAGCAAGACTCTGTCTCAAAAAAAAAAAAAAAAAAAAAAAGAAAAGAAAGAACAGTTCTATCATTGAATGCACCTGATGAAATACTCTCAAAATATATAAAGCAAAAGTTTATGAAAGAGCCGTAGTAAAATAACACTACACACCCACCAGAACAACTGAAATTTGAAACTTGACAACACCAAATATGGTGAGAAAGTGGGGCCACTGGAACTCTTACATACTGTGGGTTGGTATGTAATATGGTACCAACACTTTAGGAAAAGTTCTAACAGTTTCTAACAAAAACTGAACATACACCTGGTTTCTAAACCCACAATTCCACTTCTAGAGAACTCCACACATAATAGAAATGAAGCCAGGTGCGGTGGTTCACACCTGTAATCCCAGCACTTTGGGAGGCTGAGGGAGGCGGATCACGAGGTCAATAGATCCAGACCATCCTGGCCAACATGGCAAAACCTCGTCTTTACTAAAAATACAAAAATTGGCCGGGCGCGGTGGCTCACGCCTGTAATCCCAGCACTTTGGGAGGCCGAGGCGGGCGGATCACGAGGTCAGGAGATCGAGACCATCCTGGCTAACACGGTGAAACCCCGTCTCTACTAAAAATGCAAAAAATTAGCCAGGCGAGGCGGCGGGCGCCTGTAGTCCCAGCTACTCGGGAGGCTGAGGCAGGAGAATGGCGTGAACCCGGGAGGCGGAGCTTGCAGTGAGCCGAGATCGCGCCATTGCACTCCAGCCTGGGCGACTAAGCAAGACTCTGTCTCAAAAAAAAAAAAAAAAAAAAAATACAAAAATTAGCTGGGCGTGGTGGCGGGCGCCTGTCGTCCCAGCTACTCGAGAGGCTGAGACAGGTGAATCACTTGAACCCAGGAGGCGGAGCTTGCAGTGAGCCGAGATGGTGCCACTGCACTCCAGCCTGGCGAAAGAGCAAGACTTCGACTCAATAAATAAATAAAAATGAAAGCAAATGTTCCTGAAAAGACTTACGAGAATGGCCATTGAAGTTTTTTTCATAATAATCCCAAACTGTAAACATCACAAGGACCTATTAACAGGAGAGTGGATAAACTGTACCATATACTAAAAATTGGATATTAACAATAAAAAGGAATGAATTACTAATGTGCACAACAAAAGTTACAAATCTCAAAAATATACTGAAATGAAAGAAGCCTTACAAAAAAGAATACATATATATGGTTCCATTTATATAAAGTTCTAAAACAGGCTACACTAATCTGTGGTGAAGAAATCAAGACAGTGATTGCTTCTGTGGATGGTGTGGGGTGGGGATTGATGGGAAAGGGCACAGGGGAACCTTCCATGGTGACAGCAATATTTTATATCTTGATAGAAGTTTGGGTTACATAGGTGTATGGATATATGCATTTGCCCCAAATTTGTTCATTTCATTGTATGCAAATTTTACCTTAGGCTGGGCATGGTGGCTCACGCCTGTAATCCCAACACTTTGGGAGGGCCAGGCGGCCAGATCGCCTGAGGTCAGGAGTTCGAGACCAGCCTGGCCAACATGGTGAAATCCTGTCTGTACTAAAAATACAAACATTAGCTGGGCGTGGTAGTGGGTGTCTGTAATCCCAGCTACTCGGGAGGCTGAGGCAGGAGAATCGCTTGTACCCAGGAGGCAGAGGTTATGGTGAGCCAAGATCGGCCATTGCACTCCAATCTGGGCGACAAGAGTGAAACTCTGTCTCAAAAAATAATAAAATAAAATAAAATAAAGTACAAAAAAATTAGCAGCATGTGGTGGCGCATGTCTGCAGTCATAGCTACTCAGGAGGCTGAGATGGAGGGCTCGCTTAAGCCTGGGAGGTTGAGGCTGCCATGAGCCATGATCATGCCACTGCACTTGAGCCTGGGGGACAGAGTAAGACCCTGTCTCAAAAAACATAAGTAGGGCCGGGCGCGGTGGCTCAAGTCTGTAATCCCAGCACTTTGGGAGGCCGAGACGGGCGGATCACGAGGTCAGGAGATCGAGACCATCCTGGCTAACACAGTGAAACCCCATCTCTACTAAAAAATACAAAAAACTAGCCGGGCGAGGTGGCGGGCGCCTGTAGTCCCAGCTACTCGGGGGGCTGAGGCAGGAGAATGGCGTAGACCCGGGAGGCGGAGCTTGCAGGAGCTGAGATCCGGCCATAGCACTCCAGCCTGGGCGACAGAGCGAGACTCCGTCTCCAAAAAAAAAAAAAAAAACATAAGTAAAATAGATATATGATATATATTGTATATACAGATATTTCAATTAAAATATATAAAATATGAAATTATATATTTCATTACATGTCTAAGATTCTCAGAGTGGCCATGGCAACCAGTGTCTCTCAAGATGGCAGCTGCGGTGTCAGCATGGGTCCCAGAGTGGGTGGAGCAGAGTCCCCGGCACACCCTCAAGGGAGCTGGAACATCAGGGAGAAATCACCTTTGTTGTAGTAAGTCACTGAGACAGGAACAGTATTGTCAGCAGAGCCTCCTTGACTGAGGTGTGCCCGACACTAAGCGTGTCCCTTCTGAGTTCTCCTTTCAGTCTATGTCAGTCTACATCAGTCTATGTCAGTCCATATCAGTCTACATCAGTCCATGTCAGTCCATGTCAGTCTATGTCAGTCTACATTAGTCTATGTCAGTCTATGTCAGTCCACGTTAGTCTATGTCAGTTTACGTTAGTCTGTATCAGCTCACGTCAGTCTATGTCAGTCCATATCAGTCTGTCAGTCCATGTCAGTCCATGTCAGTCCATGTCAGTCTATGTCAGTCTACATCAGTCTATGTCAGTCTATGTCAGTCCACGTTAGTCTATGTCAGTCTATGTTAGTCTATGTCAGTCTATGTCAGTCCACGTTAGTCTATGTCAGTCTACGTTAGTCTGTGTCAGTCTATGTCAGTCTATGTCAGTCCATGTCAGTCTACGTCAGTCTATGTCAGTCTACATTAGTCTATGTCAGTCTATGTCAATCTGCATTAGTCTGTCAGTCTACATCAGTCTATCTCAGTCTGCGTTAGTCTGTGTGTGTCTATGTTAGTCTATGTCAGTCTGTGTTAGTCTATGTCAGTCTATGTCAGTCCACGTTAGTTTATGTCAGTCTACGTTAGTCTATGTCAGTCTATGTCAGTCCATGTCAGTCTATGCCAGTCCATGTCAGTCTATGTCAGTCTATGTCAGTCCATGTCAGTCCATGTCAGTCTATGTCAGTCCATATCAGTCTATGTCAGTCCATGTCAGTTTATGTCAGTCTATATCAGTCCATATCAGTCTATGTCAGTCCATGTCAGTCCATGTCAGTCTATGTCAGTCTACATTAGTCTATGTCAGTCTATGTCAGTCTGTGTTAGTCTATGTCAGTCTGCATTAGTCTATGTCAGTCTACATTAGTCTATGTCAGTCTGTGTTAGTCTATGTCAGTCTGTGTTAGTCTATGTCAGTCTACATTAGTCTATGTCAGTCTGCATTAGTCTATGTCAGTCTACATTAGTCTATGTCAGTCTGTGTTAGTCTATGTCAGTCTATATTAGTTTATGTCAGTCTACGTTAGTCTGTGTCAGTCTATGTTAGTCTATGTCAGTGTGTAAAAGGGATTTTTGCTGAAACATTTCTTTGTCATGCCTGTGGCTAGCCACCCAGATGCCCTCTACAGAAAAAAGTCAATATTATCAGAAATAGTTTATGCATATTCAAGCGAAATCATACTTTTTCTCCCTTTTTTATAACACAAACCATTGCGTGTTTTACATCCTGCTCTGAACCTTGTTTCTTTCACTTTATATTTTGGAAATTATTCCATAGCAGTACATGTATATTTTTGTCATCAATTTTTATAGCAAAATAATATTCCATTGCTAGAAGATAGCAATATTTATTTATTTATTTTTTTTTTTTTTTTTTTTTTTTTTTTTTTTGAGACGGAGTCTCGCTTTGTCGCCCAGGCTGGAGTGCAGTGGCCGGATCTCAGCTCACTGCAAGCTCCGCCTCCCGGGTTTACGCCATTCTCCTGCCTCAGCCTCCCGAGTAGCTGGGACTACAGGCGCCCACCACCTCGCCCGGCTAGTTTTTTGTATTTTTTTAGTAGAGACGGGGTTTCACCATATTAGCCAGGATGGTCTCGATCTCCTGACCTCGTGATCCGCCCGTCTCGGCCTCCCAAAGTGCTGGGATTACAGGCTTGAGCCACCGTGCCCGGCCCAGCAATATTTATTTATTTAACCGGTGCCCTATTGATGGACCTTTGAGAAGTTTCCAATCTTTTGCTATTACAAACAATACTGGGTTAACCTCCAGTATACTGGGAAAAAGAATTATTATATGATAATTTACCTTGAGTCCAAAGGACCCTTTTAATTTTATTTATATTTTAAGTAGCCTTATAATAATTTACAGAAGAATAAAGGGATCATAACAAACAACCTTATTAGAAATTATAATACGAATGTAAGTGTAGGAAATCCAAATTTCAATCCCAAATTTTCCTGTTTTGAAAGTATATATACCAAGAAAGCACTGGGCACAGTGGCTTACACCTTAATCCCAGCACTTTGGGAGGCCGAGGCGGGCGGATCACGAGGTCAGGAGATTGAGACCATCCTGGCTAACACAGTGAAACCCCGTCTCTACTAAAAATATAAAAAAAATTAGCCGGGCGTGGTGGCGGGCACCTGTAGTCCCAGCCACTTGGGAGGCTGAGGCAGGAGAATGGCGTGAACCCAGGAAGCCGAGCTTGCAGGAGCCGAGATCACGCCACTGCACTCCAACCTGGGCAACAGAACGAGACTCTGTCACAAAAAAAAAAGAAAAAAAGAAAAAAAGGTATATATACCAAGAAAGGGCTGGGCATGGTGGCTCACACCTATAATCCCAGCACTTTGGAGGTCAAAGTGGGTGGATCACTTGAGGTCAGGAGCTCAAGACAAGCCTGGACAACGTGGCAAAACCTCATCTCTACAAACAAAACAAAACCAAAAATATATCTGGGTGTGATGGTGCTTTCCTGTAGTCCCAGATACTTGGGGGGCTGAGGTGGGAGGATCACTTGAACCCAAGAGGCAGAGGTTGCAGTGAGCTGAGACTGAGCCACTGCACTCCAGCCTGGGTGGGTGACAGAATAAAACACTGTCTTAAAAAAAGAAAGAGGTGGCTGGGTGCAGTGGCTCACACCTGTAATCCCAGGACTTTGGGAGGCCGAGGTGGGTGGATCACCTGAAATCAGGAGTTCAAGACCAGCCTGGCCAATGTGGTGAAACCCCGTCTCTACTGAAAATACAAAAATTAGCCAGGCGTGGTGGTGCGTCCCTGTAATCCCAGCTACTTGGGAGGCTGAGGCAAGAGAATCACTTGAACCCGGGAGGTGGAGGTTGCAGTGAGCCAAGATCGCACCATTGCATTCCAGCCCGGGTGACAAGAGTGAAACTCCGTCAAGAAAGAGAGAGAGAGAGGGAGGGAGGGAGGGAGGAAAGGAAAGAAGGAAGGAAAGAAAGAAGGGAGGGAAGGGAGGGAGGGAGGAATGAAGGAAAGAAAGAAAGAAAAGAAAAGGAAAGAAGAAAAGAAAAGAGGCCAGGAACGGCGACTCACACCTATAACCCCAGCACTTTGGGAGGCCGAAGTGGGTGGATCATCTGAGGTAGGAGTTTGAGATCAGCCTGGCCAACACAGCGAAACCCCATCTTGACTAAAAATAAAAATTAGCCAGGTGTGGTGGTGGGCACCTGTAATCCCAGCTACTTGGGAGGCTGAGGCAGGAGAACTGCTTGAACCCAGGAGGTGGAGGTTGCAGTGAGTCAAGATCACACCATTGCACTCTAGCCTAGGCAACAAGAGCAAAACTCCATCTCAAAAAAGAAAGAAAGAAAGTATATATACCAAGAATGGGCTGCATACAATGACTCACATCTGTAATCCCAGCACTTTGGAAGGCCAAGTTGGAAGCACTGCTTGGGCCCAGGAGTTCAAGACCAGCCTAGGCAACATAGTGAGACCCTGTCACTGTTAAAACAACAACAACAAACAAACAAACAAACAAAAAACAAGTAGGCAATGTTCTTTACTGCTCATGCCCTGTCTTGTATATTGAATCTAGAACATATCCATCTTGTAAAAACTGCTTCCAGATTTCAACTACATCTTTAGTAGGTTTTAGCTTATCATTACTTCTCACTCTTGTCTTTGAATCTGCAAATCCCAATACTTTTGAAAACTTTGACACTCATAATTTTGTTGAGAGGATGGCCATCTTCTTTGTTCCATAATTGTGAAATATTGTCATGGTTAGATTTATAAACCCCAATCAAATGGTCAATCCAATGAATTGTTTCCATTTCTTCATCATCTATTTCCTTCCAATCACCCCTGTGTATCCAACTTTATCAATCATCCACTTACTGAATGTGTCAAGGAAAATGTGTATACAAACATCATAAAAGATGAAATATTATCATGCATCTTTTTAACAAAATGTATCCCATTTCTTGTTAAAAACATTGTGTTTCTAGTTCTTCCTGTTGAAGGACTGAATATGGATATGAGAATCCATAATTCGGCCAAGTGCGGTGTGGCTCATGCCTGTAATCCCAACACTTTGGGAGACCAAGGTGGGTGGATCACTTGAGCCCAGGAGTTCGAGACCAGACTGGGCAACATGACGAAACTCTGTCTCTACAAAAAATACAAAAATTAGCTGGGCATGGTGGCTCGAGCCTGTAGTCCCAGCTATTAGGAAGGCTGGGGTGGGACTGCTTGAGCCTGGGATGTCAAGGCTGCAGTGAGCCAAGATCACACCACTGCACTCCAGCCTGGGCAACAGGAGCAAGATCCATATTTCCCTTTTGTCCTTAGAGGCATATTGTTCACTCATTGATGCTTGTATTTGAGAAAACTCATCTAAGGTGTGGTCATCTGAAGAGTCATGGAGATTTCTATTTTTTTTTTTCTTTTGAGATGGAGTTTTGCTCTGTCGCCCAGGCTGGAGTGCAGTGGTGCAATGATCTTGGCTCATTGCAACCTCCACCTCCCGAGTTCAAGTGATTCTCCTGCTTCAGACTCCTGAGTAGCTGGGATTACAGGCAAGTGCCACCAGGTCTGGCTAACTTTTGTATTTTTAGTAGAGACGGGGTTTCACCATGTTGGCCAAGCTGGTCTCAAACTCCTGACCTCAAGTGATCCGCCTGCCTCAGCCTCCCAAAGTGCTGGGATTACAGGCGTGAGCCACTGTGCCCGGCCACAGATTTATTTTCCATGATCCATTTCACCATCACAATTGGCATCTTGACACAGCGCTGTTCTCTGTCTCTGCACACATCTCCTGATTGTCTTAAGAATCACGAGCGCTGTGAGTATTGACTGCCAGAGTTCACTGGCCCCCTTCCCTCCAGCCAATTGCCTTGGAAGAACAGGTACTGCCTTGTCTGATAAGTCAGCAGCCAATGACAGACTGATGATGTAAAATGCCCACTCCTTGCTTTGAGGTGGATGAACCCAGATGCAATTTTTGCTCCACGCTTTCCATGGGACCAGACTGAAGCCAGACAGACTCCACTCGAGACCACAGCCGCGCTTACCGTTTTTCCTTTGCCGTCTCCAATTTTCCTAACTCTCTCCTCCTTAGAGCACTGGTATAGTTTGGATATTTGTCCCACCCAAATATGTTGAAATGTGATCTCCAGTGTTGGAGGTGGGGCCTGGTGGGAGGTGGTTGGATCATGGAGGTGGATTTCTAATGAAATAGTTTAGCATCATCCTCTGGGTGCTGTTCTCATGATAGTGCATGAGTTCTCACAAGATCTGGATGTTTAAAAGTGTGTGGCGGCCGGGCGCGGTGGCTCAAGCCTGTAATCCCAGCACTTTGGGAGGCCGAGGCGGGCGGATCACAAGGTCAGGAGATCGAGACCACAGTGAAACCCCGTCTCTACTAAAAATACAAAAAATTAGCCGGGCGAGGTGGCGGGCGCCTGTAGTCCTAGCTACTCAGGAGGCTGAGGCAGGAGAATGGCGTGAACCCAGGAGGCGGAGCTTGCAGTGAGCCGAGATCGCGCCACTGCACTCCAGCCTGGGCAACAGCGTGAGACTCCGTCTCAAAAAAAAAAAAAAAGTGTGTGGCACCTCCCCCCCACTCTCTTCCTCCCACTCCTGCCTGGTGAAACACCTGCTCCCGCTTTGCCTTCCGCCATGAGTAAGAGCTTCCTGAGGCCTCACCAGAAGATGCTAGCACTATGTTTCCTGTACAGCCTGCGAAACCAGGAGACAAATCAGCCTCTTTTCTTATAAATTCCTCAGCCTCAGGTATTTCTTTATAGCAATGTAAGAAACGGCTTAATGCATGCACACTGCAATAAATTACTTTTACAAGAATCCCCATTGCAGGCGCTGCTTCTAGGAACTTGACCTAGGATAGCTGGAACCAGAGCCATCCTATGAAGGAGACCACAAAGATGAGATTCCTTAAGGGTGACTCACTGGCTGAATGGTAGTGAGGACCCGGTAGGTGGAATAATGACAGTCCCTGAAGTGCCCCAGCCCTGCAGTGGCTAAAACTTCCACCTGTGGTGCCCTGGGGTCACAGCAGCATCCATTCATGGTCTTCCCTACAGCAATGTGAATTGTTCAGCTCTCTGTCTCCATGTAATTCAAGACCTGAACGCTGGCTGCTGCAGATGTCCTGAGGCTGGATGTGATACTCATCACCTCCCTCCTCCTGCTATGAGGCCATAGGTGTAGCTGAGGGAGAGGTGTTGGTGCAATAGTGGCAGATGACTCGGGTGTGCGAGCCACCTGTGGTGCAGCCCATTGTGCCCCCTGGTCCTGCCATGCAGTACCGCAGATGTACCACTTCCATCTCACTGTGGGTTACCGTTGGGTCCTCCTGACCTGAAGACTTGGTGGGTCCAGCAGAATCAGCTCCTTTTTTTTTCTTTTTTCTTCTTTTTTTTTTTTGGAGATGGAATCTTGCTCTGTCACCCAGGCTGGAGTGCAGTGGCGTGATCTCAGCTCAGTGCAACCTCCTCCTCCTGGGTTCAAGCGATTCTCCTGTCTCAGCCTCGCAAGTAGCTGGGATTACAGGCACCTGCCACCACGCCTGGCTAATTTTTGCATGTTTAGTAGAGATGGAGTTTTGCCATCTTGGCCAGGCTGGTGATCCTTCAGTGATCCACTGTCAGTGGTCACTGACCACTGACCTTCAGTGATTCGCCTGCCTCGGCCTCCCAAAGTGCTGGGATTACAGACATGAGCCACTGCACCCAGCCAGAATGAACTCATCTTGGGAAGTTCTAGCCATCAGACAGTTTCTAGCAGGGGCCAGGGGCCAGGAGCGCATCAGGGCTGCTTTTTGAATGGTCTGTAGTTCTCTGTTGTGTAAGGCACAGACTTTCTCCAGAACCCAAGGGGTCTGTACTGGGAAGTAGCATCTTTCCCAACCACAGCCCCCTCTAGTTCCGTTGCACCTGCTGAGTCATGGGTGCATGCAGGAAGCTGCTCCTGTGGCAGCCTGGACTGCCGGAGAGCTCTTTCTGCTCCTGGCCCAATGCAAAACTAGCAGTCTCCATGTGACCTGATGAACGCGTTAAACTGTCCTTGTGGAGGCTTTATCTCCAATCCTCTGGATGGCATGTGTCTTACCAAGGCATCTGCTTGGATTAACGTGACGCCCTCTGTATGGTGACCAACACGCTGTTTTGCAGAATGTCTAGATGGTTCAGGGTGAGGAAGATGATGAGTATCAAGTACAGCCTCAGGGCATTAGCAGCAGCCAGACTGTGGTTCTTCCCGCTAACCCTCGTCTTGTAAATGTCCCCAGAAAGTGTGACCAACCAGAGTCATGGAGAAGTTGCGCCTGGTCAGGACCACCTGGCAGTGAGAAGTACATGGGTCTGAACGGGGCAGAAAGATCAGAGGCTGGCCCGGATGCTGTTGAAGGTGTCATATCCACACTGTGCTGATTCGCTCCAGGGTTCTTTTAGAGGAGGGAAAGAAACATTTGTCTTGTTTTGCATATTTTTTCTTATGTATGCAGCCAAAACTAGTCAAAGCTGATACATAGGGGAAGATAAATACCCCCAGGAGCAACGTGAGTGTCAGAGAAATCTCCCACTCAACATCAGAAGAGAGAGCCTAGCCGGGGCAGCCGAACACACCGTGAGCAAGATGAAAGTAAACAGCCTGGTAGATATGCAGGCATGCACAGGGCCACTACGAGAAAGCAAAAACGTCAGTGTCATGAAGCACCAAAAAAAAAAAATTCAAATTCAAAAGGCTCCTTTAATCTAGAAAGAAGTTTGCTATGGACTAAATAGTATCCTCCCCAAAATTTCTGTATTGCAGACCCAACTCCCAATGTGATAGTATTTGGAGCTAGAGTCTTTGGGAGGTGATGGGGTTAGATGAGGTCACAAGAGTGGGGCCTTCATGAGGGGATTAGTACTCTTACAATAAGAGACACCAGCCGGGCGCGGTGGCTCAAGCCTGTAATCCCAGCACTTTGGGAGGCCGAGACAGGCGGATCACGAGGTCAGGAGATGAGACCATCCTGGCTAACCCGGTGAAACCCCGTCTCTACTAAAAAATACAAAAAACTAGCCGGGCGAGGTGGCAGGCGCCTGTAGTCCCAGCTACTCGGGAGGCTGAGGCAGGAGAATGGCGTAAACCCGGGAGGCGGAGCTTGCAGTGAGCCGAGATCCCACCACTGCACTCCAGCCTGGGCGACAGAGTGAGACTCCGTCTCAAAAAAAAAAAAAAAAAAAAAAAAAAAAAGAGACACCAGAAAGCACTTTTTTTTTCTTTTTTCTTTCTTTCTTTTCTTTTTTTTTTTTTTTTTGAGACGGAGTCTCGCTCTGTCGCCCAGGCTAGAGTGCAGTGGTGGGATCTTAGCTCACTGCAGCCTTGACCTCCTGGGCTCAAGTGATTCTCTCACCTCAGCCTCCCAGGTAGCTGGGACTACAGGCATGTGTCACCACGCCCAGCTAATTTTGTTAACTTATTTATTTTTTGTAGAGACAAGGTCTCCTTTTGTTGCCCAGGCTGGTCTTGACTCCTGGATTCAAGCAATCCTCCTGCCTCAGCTTCCCAAAGTGCAGGGATTACAGGTATGAGCCACCACACTTAACACAGAAAGCACTCTGGATTGTTCTCTCCCTCTCTCTCTCTTCTCTCTCTCTCTCTCCTCTCTCTCTTTCTTCTCTCTCTTCTTTCTTTTTCTCTTCTCTTCTCTCTTCTCTCTCTCTCTTCCCTGTGGGGGTCACGGGAAGAAGACAGCAAGGCAGGAAGAGAGCCCTCACCGGGAGCTGACCATGCTGACGCCACGATCTTGGCCTTTCCAGCCTCCAGAAGGATATGAAAATAAATCTCTATTGTGTAAGCCAGTCAGTCTATGGTATTTGTTATGGCAACTAAAGCAGACTAAAGATGCGTTTCTACTAAATGCAATGTGTGATCCTCAGTTGGAGTCTGATTTTTTAATTCAACCTGCAAAGGAAAAAACGAACAAACGAGGACAAGTATAAAAACAGGTATGGTGAAATTCAATCCAAGGCAGAAAAGCAGGTGTCCTCAGATGCATCTCCCCATAAAAGAGCTCATAACAGTGGCAGCACTGTAATCCCAGCACTTTGGGAGGCTGAGGCAGGTGGATCACTTGAGGTCAGGAGTTCAAGACCAGCCTGGCCAACATGGTGAAACCCCATCTCTATAAAAATACAAAAATTAGCCGGGCATGGTGGCAGGCACCTGTAATTCCAGCTACTTGGGAGGCTAAGACAGGAGAATTGCTTGAACCTGGGAGGTGGAGGTTTTAGTGAGCCAAGATCGCACCACCATACTCCAGCCTGGGCAACGGATCAAGACTCCATCTAAAAAAAAAAAAAAAAAAAAGCTCATAAGACTGTGATATGATGAGGCAACAACTCGGGAACTCAGAGACAGGGCAGGAGCAGACAGAACCAAGACATTAACAGTGCACATCTAATGGATAATGAAACAGCAAGAGGCCAGGCACGGTGGTTCACACCTGGCAGCTCACACCTTCCAGCACTTTGGGAGGCCAAGACGGGTAGATCATTTGAGCTCAGGAGTTCGAGGCCAGCCTGGGCAACATAGTGAGACACCATCTCTAAAAAATATACAAAAATTAGCAGGACATGTCTGTGCATACCTGTAGTCTCAGCTACTCTGGAGGCTGATGTGGGAGAATCACCTGAGGCAGGATGGGGAGGCTGAGGTGAACCAAGATGGAGGCAGGAGAATTGCTTGAACCTGGGAGGCAGAGGT
The DNA here is from genome assembly GCF_037993035.2 of Macaca fascicularis. NCBI lineage: Eukaryota > Metazoa > Chordata > Mammalia > Primates > Cercopithecidae > Macaca > Macaca fascicularis. The sequence goes on from NC_088381.1 coordinate 171,527,949, forward strand.
TGCAATGAGCAGGGATCATGCCACTGCACTCCAACCTGAGTGACAGAGTCTGTCTAAAAAAAATAAATAAATAAAAATAAAATAAAAAAACAAGCTTTGGAATCGGTCTGTAGTAACTGAACTTTCTGTTTGAGGTTTTTCTGGTGATTAACCTCTAACTACTATATAACATGGGTACATAGCTATAAGTTTCTGTCATTTAGAGACATTATCCATTGGGGTCTCAGGTGATACCTGTAGAGGTGACTCACCACCCCATCCCCCCATATCTTCCTCTCAATGTAGTTATTACTGTTTTCTATTATTATTTTCATGGTTTTTTTTAAAACGGAGTCTTGCTCTGTTGCCTAGGCTGAAGTGCAGTGGTGTGATCCCAGCTCACTGCAACCTCCGCCTCCCGGCTTCAAGTGATTCTCCTGCGTTGGCCTCCTGAATAACTGGAATTACAGGCATGTGCAACCACGCCCAGCTAATTTTTCTGTTGTTGTTGTATTTTTAGTAGAGATGGGGTTTCACCATGTTGGCCAGGCCAGTCTCGGACTCCTGACCTCAAGTGATCCACCTGCCTCATCCTCCCAAAGTACTGGGATTTCAGGTATGAGCCACCACGCCCAGCCAATATTTATTATTTTCAATCCCTCTATTGGTTCCTTCTATAAACTTAAACATAGTATTTGTGATTTTATTACTGGTTTTTCTATCTGTAGAGGCTTCTCTTGATTGCCAACAAGGGCAGAAGAAGATATTTGTTACTCTAACCTTGGCTTTATAACCACGTTCCAGCTCCCAACTTAAGTCATCTGTACAATTACTTTTGTACTGTCAGAATTGATAGTATTTATAATCTGCTTGCAATCAAAATAAACTGGTTTTTCTTTTTTGTCATTGTTTTTTTTCCTTTTTTTTTTTTTTTTTTGAGATGGAGTCTCGCTCTGTCACCCAGGCTAGAGTGCAGTGGCCGGATCTCAGCTCACTACAAGCTCCACCTCCCGGGTTTACGCCATTCTCCTGCCTCAGCCTCCCGAGTAGCTGGGACTACAGGTGCCCACCACCTCGCCCGGCTAGTTTTTTGTATTTTTTTAGTAGAGACGAGGTTTCACCATATTAGCCAGGATGGTCTCGATCTCCTGACCTCGTGATCCGCCCATCTCGGCCTCCCAAAGTGCTGGGATTACAGGCTTGAGCCACCGCGCCCGGCCTGAGGCCATTATTAATTAAAACAGGGCTACTTGAACACAAGCACTGTGATACCATGAGAGTCTATTGGAGATGGCTACTGAGTGACTAATGGGGCAGGTAGCATATAAAATGTGGATACGCTGGACAAAGGGGTGATTCACATCCTAAGCAGGATGGAGCAAGCTAGCAAGAGATTGCATCATGCTACTCAGAATGGTGCACAGTTTAAAACTTATGAATTGTTTACTTCTGGAATTTTCCATTTAATATTTTTGGGCCACAGTTGACCATGAGTAACTGCAACCACAGAAAGTAAAGCCCTGGGTAAGGAGGGGCTACCGTAGCATACTCTGCTCCTATACGGCTCTGCTACCACCCTCTCAATTGATGATGTCAGAAGTTACACCTTTATACATTGGGTGCCAAAAAACATAGACTTATTACTGTTTTTTTTTACTATTAGTCTTTTAAATCATGTATAAAAGGAAAAGTGGTGTTACAACCCAAAATGACAATAATACTAGCTTTTGTAATTTTCCATGTATTTACCTTTATAGGAGATCTTTATTTCCTCCTAGGATTTTGAGTTATTGCCTAGTGTTCTTTAATTTATTTTTTTTTAATTTTACTTTTTTCCTACTGCCTATATAATTGCAGAATGTCCTTTAATTTCAATCTACAGAAGTCCCTTTAGCATTTTCTGTAAGACAGATCTAGTGGTAATAAACTCTTTCTGCTTTTGTTTATCTGGGAATACCTTCATTTCTTCTTTTTTGAGGACAGTTTTGCCAGGTACAGGATTACTTTTGTTTTGTCTTCGTCACCCAGGATGGAGTGCAGTGGTATGACCATAGCTCACTGCATCCTCAAACTCCTTAGCTCAAGTAATCATCCCTGCCTCAGCCTCCTAAGAAGCTGCAACTACAGTTGTGCACCAACATGCCTGGCTAATTAAAAAAAAATGTTTTTAGAGATGAGCTCTTGCTATGTTGCTCAGATTGGTCTTGAACACCTGACCTCAAGTGATTCTCCCACCTCAAGCCTCCTAAGTAGCTAGGATTTCAGGAAGGAGTTAACATGCACAGCAGGATTCTTGATTGACAGTTTTTTCTTTTAGGCCTTTGAATGTACCAACCCATTGCCTTCTTGCCACCAATGTTTCTGCTGAGAAATCTGCTGTTAATCTTATTGGAGAGCCCTTGTATGTAACAATTTGTTTCTCACTGCTTTCAAGATTGTCTCTTGGCTCACACCTGTGGCTGGGTGCAGTGGTTCACACCTGCAATCCCTGTACTTTGGAAGGCCAAGGCAGGAGGATTGCTTGAGTCTAGGAGTTTGGGGCCAGCCTGGGCAACATAACAAGATCCCATCTCTATAAGATTAACTAGGCTGGGCGCGGTGACTCAAGCCTGTAATCCCAGCACTTTGGGAGGCCAAGACGGGCGGATCACGAGGTCGGGACATCAAGACCATCCTGGCTAACCCGGTGAAACCCCATCTCTACTAAATAATACAAAAAAAACTAGCCAGGCGAGGTGGCAGGCGCCTGTAGTCCCAGCTACTCGGGAGGCTGAGGCAGGAAAATGGCATAAACCCAGGAGGCAGAGCTTGCAGTGAGCTGAAATCCGGCCACTGCACTCCAGCCTGGGTGACAGAGCGAGACTCCATCTCAAAAAAAAAAAAAAGATTAATTAATTAGTTATTAATTAACTAATTAATCAAAAATTAAAGATTCTCTCTGTTATCTGTGGTTTGGGCAGTTTGATGACAGTGTGTCTCTGTGAGGGCCTCTTTAAATTCATCTTACTCGGAGTTCACTGAGCTTCTTGGATGTTTAGATTCATGTATTTCACCAAATTTGAGATGTTTTCAGCCATTATTTCTTCAAATAATCTCTTACTATTTATCGATTAAAAACAATAATAATCTCATTTTCTTTTTTCTTTTGAGATGAAGTCTTGCTCTGTCGCCCAGGCTGGAGTGCAGTGGCACAATCTCAGCTCACTGCAATCTCTGCCTCCTGGGTTCAAGTGATTCTTCTGCCTCAGCCTCCCAAGCAGCTGGCAGTACAGACACCTGCCACCACTCCTAGCTAATTTTTGTATTTTTAGTAGATACAGGGTCTCACCGTGTTGGCCAGGCTGGTCACAAAGTCCTGGCTTCAAGTGATCCACCCACCTCAGCCTACCAAAATGCTGGGATGATGGGTGTAAGCCACTGCACCCAGCCAATAACCTCATTTTCTCTTTCCCTCTCTCTGTTCTATTTCTGGCACCCCCACAGTGGGTGTTCTTCTACTTGATGGTGTCCCACATGTTTCTTGGACCCTGTTTACTCTTCTTCAGTCCTCTTTCTTTCTGTTCCTCAGACTCAGTAATTTCAATTGTCTTATCTTCAAGTTTGTTGATTCCGTCTTCAGCCTGTTCAAATCTGCTTCTGAATCCCTCCATGAATTTTTCATTTCAGTTACTGTACTTTTCGGCTACAGAATTTCCTTTTGGTTCCTTCTTGTGTTCGCTATATTTTTATTGATATTTCCATTTTGTCCATAAATCATGTACCTGACTTTGTCTGCATCTTTCTTTTCTTTTTTTGACAAAGTTTTTTTTATTCATCCTCCTCCTCTTTCTTCTTCCTCCTTGTCTTCTTCATCTTCCTCTTCCACATTTTTCTAGGCAACTTTAGCAGGTCGCTTTGTGCCATCAAACTTTCGTTTAGACTTAGAGTCAGAAACATCCTTCTCATAATTCTCCTTCAGCTTTGCCGCCTTAGTGATGTAAGTCTACTTTTCACTGTCATTTAACTTATTCCACATCTCACCCAGCTTTTTACCACATCTCCAGTAGAGATACTAGGGTTTGTGGATTTGGTCTTGGGGAGGAATTCTGAACAGAACAGGAATAATGCAGAGGATGGCCTTTTGGGGGCATTAGGAAATTTCTTCTTGCCTCCCTTAGCTGGTCTGTTATCCTCCATTTCCAGATCATAGCATACTTTATCTGCCTTTACAATTTAATCAGATTTAGGGTTCTCTTTCCCATTGTCTTGCACCTCTCAGAGGACTTCTTGGGAAAATCTGCAAAATTGACAGGGACCTCTGGGTTTTTCTTCTATGTCCTTCTCTGTGCATCTACACAAAGAAGGCATAAGCAGACATCTTGCCCTTTGGTTTCTTGGGATCACGTTTAGCCATCCTGACTGTATTGTTCGCTAGTCTCTATCTGCATCTTTCTTTAGCTCTCTGAGCATTATTAATCAGACAAAATGCTTTGTATAGTAAGTGTTAAAGACAAAGCCAGACAGGTGCAGTGGCTCACATCTGTAATCCCAGCACTTTGGGAGACTAAGGCAGGCAGATCACTTCAGGTCAGGAGTTCGAGACCAGTCTGGCCAACATGGTGAAACTCCGTCTCTACTAAAAACACAAAAATTAGCCAGACCTTGTGACAGTTGCCTGTAATCTCAGCTACTCAGGAGGCTGAGGTGGGAGAATCACTTGAACCCGGGAGGCAGAGGTTGCAGTGAGCCAAGATCATGTGACTGTACTCCAGCCTGGGCGACAGAGCGAGACTTTGTCCCAACAACAACAACAGCAATAACAACAAAAACAAAGCCTCAGAAAAGGCTGAATACGTTTCAGGCCATTGTTACAATGTCTTTGTCTAGTAAGTTTGCCATGTGGTTCTTCCTTAGAGATGGTTTCTATATATTTTTTCCCTGTGAATGAACCCTACTTCCCTGTTTCTTTGTATGCCTGCGATTTTTTTGTTGAAAACAGAACTTTTGAATGTTACAATATGGTAACTCTGCAAATCAGGTTCTCTTCTTTACCCATGAGCTCCTTCCTTCCTTCCTTCCTTCCTTGCTTTCTTTCTTTTTCTTTCTCCCTTCCTTCCTTCCTTCCTTCCTTCCTTCCTTCCTTCCTTCCTTCCTTCTTTGTTTCCTTTCTTTCCTTTCTTTCTTCTTTCTTTTTCTTTTTAAGACAGAATCTCACTCTATTGCCCAGGCTGGAGTGCAGTGGGACTATCATGGTTCACTGTAGCCTCCACCTCCTGGGCTCAAACAATCCTCTCATCTCAGCCTCCCACCCAGCCAATATATATTTTTTTTTTTTGTAGAGACAGGTAGGTTGTCACCATGTTGCCCAGGCTGGTCTCAAACTCCTGGGCTCAAGCAATCTACCTGCCTCGGCCTCCCAAAGTTCTGAGATTACAGGTGTGAGCCGCCATGCCCAGCCTGTTTTTCTTTTTAAATTGTTGTAAGGTGTCTCTGTGCAGTGAATGAACTTGAGGTGTAAACTTGAGGTTGTCTCAGGTCTTTTCTGAGGCTTTGTCTTTCCAGGCATGAGTGGTGACTTTCTAAATTCTCTTGTATATGTGGTTGCTTTTGAATGTCCTAATCCTTAATTGTTTGGCCACTAAAAGGAGAAAGGGGAAAAATTAAGGGTAAAAAAATAAAAAGCAGGCCAGGTGTGGTGGCTCATGCCTGTAATCCCAGCACTTTGGGAGGCCAAGGTGGGCAGATCACGAGGTTAAGAGATCGAGACCATCCTGGCCAACATGGTGAAACCCTGTCTCTACTAAAAATACAAAAATTAGCTAGGTGTGGTGGTACCTGCCTATAGTCCCACCTACTCAGGAGGCCGAGTCAGGAGAATCACTTGAAGCCAGGAGGCAGAGATTGCAGTGAGCTGAGATCGTGCCACTGCACTCTAGTCTGGTGACAGAGTGAGACTGTCTCAAAAAATAAATAAATAAATGAATAAAAAGCAGAAAACCCTCAAAAACCAGTCTCTATCTCTTTAAATGCCCTGGAAGCTGCTTTAGCCAGTGGGGTTGTAACAGTGGCAGTCACCTCTGTGTCTGAACGTCTGCAATCAGAAGCAACAGCCAGTCATGAGAATACACATCTCGGCCGGGCGCCGTGGCTCACGCCTGTAATCCCAGCACTTTGGGAGGCCGAGGTGGGCGGATCATGAAGGTCAGGAGTCCAAGACCAGCCTGGCCAACATGGTGAAACCCTGTCTCTACTAAAAATACAAAAATTAGCTGGGCGTGGTGGTGCACACCTGTAATCCCAGCTACTCTGGAAACTGAGGTGGGAGAATCACTTGAACCCGGGAGGCGGAGGTTGCAGTGAGCCGAGATGGCACCTCTGCACTCCAGCCTGGGTGACAGAGCAAGACTTCATCTTGGGAGAAAAACAAAAAAGAATACACATCTCCAGTATTTGGAGGACAAGGTTATATGCTAACCCTGGATGCTGCAAGCTATTCCAAGAATGACTGCATGTGGGGCTGAGGGGGTTGCGAACGAGTAGCCACTAACGTGAGTGGGAATGCGTGCCCACTATATCCAAAGAGAGGACATGGACTGAAATTAACCAGGATTTACATTCCAGCTGCTATGGTTTGGGTATTTGCCACTTTCCAAACTCATGTTGAAATTTGATTGCCATTTTAACAGTATTAAGAGTTGGGAGGTTTAAGAGATGATTAGGGCCACATGTGGTGACTCATACCTGTAATCTTAGCACTTTGGGAGGCTGAGGCAGGAGGATTCTTTGGGCCTAGGGGTTCAAGACCAGTCTAGGCAACATAAGGAGACCCCCTTGCTACAAAAAATAAAAATAAAAACAAAATAGCGGGGCATGGTGGCACATGCCAGCTACTCAGGAGGCTGAGGGATCTGTCGCCCCCATCTAGACAACAATCTGGCAGAATCTGTCTGATGCAACTATTTTGGAACTCTGATGGAGGGACATGGGATCCTGGGAGGCTGAGGCTGCAGTGAGCTGTAATCAGGCCACTGCACTCCAGTCTGGGAGACAGAGCAAGACCCTGACTCTAAAAATAAAATTTTAAATAAAGAATAAAAAATTTAAAAATTAGCCAGATGTGGTGGTACACACCTGCAGTCCTAGCCACTCAGGAGGCTGAAGTGGGATGATTGCTTGAGCCTGGGATTTCAAGGCTGCAGGGAGCTATGATCATATCACTGCACACTAGCCTGGGTAACGAAGCAAAACCATGTCTCAAAAAATAAATAAAATAAAAATAAGAGATGATTATGCCACAAGAGTGGAGTGAATTAATTAATGCCATTGTCATGGGAATGCATTTATTATATTATGGGAGTGTGTTAATTATAAAACGGAGAAGGCTGGGCACAGTAACTCATACCTGTAATCCCAGTACTTCAGGAGGCCAAGGTGGGAGGATTGCCTGAGCTCAGGAGTTTAAGGCCAGCCTGGGCAACATAGTGAGATCCTGTCTCTACTAAAAATAATAAAACTAGCCAGGCATGGTGGCACATGCCTGCAGTCCCAGCTACTGGGGAGGCTGAAGTGGGAGGATTGCTTGAGCCCAGGAGATTGAGGCTGCAGTGAGCTACGATCATGCCACTGCACTCCAACCTGGGTGACAGAGTGAGACTCTGTCTCAAAAAAAAAAAAAAAAAAAAGGGGGGGAAGAGGTAGGCCCCCTTTTGCTCTCTCTTTCTCTCTCTCTCTTCTCTTTGCCTGTCTGCCATGGGCTGACACCATAAGAAGACCCTCAAGAAGAATGCCAGCTCATTGATCTTAGACTTCCCAGCCTCCAAAACTGTGAGCTGATGAATTTTTTTTTTTTTTTTTTTTTTTTGTTGTTGTTGAGACAGAGTCTCGCTTTGTCGCCCAGACTGGAGTGCAGTGGCCGGATCTCAGCTCACTGCAAGCTCCGCCTCCCGGGTTCACGCCATTCTCCTGCCTCAGCCTCCCGAGTAGCTGGGACTACAGACGCCCGCCACCTCGCCCGGCTAGGTTTTTGTATTTTTTAGTAGAGACGGGGTTTCACCGTGTTAGCCAGGATGGTCTCGATCTCCTGACCTCGTGATCCGCCCGTCTCGGCCTCCCAAAGTGCTGGGATTACAGGCTTGAGCCACCGTGCCCTGCCGATGAATTTATTTTCTTGTAAACTAGCCAGTCTGTGGCATTCTGTTACAGCAGCACAAAAAGGAGTAAGACACAAGCCTTCCCCTGGAAGCTGCAAGCCTTCAGATGGACAGCAGAGTTCCAAAATAGTTGCATCAGACAGATTCTGCCAGATTCTTGTCTAGATGGGGGCGACAGATTCCTGGCACTTTCTACCCTATCATCTTCTGTGCTATCACTGCTATGTAAATAATTCTTACAACTCAATAATAAAAAGACAACTCAATTAAAAATTGGACTGGCCGGGCACGGTGGCTCATGCCTGTAATCCCAGCACTTTGGGAGGCCCAGGCGGGTGGATCACCTGAGGTCGGGAGTTCGAGACCAGCCTGACCAACATGGAGAAATCTTGTCTTTACTAAAAATACAAAATTGGCCGGGCATGGTGGCACATGCCTATAATCCCAGCTACTAGGGAGGCTGAGGCAGGAGAATCACTTGAACCCGGGAGGCGGAGGTTGCAGTGAGCCAAGATTGTGCCATTGGACTCCAGCCTGGGCAACAAGAGTAAAACTCCATCTCAAAAAAAAAAAAAAAATTGGGCTAAGCGTCTGTATACACATTTTTCCAAAGAAAATATACAAGCGGCAGGCTGGGTGCGGTGGCTCACACCAGTAATCCCAGCACTTTGGGAGACTGAGGCAGGTGGATTACTTCAGCTCAAGAGTTTGAGACAAGTCTAGCCAACATGGAGAAACTCTGTCTAAACTAAAAAAAAAAAAAAAAAGAAGACTGTTCTCCAGGCTCTGCAACGCCCTCTATTGTCAATCAGGTTTCCATGTGTGTTGGTCTGCTTCAGAGTTTTTCTTGCTGGTTCACTGGACGATTTTTGTATTTGTGCACTAAAATCACACTGCCTTAATGACCGTACTTTATAATAAGTTTTGACAGGCAGTGAGGTAATTGTCCTGCCTTGTTCCTCTCCTTTTTTTTTTTTTTTTGAGACGGAGTCTCGCTCTGTCGCCCAGGCTGGAGTGCAGTGGCCGGATCTCAGCTCACTGCAAGCTCCGCCTCCCGAGTTCACACCATTCTCTCACCTCAGCCTCCCGAGTAGCTGGGACTACAGGTGCCCGCCACCACGCCCGGCTAATTTTTTGTATTTTTAGTAGAGATGGGTTTTCACCGTTTTAGCCAGGATGGTCTTGATCTCCTGACCTTGTGATCCGCCCACCTCAGCCTCCCAAAGTGTTGGGTTACAGGCGTGAGCCACCACGCCCGACCTGTTCCTTTTCTTTAGGGGAGTTTTTGGCTATTCTCGTTCTTTTGTATTTCCATATAAATTTATTTTTTATTTGTTTTTTTGAGACAAGGTCTTGCTGTGTCCCCTGGGCTGCAGTGCAGTGGTACGATCTTGGCTCACTGCCACCTCACCTCCCGAGTTCAAGCGATTCTCCTACCTCAGCCTCAGGAGTAGCTGGGGTTACAGGTGTGCGCCACCACACTCATCAAATTTTTCTATTTTTAGTAGAGATGGGTTTTCACCATGTTGGCCAGGATGGTCTCGATCTCTTGACCTCACGGTCCACTCGCCTTGGCCTCCCAAAGTGCTGGGATTACCCCCGGCCCCTGCTTTGTATATTTTGAAGGTATTTTATTAGATGCATACAAGTTTTAAGTTATTATATCACCCAGGTAAATTAAACATTACTAGTGTATTTGTAAAGTGACACACTTTATTTCTAACAATGCATTTTGTCTTACAATCTATTTTGTGTGATATTAATATTGTTATAACAGTTTTCTTTTTATTAGTATTTGCTTGGCCTATCCTTTTCTATCTTTTTATTTCAGCTTTTCTGTGTTCTTAGGGCTTTAATGTGTCTCCTTTAACAGCATATAACTGAATTTTTATTTTTATTTTTATTTTTCAGGTTTTTTGTTTTGTTTTGTTTTGTTTTCTGAGATGGAGTCTCACTCTGTCACCCAGGCTGGAGTGCAATGGTATCATCTCAGCTCACTGCGAACTCTGCCTCCCAGATTCCAGTGATTCTCGAGCCTCAGCCTCCTGAGTAGCTGGGACTACAGGTGCCTGCCACCACACCCAGCTAATTTTTGTATTTTTAGTAGAGACGGCGTTTCACTATGTTGGCCAGGCTGGTCTCAAACTCCTGACTTCGTGATCCGCCCGCCTCGGCCTCCCAAAGTACTGGGATTACAGGCGTGAGCCACCATACCCGGCCCATTTTGCTTTGTTTTTTGAGACAGGATCTCACTCTGTCACCCAGGCTGGAGGGCAGTGGTGTGAACATTGCCCACTGCAGCCTCAACCTCCCAGGCTCAATGATCCTCCCACCTCAGCCTCCCGAGTAACTGGAACTCCAGGCACGTGCCACCATGCCCGGCTAATTATTTAATTTTTTTGTAGAGAGAGGTTTTTACCATGTTGCTCAGGCTGGCCTTAAACTCCTGGGCCCAAGTGATTCCCCCACCTTGGCTTTCCAAAGAGTTGGGATTACAGGATTGAGCCATTATGCTCAGCCTTGGATTTTGATGTTTTTAAAAAATTCCATAAGATAATCAGTCTCCTAGTCTTTTTTTTTCTTTTTAATTTTATTTTTATTTTTTATTTTATTTATTTATTTTTTTTTTGAGACGGAGTCTCACTCTGTCGCCCAGGCTGGAGTGCAGTGGCTGGATCTCAGCTCACTGCAAGCTTCGCCTCCCGGGTTCACGCCATTCTCCTGCCTCAGCCTCCCGAGTAGCTGGGACTACAGGCGTCCGCCACATCGCCCAGCTAGTTTTTTGTATTTTTTAGTAGAGACGGGGTTTCACCGTGTTAACTAGGATGGTCTCGATCTCCTGACCTCGTGATCCACCCGTCTCGGCCTCCCAAAGTGCTGGGATTACAGGCTTGAGCCACCGCGCCCGGCCTCTTTTTAATTTTAAATAGAGATGGGGTTTCACTATGTTGCCCAGGCTGGTCTCCAACTCGTGGGCTCAGGTGATCCTGTCACCTCAGCCTCCCAGAGTGCTATGATTACAGGCGTGAACCACCACACCCAGCTTCCTACTCTTTTAACTGAGAAGTTTTATTCAATTTTATTATAATTGTCAAATTTTTGAGTTTTTACAATGTTATTTATGTTTTTTCTGAATTTTGTGTTTCTTTGTTCTCCTTTCCTGCCGTTTTTGGAGGGATGGATTGGCGGGATTTTGTTTGATGGTATGCTTATTTTCCCATTCTAGCTTGTTCTCCTTTCTGTTTTGGAATGTGTACTTCTATTTTCATTCTTTTAATGGTTGCCCTTGAAGTTTTACCATGCATATTTAATTTAGCAAAATCTAACTTTTTTCACATCAGAAGGTAATGTGTCAACGTCTTAACAAAGTTCAAAAGGGGCACATCTTACACGTGTTCGTGAACACCCAATTAGCACGCTCATGAACTACAAAAGGATCAAAATTCTGAATTTAAGCAACGTCTTAACCTTCCCTTCCCAACAATGCAAGGAGGGCCTTTCTTAGAACCCTTGTGAGACCAGAAACTACTCAGAGAGCATACTCTACCCAGGGCCTAATCACGCTGCTTACCACTCAGAGTGCCGAGTAAGCTGTCTTTGCAGAAAGCAGAGCTCCCAGCTTTCTCTCTGTCCTCGGTGTCATAAAATTTCACTCACCGGGGCTGGGCACGGTAGCTCATGCCTGTAATCCCAGCCCTTTGGGCGGCTGAGGCGGGCAGATCATGAGGTCAGGAGATCAAGACCATCCTGGCTAACACGGTGAAACCCCGTCTTTAGTAAAAATACAAAAATTAGCCGGGCATGGTGGCATGTGCCTGTAGTCCCAGCTAGTTGGGAGGCTAAGGCAGGAGAATCACTTGAACCTGGGAGGTGGAGGTTGCAGTGAGCTGAGATCGCACCACTGAACTCCAGCCTGGGCGACAGAGCAAGACTCTGTCTCAAAAAAAAAGAAAAGAAAAGAAAAGAAAAGAAAAGAAAAGAAAAGAAAAGAAAGAAGGGAGGGAGGGAGGGAGGGAGGGAGGGAGGGAGGGAGGGAGGGAGGGAGGAAGGAAGGAAGGAAGGAAGGAAACAAAAAGAAATTTCACTCATTGGGTTGGTCACTGGAGGTCATTTTTCAGCTTTGGAAAAGCTTTATTTATTATTTCTTTCATAATTTTCTTCCCTCCTTTTTCTCTGTTCTCTCTTTCTGTAATTCCTATTAATCTGTTTTCCCAAATGGCTGCACCATTTAACAATCTTACCAGCAGTGTATTTCTCTATATTTGGTCAACAGTTATATAGTATTATCTGGTGTTTTGATGATAGACATTCTCATGGGTGTGGAGTGAGATCTTATTGTGGTTTAGATGGCATTTCCTCATGGCTGATAATGCTGAGCATCTTTTCATATGCTTATTGGCCATTTGGTTGTCTTCTTTGTAGAAACATCTGTTCAGATTTTTCATCCACTTTTAATTTTTTTGTCTTTTTATTGTTGAGTTGTAAGATTTCCTTATGTATTCTAGATAGAAGTCCCTTAACAGATCCATGATGTGCAAAATTTTTATTCTCTTCTGTGGCTTCTTTTTTTACTTTCTTGGTAGTTTCCTTTAAAGCACAAAAGTTTTTCATTCTGATGATGTCCACTTTATCTACTTTGCTGTGGCTGCTGCATGTGCATTGTGTCATAGCTAAGAAACCATTGCCTAATGCAAGGTTGTGAAGACCTCCACCTACCTTTTTTCTGATAGTTTCATAATTTTAAGTCTCATATTTATGTCTTTAATCCACTTTGAGTTAATTTTTGTATATGATTTGAGATAGGAGTCCAAATTCATTCTTGTGAACATGGCTATTCAGTTGTCACAGCACCATTTTGCCCCCAATTAAATTACGTTGGCGGCCAGGCATGGTGGCTCATGCTTGTAATCCCAGCACTTTGGGAGGCTGAGGCAGGCAGATCACAAGGTCAGGAGTTCGAGACCAGCCTGGCAAACACTGTGAAACCCCATCTCTACTAAAAATACAAAAATTAGTTGGGCATGGTGGCGGGCGCCTGTAATCCCAGCTACTCAAGGGGCTGAGGCAGAAGAATTGCTTGAACCTGGGAGACAGAGGTTGCAGTGAGCTGAGATCGTGCCATAGTACTCCAGCCTAGGCGACAGAGCTAGACTGTATCTCAAAAGCAACAAAAAACAAAACTAAACAAACAAACAAAAAAATTACCTTGGCACCTTCTCTAAAATCAATTGACTGCAAAAGTGAAGGTTTATGTCTGGGCTCAATTCTATTTCAGTGACTTATATGTCTATCCTTCTGCCAGTACCACATGGTCTTAATTACTATAGCGTTGGTAGTAAGTTTTGAAGTCAGAAAGTGTGACTCCTCCAACTCTGTTCTTTTTTTTCCCAAGGTTCTTTTGGCTATTCTGAGTCTCTTGAGTTACCATGTGAGTTTTAGGATTAATTTGTCAATTTCCACAAAGAAGTCAACTGGGATTTTAATAAGGATTGCATTGAATGTGTAACTCAATTTAGGAAGCATTGCTATGTTATCAATATTAAGTCCTTCTGATCCATAAACATGGGTGTCTCTCCGTATACTTAGGTCTTTAATTTTTTCAACAATATTTTGTAGTTTTAAAGTATAAATTTGGGCCGGGCGCGGTGGCTCAAGCCTGTAATCCCAGCACTTTGGGAGGCCGAGACGGGCGGATCACGAGGTCAGGAGATCGAGACCATCCTGGCTAACACGGTGAAACCCTGTTTCTACTAAAAAATACAAAAAAAAACTAGCCGGGCGAGGTGGCGGGCGCCTGTAGTCCCAGCTACTCGGGAGGCTGAGGCAGGAGAATGGCGTAAACCTGGGAGGCGGAGCTTGCAGTGAGCTGAGATCCGGCCACTGCACTCCAGCCCCGGCGACAGAGCGAGACTCCGTCTCAAAAAATAAAAAAAAAATTTTTTTAAAGTATAAATTTGCACTTCTTTTTTTATTTTAGACGGAGTCTCGCTCTGTCACCCAGGCTGGAGTGCAGTGGCGCAATCACGGCTCACTGCAAGCTCCACCTCCCGGGTTCACATCATTCTCTTGCCTCAGCCTCCCGAGTAGCTGGGACTACAGGCGCCGCCACCACGGCCGGCAAATTTTTTGTATTTTTGGTAGAAAAGTGGTTTCACCGTGTTAGCCAGGGTGGTCTCGATCTCCTGACCACATGATCCACCCGCCTCGGCCTCCCAGAGTGCTGGGATTATAGGCGTAAGCCACCACTCCCAGCCAAATTTGCACTTCTTTTGTTAAATCTATTTCTATGTATTTTACTATTTTTGATGATCTTATAAATAACATTTTTAAAATTTCTTTTTCAGTTTGCTTATTGCCACTACATAGAAATATAATTGATTTTCAGTTGGGCATGATGACTCACACCTGGAATCCCAGCACTTTGGGAGGCTGAGGTGGGTGGATCACTTGAGGCCAGGAGTTTGAGACCAGCCTGACCAACATGGTGAAACCCTGTCTCTACTAAAAATACAAAAATTAGCCACCTGTGGTGGCACACACCTGTAATCCCAGCTACTTGGAAGGCTGAGACACGAGGATCACTTGAACCTGAGGGGCGGAGGTTGTGGTGAACCAAGTTCATGCCACTGCCCTCCAGCCTAGGCTACAGAGTGAGACTCCATCTCAAAAAAAAAAAAGAAAGAAAGAAAGGAAGAAATATAATTGGGCCAGGTATGGTGGCTCACGCCTGTAATCCCAGCACTTTGGGAGGCCAAGGAGCATGGATCACTTGAGATCAGGAGTCAAAATCACCCTGGCCAACATGGTGAAACCCCGATTCTAGCAGAAATACAAAAATTAGGTGTGGTGGCAGGCCCCTGTAGTCCCAGCTACTTGGGAGGCTGAGGCAGGAGAATCGCTTGAACTTGGGAGGTGGAGGTTGCAGTGAGCCAAGATTGTACCACTGCACTCCAGTTCAGGCAACAGAGTGAGACTCCATCTCAAAAAAAAAGAAAGAAAGAAAAAAAAAGATATATATATATAAAATTAATTTTTGTATATTGATCTTGTAGCCTGCAACCTTGCTCAATTTGTTCATTAATTCTTAGTTTTTTACTGGATTTCTTAGTATTCCCCCCCCCCCCCGCCTTTTTTTTTTTTTTTTTTGAGATGGAGTCTCGCTCTGTTGCTCAGGCTGTAGTGCAATGGCGCAATCTTGGCTCACTGCAATCTCCGCCTCCTGGGTTCAAGTGATTCTCCTGTCTCAGCCTCCCAAGTAGCTGGGATTACAAGTGCATACCACTACACCCAGCTATTTTTTTTTTTTTTTTTTTTTGTATTTTTAGTAGAAATGGGGTTTCGCCATGTTGGCCAGGCTGGTCTCAAACTCCTGACCTCAGGTGATCCACCCACCTCTGCCTCCCAAAGTGCTGGGATTACAGGCATGAGCCACCATGCCTGGCTGGATTTCTTAGCCAGGTTTTGCAGGATCATGACATCTGCAAATAGAGATAGTTTTCCTTTACAGTCTGAATGCCTTTTATTTTCTTACCTAATTGTCCTAGCTAGAACCTCCAGTACAATGTTCAGTAGAAACGCCAAGAGCAAACATCTTTGTCTTGTTCATGATATTAGGAAGAAAGCATTCAGTCTTTCACCATAGTTGCCTTTTTTTTTTTTTTCCTTGAGACTGAGTCTCACTCCGTCACCCGGGTTGGAGTGCAATGGCATGATCTTGGCTCACTGCACCCTTTGCCTCCCCAGTTCAAGCAATTCTCATGCCTCAGCCTCCTGAGTAACTGGGATTACAGATGGGCACCACCGCGCCCAGCTAATTTTTGTATTTTCAATAGAGACGGGGTTTCGCCACTTTGGCCAGGTTGGTTTCGAACTCCTGACCTCAGGTGATCCACCTACCTCGGCCTCCCAAAGTGCTGGGATTACGGGTGTGAGCCACCTCGCCTGGCCCATAGTTGCCCTTTATACAAAGTTCCTTTCTATTCCTGGTTTTTTAAGGGTGGTTTTTGTTTTTTGTTTTTATCGTGAAATTGTCTTGGGGCCAGGTATGGTGCCTCACACCTATAATCTCAGCACTTTGGGAAGCTGAGGTTGGAGAATCACTTGAGGCCCGGAGTTCGAGACCAGCCTGGGCAACATAGCAAGACCCCATTTCTAATTTAAAAAAATTGTTTTTAAAGAATGAGCCAGGTGTGGTGGTGCATGGCTGTATTCCTAGCTACTCAGGAAGCTGAGGCAAGATGGTTGATTGAATCCAGGAGTTCGAGGCTACAGTGAGGTATGCCTGTGCCACTGTACTATTATAGCCTGGGCAAGAGAGCTAGACCCTGTCTCTAAAAAAAGTTTTGCATGGCCGGGCATGGTGGCTCACGCCTGTAATCCCAGCACTTTGAGAGGCCAAGGCAGGCAGATCTCCTGATGCCGGGAGTTCGAGACCAACCCGGGCAACATGGTGAAACCCCGTCTCTGCTGAAAATACAAAAATTAGCCAGTCATGATGTCATGTGCCTGTAATTGCAGCTGCTTGAGAGGCTGAGGCATGAGAACCCCCACCTGGGAGGTGGAGGCTGCTGTGAGCCAGGATCCCGCCAATCCTGCCCCTGCACTCCAGCCTGGGCAACAAGAGCAAAAAACCCCACCTCAAAAAAAAAAAGGTGTTCCATTTTGTCAAATGCTTTTTCTGTGCCTATTGATATGATTATATTGTTTTTGGTCGGGCGCAGTGGCTCACATTTGTAATCCCAGCACTTTGGGAGGCTGAAGTGGGCGGATCACCTGAGGTCAGGAGTTTGAGACCAGCATGACCAACATGGTGAAACCCTGTCTCTAATAAAAACACAAAAAGTTAGCCAGGTGTGGTGGCAGGTGCCTGTAATCCCAGTTACTCAGGAGGCTGAGGCAGGAGAATTACTTGAACCTGGGAGGTGGAGGTTGCAGTGAGCCGAGATCGCGCCACTACACCCCAGCCTAGGTGACAAGAGCGAAACTCTGGCTCAAAACAAAACAAAATAAACAAACAAACAAAAAACAGAGTCAGGAATGACAGTGTGCTGCTCAGAGCCAGGCCTCAGGAGTGGAAGACAGTGGCACCATCACACATACAGACACACACACACACACACACACACACACTCTCACACACTAAGTCCTTTTTCCATTTCAACCCTAAAATTGTAATTTTTAAAATAACATGCTTATAAAAATAGGATCTCCTCCAAGTAGGTTTCTGTTAAAAGCAGGGGTTTTTGGAAGTTTGGGGGTGTTGTTCTTTATAGATTTTTGTTTTGTTTTGTTTTGTTTTGTTGCTTTAGGTGTAGATTGGAGGATTTGCTTTAACAGAGTATCTTCTTGGCTTTATGGCTAAAATAGCCAGTTCCTGCTTATTAATACTCAAACACATCAATTATTCATCTGCAGTTGGGTATATTATATACGCCGAGTCATCCATCCTCCTGCCCTCTTTGTTAAAGGAGGCTTTGAGGCCAGCAGCCCCACGGGGAAGGCGTGTAGTTGGGACTCAGGGCTGACTCAGAGGGCCAGCCCTGGCCAGCTCATGTCTGAGGTCACATCCGAGGGAGAGGAGGCAGCAGAGCTGAGTGAACAGAATCTTGTTCTAACAACTTCCCAGGTTCCATGCTGCCTTGCCATGCCCAGCTCCTGAGCTGTCCATGTGAGGTCAGGGATTTGTCAAGATGAAGGGCTAGGCCTTTGAGGGTTTTGCTCTTTCAACTTGCTTCTTGCCCTTGACCTGCAATTATACTAGCAGCAGTTTCCATATGCAATGGTGACAGCTGATGTGTACTGGGGGAAATGATGGAGAATCAGAACCATTGTAATCCTCAGATGGGGAAGCTCAAGTTCAAGGTGGGCAGGAAGGCCACAGGCAAGGCCATTTGGCAGCCAAGTGCAAAGTCAGGGTGGAATCTCCATCTCCTGGCGACCATCCCCCATCAGCCTCCTGCATGGAATCCATAATGAGGGCCAGAACAGTGGAGGATCTGCTGTTAGCTATGCCCTGGTGCACGGACTCCCAGGTAAAACCAGATCCACAGGGGAGAAGGGAGTAAGCATTATTTATTTATTTATTATTTGAGATGGAGTCTAGCTCTGTCACCCACGCTGGAGTGCAGTGGCATCATCTCGGTTCACTGCAACTTCTGCCTCCCCAGCTCAAGCCATTCTTGTGCCTCAGCCTCCCGAGTAGCTGGGACTACAGGCGTGCCACCATGCCCTGCTAATTTTTGTATTTTTAGTAGAGATGGGGTTTCACCATGTTGCCCAAGCTGGTCTCAAACTCCTGGACTCAAGCGATCTGCCTTCCTCAGCCTCCCAAAGTGCTGGGATTACAGGCGTAAGCCACTGTACCCAGCCACCACTATCCTGATTTTTGTGTTTTTCATCCCCTTGTGTTTTTTTCAATAGTTTCATTCTATACATTTGCATCTTTAAACAGCATGTTGTTTGGTTTTGCACGTTTTCATTTCTGAATCACGCTATGTGTATTCTAAGAATTGCTTTGGTTTTTTAAATAATATATTGAGATTATGATACTGAGATGCATTCACGTTGTTGTACGTAGCTGTAAAAAGTATTCTTTCTGTTATATACTATTTCTTTGTGCGAATATGCCATTTTCTGTATTCATACAGATAATGGACATTTGAATTGTTTCCAGTGTGTTTCTGTAACAAACTGTAGTGCTATGATTATTCTTATACATGTTCCCGTGCATATGTTTGAGAGTTTTTTTTGTTTTAGAAACCGATGTTTATTCTCCATCAACCTTATTTTCATGTTGCTGAAGAGCCCGTGCAAAAACAGCTTAAGACTATGCCGTGGTTGCTTCTACCCATTCAGTGGCCTGAGCAGTGGGAGCTGCAGACCAGTTTTTAGTGGCAGGCTGAGCCCTCCAGTCTTCAGTAGGGAACTGCTGAATAGGCACAGAGGGTACCTGCACGCTGCCAGACCAGTCTGCAACCTCAGGCTGAATAGCAGTGAACTCGGGAGCTGGAGCAGTCCATTCACCCTGAAATTCCTCCTTGGTCACAGCCTTTTCAGCAGCAGCCTGCTCTTCTTTTTCAATCTCTTCAGGATCGCTGTAGAAGTAGAGGTCAGGCATGACCTCCCACGGGAAATGGTGTCACGCATGCGCAGAACTTCCCGAGCCAGCGTCCACCATATTAAACCCAATGAGGGAGCTCCCTTATTGTCACATGGGATGGCAATGTCCCCATAGCACAGAGGAGAATCTGTGTTACGAGCAATGGTAGGTAGGTTAACATAAGATGCCTCCCAGAGGGGCTGGTGGTCAGCCTGGGGTCAGTAACCACGAGAAGCCGTGGCTCCCGGAAGGCTGCCTGGATCTGGTTAGTGAAGGTTCCAGGAGTGAAGCGGCCAGCCATTGGAGTGGCTCCAGTGGCAGCAGCAAACTTCAGCATGGCCCTCTGGCCAGTATTCCTGGAGGATATGGCACTAACATCAGCAGGGTTTTCAATGGCAACAATGGCACGAGCTGCCAGCAGAAGCTTCTCCCAGGTCCTCCCACAGATTTATGATGTAGATGCCATCACTTTTCCTTTTGTAGATGTACTGTTTCATCTGGAAGTCAAGACTGGTGCCACCTAAGTAGGTTCCTGCTGCAAGGAACTTAAGGACATGCTCCTCCTTCATTTGCAGGACATCAGGAGCTCCAGACCTTGTGAAAGTTTGCCTTTAAGTTACAATGGGAATCCAGGACAATGCTGTATGGACCCCTCTATGGGTAGCGCGGAAAGCGGGAGTTGCTTTTTTTTTTTTTTTTTTTGAGATGGAATCTTACTCTGTCACCCAGGCTGGAGTGCAGTGCTGCCTTCTCGGGTCACTGCAGCCTCCGCCTCCGAGGTTCAAGTGATTCTGCCTCAGCCTCTCAAGAAGCTGGGATTATAGATGCAGGCCGCCACGCCCAGCTAATTTTTTTGTATTTTCAGTAGAGAAAGGGTTTCACCATGTTGGCCAGGCTGGTCTTGAACTCCTGACCTCAGGTCATCCACTGCCTCAGCCTCCCAAAGTGCTGAGGTTACAGGCGTGAGCCACTGTGCACAGCTGAGAGTTTTTTTAGGGTAAATATTTTGGGTGGAATTGCTCAGCTGTAGGGGCCATACAACTTCAACTTTAATTGCTGATTGTTGTCCAAAATGCCAATTTTACTGGCTTTTGCCAAATAAGTTTTGGCTTTGTTGATTATGTGATCTTTGCATTGTGCTTCATTATCTTCTGCTCTTACCTTGAACTTACACTCCCAAGCAGGGTCTAAGAGTGCCCATTGAAGCCAGGTGCAGCAGCTCATGCCTGTAACACCAACACTTTGGGAGGCTGAGGCCGAGGATTGCTCAAGTCCAGGAGTTTGAGACCAGCCTGGGAAACATAGTGAGATCTCGTCTCTACAAAAAATAATCTTTTTTTTTTTTTTTTTTTTTTTTTTTTTAGAGACGGAATCTCGCTCGGTCGCCCAGCCTGGAGTGCAGTGGTGCGATCTCGGCTCACTGCAAGCTCCGCCTCCCGGGTTCACGCCATTCTCCTGCCTCGGCTTCCCAAGTAGCTGGGACTACAGGCGCCTGCCACCACGCCCGGCTTATTTTTTGTATTTTTTAGTAGAGACAGGGTTTCACTGTGTTACCCAGGATGGTCTCGATCTCCTGACCTCGTGATCCGCCCTCCTTGGCCTCCCAGAGTGCTGGGATTACAGGTGTGAGCCACCGTGCCTGGCCCAAAAAATAATTTTTAAAAAATTAGCCAGGTATGATGGCTCATGCCCATAGTGCTAGTTACTTGAAGGTTGAGACAGGAAGATCGCTGGAGCCTAGGAGTCCAAGGCTGCAGTGAGCTATAATCATGCCATTGCACTCCTGCCTGGGTAACAGAGTGGGACCCTGTCTAAAAGACGACAAAATTTCCCATTGTTCCACATTCTCAGCAGCACTTGCTATTGTCAGACTTTTTCCTTTTTGCCAATCTGGTGGCCAGTACATGGTAATTTATTATGCTCTGTGTGCTATAAATTATTTGTGTCCACCCAAATTCATATGTTGAAAACTGAACCCCGACTGGGCACAGTGGTTCAGGCCTGTAAACCCAGCACTAGGATGTTCAGATTGGAGGATCGCTTGAGTCCAGGAGTTCGAGACCAGCCTGGGCAACATGGTAGAAACCCATCTCTACAAAAAATTTTAAAAAAAATTGCTGGAAATGCTGGTGAGTGCCTGTAGTTCCAGCTGCCTGGGAGGCTGGGATGGGAGGATCACCTGAGCCTGGGAGATTGAGGCTGCAGTGATGCATGATAGTACCACGGTACTCCAGCCTGGGCGACAGGGTGAGACTCTGTCTCAAAAAAAGAAAACTAAACCCCAGAGTTTGATGGTATTGGGAGGTGAGGCCTTTGGAAGGTGATGAGGTCATGAGGGTGGAGTCCTTCCAGAAAAGAGCGCCAGAGAGCTCATTCGCCCCTTCTGCCACGTGAGTGCACAGTGAGATGATAGCTGTCCATCTGTGAACGCAAAGCCAGCCCTCAGCAGACACCGTATCTGCCAGGGCCTTGATCTTGGATTTCCCAGCCTCCAGAACTGTGGTGAATACATTTTTCCTGTTTTTAAGCCAGCCCGCAGACTGGAGTCTAAGGGTGCTGCTTTCTGCCTGTGAGCTTGAGAAAACCTCTTGTGCTTCTGAATCTCCAAGTCCTTGCCTGCAAAGCAGAGGCCATGATAAAAACCCTAACACCTTATCTGGCATTGCAGGATCCCTTACCAAGGGCTTCTACGTCTCCTATTTTGTTATAGCTTCCAGAATGGACTGAGATAGCTTGCATTTGCAATCACAGATGACTTTAAGTATTTGTTCTTATTATTTACCAACCCCCAAGTGCCTGTTGTTGTCTTTTGCCTGTATTTCTATTGGGTTGTTGATCTTATTAAATTATAGATCTTTCTTTCTTTCTTTCTTTTCTTTTTTTGTGATCGAGTTTTGCTCTTTTTGCCCAGGCTGGAGTGCAATGGCACGATCTCAGCTCACTGCAACCTCTGCCTGCCGGGTTCAAGTGATTCTCCTGCCTCAGCCTCCCAAGTAGCTGGGATTACAGGTGTGCACCACCACGCTGGCTAATTTTGTATTTTTAATAGAGGTGGGGTTTCACCATGTTGGGCAGGCTGGTCTCGAACTCCTGACCTCAGGTGATCCGGCCTCCCAAAGTGCTGGGATTACAGGTGTGAGCCACCGTAGCCAGCCAATTATAGACTTTTCTTATATGGTATGGATTTAAATCCTTATCAGTTATAACTTCTCCCAGTTTGAGGCTTGCATTTTTACCTTCTTTATGGTGTTTTTGAAAAATGTAAACTGTTAAAAGCTTTAACTCTGTATCCCTTTGCAACTTTTTATTTTGCACTATGTGTACTGATGACCAAAAGAAAAAAATGAAATTTGAGCCCAGACATGGTGGCTCACGCCTGGAACCCCAGCACTATGGGAGGTCGAGGCGGGCAGATCACAAGGTCAGGAGATTGAGACCATCCTGGCTAACACGGTGAAACCCCATCTCTACTAAAAATACAATAAATTAGCCGGGCGCGGTAACAGGCGCCTGTAGTCCCAGCTACTCAGGAGGCTGAGGCAGAAGAATGGCGTAAATCCGGGAGGCGGAGCTTGCAGTGAGCCTAGATCGCACCGCCGCACTCCAGCCTGGGCGACAGAGTGAGACTCTGTCTCAAAAAAAAAAAAAAAAAAAAAAAAAAATTGAATTAAAACCAAAGAGCTTAGTCTGTATCACCCTCCCCTGATTAAATTTTTAAATTACAGTTCTTCTGTCCTGAAATTATATTATCCATGAGTTCTGCTATGTGTGTCCTGTGACCTGAGAGTGGGCAAGAACTTTCTCTGTTCACAGTTACGTCCTCAATGCTTCAAACATAGCTTTGCCCAAAGTAGGTGCTCAATAAACACTGTGGATGGAAGGAACAAAGGAAGGAGAGAGGAGTAGGGGGGCAGCCACCAAAGGCTGATGTGGCTTTTTATGACTCCACCCAATGAGGGCCAAATGACTCCAAGGATAGGGCAGCAGCCTAAGTAATGGAGGAAACGGTCTTTCCTCAAGCAGAGCTTAGACTTTACTGTCTTGGGAAAACCTGTTTGTATTTGGGAGATGTGCTTACTTTAATAGGTCAACCCTACAATAATGGGCAGGTCTGAGGCTCCAGGAGTGCTGGGGTAGTCTATTCACCCACTCATTCCTTCTCTCTATCCTTTTTTGCCCACCTGTCTTTGCAGCCCGTGGGTGTCAGAGCCAGCAGACTGGAGTCTAAGGGCACTGCGTTCTGCCCGTGAGCTTGAGAAAGCCTCTTGCCCTTCTGAATCTCCAAGTCCTTGCCTGCAAAGCAGAGGCAATGATAAAAACACTAGCACCTTATCTGGTGTTGCAGGATCCCTTACCAAGGGCTTCTGTATCTCCTATCGTGAACTCAGTACTCAGTGAGGTAGGCAAAACCAGAGGAGGAAACCGGGGAGGAGGAGTGAGTCTCTAACTCCCCACCCTGTGTGGATAAGCCTTGATCTGTGTTCTACAGACTCTGAGCTCTGAGCTCCTCTCGGGGGCAGAGGTGGGAAGGGCAGCCCCCCGGGAGGTGGTGAGTCCTCTGAGCTTTGGAAGGGTGGACTCTGCACCTGCTGTGCTGGTGCTTTCTGGGAATTTCCTCCATGGACCCCCAGAGCAACTGTGAGAGGTAGCTATTACCATTCCCATTTGACTGGTTCAGAAACTGTGCCTCAGAGACATGAAGTCACTTGCCCAAGGTCCCCCAGCATTCAGGGTCATAGCCAGAGTTCGAACTCCAAAGCCCTTGCCTCTCCCTCACCTCTGTGGTCTCCCTAGACCTTTAGATATAGTTCCAGACAGTGGATTTTCCCAGCTCACAGCAGAGTGCGTCATGGGACAGGGCAGGCTCCAGAGGGCTACGCTACCAGAATCTGGTAATGACAACTGCGTACGTGTGTGTGAGAGGCGACCGACAGATCCAGATGGGGACTGACCAATCTAGAACTAGATAGGGATCAATCATCTTCAGCAGATCTGAGAGCTGGAGAATTACTGCAGGGACAAATGGCCCTTTCCCTCCTGCATCCCCCAGGGCCATCTCCACACTGTGGTGAAGCATGGGACGTGGTAAAGGGACACCTTCGAGCTGTGGGAAAAGCTGACACGACTTTCCAGAATAGTGTGTTTAGCAAGGCGGGGGCGCCTATGTTCTCCCCGAGAGGCGTTCCATCCAGAGCTATCTGGGAAGGCTGAGGTACCAGAAGCCAGAAGGTGGAAAATCACTGATGCATCTCCACTGAGTTTTCAACGGGGCCCTACACTGACCTAAGTACAGGAGGTTTGAGGGCTCTCCACTCACCAGGAATGAAAGGATCGATTGCAGAGTTTCGGCCTTGGAGCCCAGTCCTGGCTCTCCCTTTGCTTGCTCCTGACATTGGACGAGTTACAGCCCTTCCTGAGTCTCGGTCAGTCGCCTCTCACTTGCCCATTGACGTCTCACAGGCTGTAGAAGAGTTGGGGGTCCTAGCATAGGTGTCTTGTGCCAGGTACAGAGCTGGAGTTCAATAAATGTAGTGACCTCAGCAGGAAAAGCCAAGGAGGGGCAGGCCACACTAGGGGCTGGTCTGCAGAGTCTTCAGGGAAGAAGCGAGGACGAGGACAAGGACCCGGGATGAGGACAGGACGAGAGGATGGCTGCATAACAGCAAGGAGGCTTTGGGCAGGCAGGGGAGGCTTTCCAAGTGTGTGAATAGCAGGAACACAATCTTGGAAGTGAGAATTCCTGGGGTGCCTTCTGGGCCTTGAAGCAGGGCTCACAGAGGGCAACAGGACCCTGGTGGGGTGAAGAAGGGGACTGGAGAGGTAAATTAAAAGAATAGCAGCTTGTCTGCCCTCATCCCCGATGTGGGGGGCAGCAGCCTGGCATGGAGTCCAAATGGACCTCATATTTCCCAAAGACTCAAAGCATCTGGGGCCTACATGGAGTGTCCCAGGAACACCTACTGCCCAGCCCGTCCTCTTTCCCCTGCCACCAGGCATGATGACCCCAATGTCTCAATTATCACACTCTGCTTTTCTCCATCTCTGTGGCTTTACATATTCTCAGTGTTCAGCTCTTGGTCTGCAACATATCTGCATACACACACACACACACACACACACACACACACACACACACACACGGAGGAATGGCTCCTGGGTCCCAGTAGTTCCCACTCTCTGGTAGAGGAGTTGTGTTTGTGAGGGTTGTGATGGGGCGATGAGCCTGCAGCAGCCTTTCCACGCCCGTCCATACTAGATGTGGTGCAGAATGCATGGGCCTGTGGGTCAGGAGATGTGACACTTAGCATGATAGTACCGGTTAGGATCACGCAGGGCTGCAAGTAAATCACAACCCAACTGTAGTGGGTGCAACAAGAAGTGCTTATTTTTTTGCATAAGAAGTCAGGAGGATGGCAATCTCACTGCTAGTGCAGGTACTTGAAGCTGCCGTCAGGGACCCAGATACTTTCTGGTGCTGGTGTGTGTGGGGGGCGTCTGCTGGGGCTTGGGAGATTTGGGTCCCCATTCTGGCCCTGTTGCAAACTAGTTGTGCAGTTTCAGACAAAGCTTCTGAAGCTCTCACTTCATCTCTTTGTTTGTTTTTAAAATTGCGGGCTGAGTATGGTGGCTCCTGCCTGTAATCCCAGCACTTTGGGAGGCTGAGGTGGGAGCCTTGCTTGAGGCGTGGAGTTCGAGACCAGCCAGGCAAAATGGCAAACCCTCATCTGCACCAAAAAAAAAAAAATTAGCCGGGCATGGTGGTACACACCTGTGGACCCAGCTACTTGGGGAACTAAGGCAGGAGGATCACTTGAGCCCCGAAGGTTGAGGCTACAGTGAGCTGTGATTGTGCCACTGCACTCCAGCCTGGATGACAAAGTGAGGCCCTATCTCAAAAACGAATACATAAAATTGTGGTAAAAACATGTAACATAAAACCATCTTAATCATCTCCACCATTTTTAAGTGTATAGTTTAGTGGCATTGAGTACATTCACACGGTTGTGCAATCTGTCCTCATGTCTCTTTTCTTTCCAAAAGGAAACTCTGCCCATTAAGCAGGAACTCTCTATTTCCTTCTCCCCACTGGCACCACCATTCTGCTCTCTGTCTGAATCCATTTGACTGCTCTAGGTACCTCATAGAAGAGGGACCATACAGAATTTGTCCTTTTGTGTTTGGCTTATTTCACGCATCATAATGTCCTCAAGGTTCATCTATGTTGTAGCTAATGTCAGAATTTCCCCTCTTTTTAAGGTCGAATAATATTCCATTGTATGGACGTACCACACTTTGTTTAGCCATTCATCTATGGATGGACACTTGGTTTGCTTTCACATTTTAGCTATTGTGAATAATGCTGCCATGAGCATGAGTCTCCAGATGTTTCCTTGAGACTGTGTTTTCAATTCTTTTGGGTATCTACCTAGAAGTGGGATTACTAGATCATATGGTAATTCTATTTCTAATTTTTTTCAGAAACATAATACTGTTTTCCATAGACGCTGTACCATTTTACATCCCCAGCAACCATGCACAGTTTCCAATTTCTCCATGTTCTTGCCAAAATTTGTTATTTTCTGTTTTTTTGCTAGTAGCTATCCTAATGGCTAAGAGGTGGCATGTCGCCTCTTTTTTTTTTTTTTTGAGACGGAGTCTCGCTCTGTCGCCAGTGCTGGAGTGCAGTGGCTTGATCTCAGCTCACTGCAAGCTCCGCCTCCCAGGTTTACGCCATTCTCCTGCCTCAGCCTCCCGAGTAGCTGGGACTACAGGCGCCTGCCACCTCACCCGGCTAGTTTTTTTTTTTTTTTTTGTATTTTTTAGTAGAGACGGGGTTTCACCGTGTTAGCCAGGATGGTCTCGATCTCCTGACCTCGTGATCCGCCCATCTAGGCCTCCCAAAGTGCTGGGATTACAGGCGTGAGCCACCGCGCCCGGCCGGCATGTCGCCTCTTTGAGACTCAGTTTCTCATCTGCCCCACAGGGACACAGTAGGGCTAGATTATCTCCAGCTTCTGATGTCTCATGGTGCCTTCCTTCTTGCCATGAAAGTAAGTATTGCTTATGCACATACACACCTTAGTAAATTTAGTTATATCTTTTCAGCTTGGGGCCCCAAGGTAGAAACTATTTTGATATGAAGACAGGAAACAAGAAATATGAAAAGGGATTGAAGAAGGCATTCCAAGGACAACTTCCAAACCCTCCTCTCTACTCCTTCCAGACCATAGATGCACATAATTCTGGACCACAAAGAGTCCTTTGGACAGAACAATACTTTACTCTTTCTTCTCTTCCTCTCGTTTTCTTTTTTGCTTGTAATTCACACACCCAGGTGACTGGGCGCAGTGGATCACACCTGTAATCCCAGCACCTTGGGAGGCAGAGATGGGAGGGTTGCTTGAGGCTGGGAGTTCAGTCTGGGCAAGACTTGGTCTCTACAAATAAATTATCTCGGTGTGGTGGTGCGTACCTGTAGTCCTAGCTATTCAGGAGGCGGAGGCAAAGGATCACTTGAGCCCCGGAGTTCAAGGCTGCAGTGAGCTATGATCACACCACTGTGCCCCAGCCTGGGCAATAGAGCAAGACCCTGTCTGGCTCAAGCAACAACAAAGGAAGGAAGGAAGGGGAAAAAGAGAGAGAGGAAGGAAGGGAAGGAGGCAGGGAGAGAGGGATGGAGGCAGGGAAGAGAGAGAGAGAGAGAGAGGCAGGCAGGCAGGGAAAGAAAGAAAGAGAGAAAGAGAGAAAGAAAGAAAGAAAAAGAAAGAAAGAAAGAAGAAAAAAGAAACGCACACACACCCATCTCCCACTCTTCACAGTGTCATGATGTCATTTAACATAAGTGCAAGGCAAAGTTCAAGGCGTTTAATTCTAGCTTTTACAAAAACCAAAAGCATCTTGAGTTAAGTACTATTATCTTCATTTCCTAACTTTTGGCATTTGCTGACTCATTATTTCATATGTGGCTTGGGTGAGAAAAGCACCCGGGTGGAAACCTCCTCCCCCAGCTACTTCTCTGGCCAATGTGAACTGCTCTGAACTTCCCATATGCTTTCTCGAAGCTTCTGCCTGAGGCTGAAACCCTTTCTGGGGTGTTTTCCCAACTCTCATCAGGATGGGATGCAGAATCAGGTGTCATGCTCTGTCCAAACCCGGCCTGGCTCCGGCCTTCTCCTGCAGTCTCGCTTCTCACCGCTCACTCTCCTGATACTTACCCAGACCCACCGTGTGGCTTCTCATTGCGGTGCTCGTCAGGCCATTCTTCTGCTTGAACTGTCCTTTCTACCCATCCTCCCACAGCTAACTCTGCTCATGCTTTTAGACTCAGCATAAACATCCTCTCCCCTAGGAAGCCTTCCCTGAATACAAACCCTCAAGTTGAGCTAAATGTCCCTGCTTGGGTCTCCTACAACACTTACGCTCACCCCTTCTTATCATAACTGACATTGCAGTTGAAGTGTGTGAAGCACACATTTAACTAATGGAATTCCACTAACTCTTCTTGGCCAGAAGGAGAAAGAGAATAACTTTATTTATTTATTTTTTTGAGGCACGTTCTTGCTCTGTCTCCCAGGAAGGAGTGCAGTGGGCATCGCCCTTCTGCCATTTTTTTTTTTTTTTTTTTTTTTTTTAGTTTTTGTAGAGACAAGGTCTCACTCTGTTGCCCAGGCTGGTCTCCAACTCCTGGGCTCAAGTGACCTCCCACCTCAGACTCCCAAGTAGCTGGGATTACAGATGTGCATGCCATCTCCCTATTCACATTTTGTTTTCTTTTATTTTGTTTTTTTTGAGACGCAGTCTTGCTCTGTTGCTCAGACTGGAGTGCAGTGGGGTGATCTTGGCTCACTTCAACTCTGCCTCCCATGTTCAAGAGATTCTCTCGCCTCAGCCTCCTGAGTAGCTGGGACTACAGGCACACACCACCATGCTTGGCTAATTTTTTGTATTTTAGCAGAGATGGGGTTTCACCATGTTGGCCAGGCTGGTCTCAAACTCCTGAGCTCAGGCAATCCACCCACCTCGGCCTCCCAAAGTGTTAGGATTACAGGCGTGAACCACTGCACCTGGCCCCTATTCACATTTTAAATAGAACCACTCTTGGCCTCCTGGGCACTCCCCTCTGAGGGTTAGATGGGAGCCCTGAGTGTTATCTTAGTCCTCAGGTGTTTTAACTTTGGGAGCCTCTGGCCCCTCTGGGAGTGAATCTGGCGTTTAAAGATACATATATTTGGCTGGGCACAGTGGCTCACGCCTGTAATCCCAGCAGTTTGGGAGGCCTCACGAGGTCAAGAGACCAAGACCATCCTGGCTAACACGGTGAAACCCCGTCTCTACTAAAAATACAAAAAAATTAGCCAGGCGTGGTGGTGGGCGCCTGTAGTCTCAGCTACTCGGGAGGCTGAGGCAGGAGAATGGCGTGAGCCTGGGAGGTGGAGCTTGCAGTGAGCCGAGATCGCGCCACTGCACTCCAGCCTGGGCAACAGAGCGAGACTCCGTCTCAAAAAAAAAAAAAAAAGATACATATATTTCCTGGAGCAAGAAAGGTCTCAAACATCGCAAGACAGTTGGGATGCCAACGGATCAAAGGGGAAGCAAGCATGACATAGCCACCCACTACAAGGGCTTACCTATTATCCAAGCTTTGGGAACTAGGTTAGAATCCCAGCTCTGTCGCTAACCAACCTGTGTACTTTAGCCAAGTCACTGTACCTGTCTAGACTTCGGATCGCATGTGTGTCTGTCCATCTCACAGGGTTACCCTGAGGCTAAATGAGGTAACAAATGTCATGAACCTACAAGGTAGACTCGACTCTCGGTAACAGTTAGTGTCACCCCCATCCCACACTACTCTCCCTCTTTGGACCCTGCACCCATGGATTCCATCCACCGCTGGCCAGGAGCTGAGTAGAGGCACCGAACACGTGAAGAGGTGAATGGGCAAGGAAGGTTTCTAGGTCAGGTAGCATTTCCAGGGTTCCCGCCTGCAGGCGTCTACCGAGTCTGGCCCGAGGCTGGCACCCAAAGATGCTTCCAGTCTTCCAGCAGCGACGCACTGACTGTAAGAAAAGTCTGCTTATAAATTCCGCACAGGCATTTAGGAACTGGTCCCTGGGGGCCTCTACAGATTCATTTCGCCCCCGACTCCATCCCCTTTGTGCCACCCTCGTTATTGCACTCTTCCATCCGGATGGCATTTAGCTGGGTCCAGGTCTGTCACCCGCCTGACCACCAGCTCCTTGAGGGCAAGAGGCTCCTGCTGCCCTCGGAGTCCGGCCCAGCCCGCAGCTGCTCAGATCCGGAGACGGGAAGGTTTGTGGGCGAGAGCCTGACGCCAGGGTCACAGTTAAGGATGCAAGAGCCCGGCTCCTTCCCGTAGCCCCGGCCCTGTCATTAAAGCTGGGGCTCCAGTCGGTGCAGCGCAGTCCGAAGGATGCAACCGCAACTTTTGTGCACAGTAGGCTCTCGATCTGTAATCCAGCCAACCCAGGCCTGTAGTCTGTAAATGCCAACTCAGCGGGAGGGCTCTGGCTGTCGCCCAGGGCCGTTTCTCGGCTCTTTCGGGGTTGCCGGAGCGCTCCGTACAGGAGGAACCCGCCGCCCGCGGTAGTCAGTGGAGACCCGGCCAGCGCTTCCCCGCCCTCTTCACCGCCCCCGCGGCGGGGTCTGGGCCAAGTCGCCCCTAGCAACAACAGCCGGGCCGGCTTTCTCAGGCCACGCTGATTGGCGGGACTCCGGGAGGCGGCCTGTCGTCACTTCCGGCAGCCGGAGGCAGCAGAGGAAGCCGAGGAGCGGCCATCTTGGGTCCGTGAGGCTCCGAGGTGCCGGGGTGCGGCGGCAGCAGCGGCGGCCAGCAGGGCGGAGGCTGAGGCAGCAAGCTCGCTAGAGAGGGAGAAGCAGCCGGGCGCAGGCGCCTCCTCCGCAGCCCGTTCCATGGTCAGCGCCCACAGCCCGCGGCGGCCTGTCTTGCGCTCCACTTCCTTCACATCCTCCTCCGCCTCCTCTTTTTCAGACGCCGCCGGCGGCGCTGTGTGGAGGCCCGGGAGCTGAAATTCGCGGCGCGACGGGCGGGAGTGGAGAAGGAGGCGAGGGGGCCCGGGATCGCGGGGCGCCCTGAGGCGAGGGGACGCCGGCGGGCCGAAGCCGGCAGCTCGCCGCAGGCTCGGCTCCGCCACTGCCGCCCTCCCGGGCTCCTCGCCTCGGCCGCCGGGGCAGGGAGAGAATGAGCCCCGGGACCCGCCGGGGGACGGCCCGGGCCAGGCCCGGGATCTAGACGGCCGTAGAGGGAAGGGAGCCGCCTTCCCCACGGCGCCGCTTCGAAACTGCCGTGGACTCGAGGACGCTGGTCGCCGGCCTCCTAAGGCTGTGCTGTTTTGTTTTCGCCCTCGCATTGTGCAGAATTAAAGTGCAGTAAAATGTCCACTAGGACCCCATTGCCAACGGTGAATGAACGAGACACTGAAAACGTAAGTAACCTGGGCGTTGTAGTTGGCGGACCTTCGGGGTGGCCTTCGTGCTCCTCGGGCAGTGCCTTGCAGTCGGGTGTTCCCCCCCAGCCCGAACGCTCTGGAAATAGAGGGCAGGCCGTAGTCACCCAAGAGGCAGCCAGGTCGGACCGTTTCCTCCAGAAGTCCGCCCTGTCCCGCTGTTCGCGGGCGGGTCTACGAAGTATATCGATTATGCCTGCAGTCTAGTCGATTAGTAAAGCCCGTAAGTTGCATCGTTACGAATCGGTGCTTTGAGAGGCCGGGTTGCCGCTCAATGGATTGTGCAAGTGTGCGTGTCAGATCACTGCAGTGGTCAGTGCTTATTTTAACCGAACTCTGCTTTTAACTTGGTCAGGCATTTCTTGAGAGACTATCATATTAATACCATATGTACTGGTGCTGATTAAGAGTAATCGATTGAGTCAAGTGGGCTGTCTCGTTCTTTTAAGATGGAACTAAATTTAATCACAGTCACTAAGTGTCTACTGAGGGATCTTTGCGGTCCCCTTAGGAATTCCAAAACACTAGCGGGCAGCCTTTATTAAGGCATAGGTTCCTTTACATACAAATCTTTTTTGAAGGAGTTAAACATTTTAAAAAGCAGAAAAGCAGATGTATAGTGAAGCTGTGCTCTGCCACTCACTGCCTAGCTGAGGGACACCCGCTGGGGCTTCGCTGTCCTCCTTCCTAAAAAGAGGTTGACTTAGATGAGCTCTTAGGTCCGTTTCAGCGCTCACAGGCTATGATTTTATAAAAGGAACCTTTGATTTTGTGCATGTGAAACTACAAAATGCCAGGAACAGCATTGCTAGAGAATGAGAACTTGTAGTAGAAATGCCATTGAAGAAACGTTTGACAAACTCTGTTCGTTTTCTGAACTCTCCTCTAACACTGGCTTCAAAAGTGTTTCAATCTAGTTGTTGCCTATATTCTGTAAAACGTCTAGTAAATAACTTGTAAAGAAACTTCACTGGCCTTTCATTAAAAGTGTTATGAGGTAATTGCTGGCACGAAATGTCTTCTCTTAGGGAATGCTTCCTTGCTTTGAGTGTTTTCATGCTTTCAGTAATGTCCTGAGATGTTATGGCAATGTTTTAATTTTGATCTTCAAAAATGCCACTTGTTTGCTGGATAGCTATTTGATAATTTAATCTGTAAACGTAAAACCATAGCCTAAAACATCCCTGTAGCATATTAGTGTATAATATTTAATGCTCTTTAGCCCTTAGTGAGTAGAACAGTGGTGTACCTTTCTCCACCTGAGAGAGATTAGAAAATTATATAAAGAGCGAGTAATAGAAACTCTTAGACTAGGTGAGTCAGGGAACTATTTTCTTATGGTCCTTTTAAAGAAACCTTTTTTTGTTTTTTTTTTTTTGAGACAGACCGAGACTGTCTCCCAGGCTGACTGTCTCCCAGGCTGGAGTGTGGTGGTGCGATCTTGGCTCACTGCAGCCTTCGCCTCCCAGGCTGAAGTGATTATCATGCCTCAGCCTCCCGAGTAGCTGAGATTACAGGCATGCACCACCACGCCTGGCTTGCATTTTTGTATTTTTAGTAGACAGGGTTTCACCATGTTGGCCAGGCTGGTCTAGAACTCCTGGCCTCATGTGATCCACCCGCCTCGGCCCCTCAAAGTGCTGATATTACAGGCGTGAGCCAGTGTGCCCAACTGATTAGTTTTGATCATTGATATTCACTCAGAGAAGCAAAACTTTACGTTGAACCAGAGTAGGAGCTCCATGCTTTCTAAACTGAAGCCAAAAACAGTCATAGCAGATTTGTGATAATGAAGGATTTCAAATGGGTCTTCTTTCTCTCTTTCTTTTTTGAGATGGAGTCTGGCTCTGTCTCTCAGACTGGAGTGCTGTGGCACGATCTCGGCTCACTGCAACTTCCACCTCCCAGGTTCAAGTGATTCTCCTGCCTCAGCCTCCTGAGTAGCTAGGATTACAGGCATGCGCCACCACTCCGGGCTAATTTTGTATTTTTAGTAGAGAAGAGGTTTCTCCATGTTTGTCATGCTGGTCTCGATCTCCTGACCTCAGGTGATCCGCCTGCTTCGGCCTCCCAAAGTGCTGGTATCACAGGCGTGAGCCACCACGCCCGGCCATGTAGTGTATTTAAAATGAATTTTTGACTGTTTTAAAATCAAGTTTATTACACATTGTTGCGTTGATTTACCATGCCCGGTTACATTTTTAACTCTTGTATTAGCATGTTCTGGAAGGAACTGTGTAGCTTTCACAGTGTGGAGCCCTTGTGTCAGTGTTACAACTCAGGTATAGACTTTGTTACCTACATTACTGCACTGCTAGGTATTAGACTTCCTGCCAATTGAATGGTGAATGTACAAGAATGAATGGGAGCTCTCATTCTGTTGAGAAGCTTTTTTCTTAAAAAAGTTAGGTTTGTTGAGATGTAATGTTCATCCATTTTAAATATACAGTTTGGTGAGTTTTGACAAGCGTATAGTTATGTAACCACTATCACAATCATGATGTAGAACACTTCCATCACCAGAAAGCTCCCTTATGGCGCTTTATAGTCAGTGCCTTCTCCCTTTCTCAACCCCTGGGCAACCACTGATCTGCTTTCCGTCCCTGTGGTTTTGCCTTTTCAAGGATGCTATGTAAATGGAGTCACAAGAGTAAATAATCTTTTGTGTCTTCTTTCACTTAGCGTAGTACTTTTGAGATTTATTTCAATGTATATCAGTAGTTCATTCCTTTTTACTGCTGTGTTAGTATTTCCTTGTTTGGATGTGCCACAATTTTTTTAATCCACTCACCAGTGATGGACATTTTTGGCTATTGTGACTAGAATAGGTATGTTTTAGTATTTTGTAAAAATACTTTTTATTGTGCTTATCCCAGGAATCTTATTTAAATTTTAAATAATTGTATATAGCTATGGTAAGAATGTTACATATTAGATCAAGACTAAGAAAAGGCAGGCCGGGTGTGGTGGCTCATGCCTGTAATCCCAGCACTTTAGGAGGCTAAGGTGGGCAGATGGCTTGAGGCCAGGAGTTGGAGGCCAGCCTGGCCAACGTGGTGAAACCCCATCTGTACAAAAAAAAAAAAAAAAAAAAAAGACTGGGCGCGGTGTCTCACGCCTGTAATCCCAGCACTTTGGGAGGCTGAGGCGGGCAGATCATGAGGTCAGGAGATTGAGACCATCCTGGCTAACTTGGTGAAACCCTGTCTCTACTAAAAATACAAAAAGTTAGCCGGGCGTGGTGGCGGGCGCCTATAGTCCCCGTTACTTGGGAGGCCGAGGCAGGAGAATGGTGTGAACCCGGGAGGCAGAGCTTGCAGTGAGCCGAGATTGGGCCACTGCATTCCAGCCTGGGCGACAGAACAAGAGTCTGTCTCAAAAAATAAGTTAGCTGGGTGCGGTGGTGCATGCCTGTAATCCCAGCTACTCAAGAGGCTGAGGCGGGAGAATCACTTGAACACAAGAGGCGAAGGTTGCAGTGAGCCAAGATCATGCCACTGCACTGCAGCCTGGGTGACAGAGTAAGACTCTGTCTCAAAAAAAAAAAAAAAAATTGCAACATAAATATTATCTTCATCCTTGTACACTAATTTTTGTTTGATTTCCAAATGTTAATGTCTACCCTTAGTGAATGGGTATATAAAAGTTTACTGTTGGCCAGGTGTGGTGGCTCACACCTGTAATCTCAGCACTTTGGGAGGCCGAGGCAGCTGGATCACCTGAGGTCAGGAGTTCGAGACCAGCCTGACCAAGATGGCAAAACCCTGTCTCTACTAAAAATACAAAAATTAGCCGGGCGCAGTGGCAGGCGCCTGTAATCCCAGCACTTGGGAGCCTGAGGCAGAAGGATTGCTTAAACCCTGGAGACGGAGAGTGCAGTGAGCTGAGATTGAGCCATTGCACTCCAGCCTGGGCGACAGAACGAGACTCTGTCTCAAAAAAAAAAAAAAAAGTTTGCTGTTGCCACATTGTGTTATAGCTCAGAAGAACTACTCAATCTAATCCAATGAGGATGCTGAGACTCTGCGAGGTGACAAAGGCTGCTACTAATGACAGGAGACCATTAAATATTTAATAGCAAAGCCTCTACTGGGCCCCAGATCTCTAGCTTAGGCTCCACAAGGAGATGTAGTTGTACCTGTACACAGAGTATTTCTAAAACTTTTTTTTTTTAAGCTTGTAGATCAGAGGTGTCCAATCTTTTGGCTTCTCTGGGCCACATTGGAAGAAGAATGTCTTAGGCCACAAATAAAATACACTAATACTAACGATAGCTGATAAGCTTAAAAAAAAATTGGTGTTTTAACAAAGTTTGTGAATTTGTGTTGGGTCACTTTCAAAGCTGTGCTGGGCTGCATGCAGCCCTTGGACCGTGGGTTGGACAAGGTTGCTGTAGATTTTATTTTTATTTTGAGACAGTATCTCGCTCTGTCACCCAGGCAGGAGTGCAGTGGAGCAATCACAACTTGCTGTAGCCTTGACCTCTTGGGCTCAAGCAATCCTTCCAACTCAGCCTCCCGAGTAGCTGGCACTACATGCGTGCCCTACCACATGCAGGGCTAATTTTTAATTTTTTCGTAGAAATAGGATCTCCCTATATTGTCCAAGGTGGTCTCTAACTCCTGGGCTCAAGCATTCCTCCTGTCCCAGCCTCCCAAAGCACTGGAATTACAGGTATGAGCCACCACACTCAGTCAAAACTATTTTTTAAAGTGTTTTATTATAGGAAAATTTAAACAAATAGAATGTTATTTATCAATGCTTCTCAACCACAGTGTGATTTTGCCCTCTAGTGGACATTTGACAATGTCTAAAGACATTTTTGGTTATCACAAGTAGAGAGAGGTTTGACTGACCAGAAATGCTACTAAACATTTTACAGTACATAGGACAGCCTTCCACAAGAAAGAATTATCTGGCCTAAAATGTCAGTAGTGCCAGGGTTGAGAAATCCTGGTATGTACTTAGCCCCCATGTACTCCACAGCGCAGCTCAGTGGCCAGTCTTATTTCATTTATAAATTAAGAAGCAAATGCAGCATCATTTCCTCTCTAGAGCTTTTAAAAGAGATAAAGCCTGTTTTAAGAAACATAAAAGCAATACCTTTATCATATTTTCTTAATATCACATATGCAGTGTTTAAATTTTCTCACATTTCTGATTTTTAAACTCTGTTCAAATTAGAATCCAGCTTGAATTCATACATTAGAGTTGGCTGATAAGTCAAATATGCTTTTTTTTTTTTTTAAATTGAGATGGAGTCTTGCTCTGTCACCCAGGTTGGAGTGCGATGGTGCAATCTCGGCTCACTGCCAACCTCTGCCGCCTGGGTTCAAGTGATTCTCGTGCTGCAGCCTCCTGAGTAGCTGGGATTACAGGCACCCACCACCATGCCTGGCTAATTTATTTTATTTTATTTTGTATTTTTAGTAGAGATGGGATTTTGCCATGTTGGCCAAGCTGTTCTCGAACTCCTGACCTCAGGTGGTCCGCCTGCCTTGACCTCCCAAAGTGCTGGGATTACAGGCATGAGCCACTGTGCCCAGTCAAAATATGCTTTTTAAAGGCAACCAAGCAGTTTGCATTTCAGTTTATGTTCTGTAGTTTTATGGAGCCATGGATACATCCTTTTTCTATACTGGCAAAATGAGAAACATATTTTTCACCTTAATTTCAAAGGATATGACACTTTGTAAGCCTGGTAACATTATTGGCCAAAGTACCAGAGACCCAGGGCTTTCCCAGTGAAGTTATTTAACAGCTACTGATATGTGTGCATCGTGTACTTATTATTAGTTAACACAAATAGTCCCCCAAATTTCTGACATCTGTGAAACTGGTAATGCTGTTGTCTAGTCAACCATTGGTTATGTGAGACTGAATAACCTGTTCAGCAAGTATGAATGCCTACCGTGTGTATGATACTGTGTTAGGTGCTGTAGAAGCCATGTACCTGGGACATATAGCATTCCCGCTCTTTAGGATTTCCTGCTCCTTGCGGAACAAAGCAGCCTGAGCTTTGTGAAGCTAGTCTGTAACGCTCAAACTTAAGCAAACATTAGAATCACCTGAAGGGGCTTTAGAACCCTGATCGCTGGGCCCTACCCCTAGACCTTGATTTTACCCGTAGAATTGGAATTTCTAACAAGTTGCCAGGTGATGTTGATGCTCCAGGTCCAGGGACCACTCTTAAGAATCACTATAGCAGGAATTTCTGATGTTTATTTATTAAGAAAAAAAAAAATCACTGCCTTACTGTTCAGTGAAGTCTTGCTGACTAAACTATACTCCTTTGAGATTATACTGTGACTATCAAAGGGAGATTTCCAGACCATTTAATTGAGTTTTCAGGTTCCATGAGTTTAAAAAAAACTGGCTGTTTATTAAAAAGTGTGGTTGTGGAAAACAGCAATAGTTGCCATTTGATGATCACTTAACTGTATATCAGTATAGAGTATCTCATTTAAAATATGTAATATGGTTTTATTTAATCAGCTTTTTTTTTTTTCCCCTGAGGCGAAGTCTCGCACTGTCGCCTGAGCTGATGTGCAGTGGCACGATCTCGGCTCGCTGCAACCTCTGCCTCCTGGGTTCAAGCGATTCTCCTGCCTCAGCCTCTTGAGTAGCTAGGATTATAGGCAGCCGCCACCATGCCCAGCTAATTTTTAAATTTTATTTTTTGAGACGGAGTTTCACTCTTGTTACCCAGGCTGGAGTGCAATGGCATGATCTCGGCTCACTGCAACCTCCACCTCCCGGGTTCAAGCAGTTCTCCTGCCTCAGCCTCCCGAGTAGCTGGGATTACAGGTGCCTGTTACCACGCCTGGCTAATTTTTTTGTATTTTTAGTAGAGACGGGGTTTCACCATATTGGCAGGCTGATCTCGAACTCCTGACCTCATGATCCTCCCTCCTCAGCCTCCCAAAGTGCTGGGATTACAGGCGTGAGCCACCGTGCCCCCGGCTTAATCAGCTTTTTAACTTCTAAGCATAACCTGTTCAATCAAGCTGTTTGGGCCTTATCAGAAAAAAGGTGACCTGTAATTTCAGGACTCAGGAGGGTGAGGCCAGCGGATCACTTGAGGCCAGTCCACCTGGACAGCACTTGTCCACCTGGTACAACATGGTGAAACTCTGTGTCTTAAAAGAAAGAGAAAAAAAGTTGATCTCTGAAGAATTCATGAAAATATTTAGTCAGAGTTTTTAGGGAAAGATCTTATAGACTTAATTTGAGCATCCTTATCTTATATATGTAAATTAGGTAAAGGTTGAAATTTGCAGTAAGTAGAATTTTGGTCATTTCAGTTATGTAGCTCATGATATATACATTGTAACTTTCTTAGACTTACATGGTGTATGATTTACATTGTAATTACATAGAGGCTTATACCTAATAAAAATTAATAGTAACTATTTGATTTCAAAGAGGATTGTTCTGCATTTTATTACCTTTTTTTTTTTTTGAGACAGAGTTTCGCTCTTGTTGCCCAGGCTGGAGTGCAATCTTGTGACCTCCGCTCACTGCAACCTCCGCCACCTGGCCTGAGTAGCTAGGATTATAGGCACGCACCACTATGCCCGGCTAATTTTTTGTATTTTTAGTAGAGATGGGGTTTCACCATGTTGACCAGGCTGGTCTCGAACTCCTCACCTTGGGTGATTCACCTGCCTTGGCCTTCCGAAGTGCTGGGATTACAGGCTTGGGCCACTGCGCTCGGCCTGCATTTTATTATTCTAAGATATAGCCAGATTTTATGCCTGGAATTTGTTCCTGGGCTGGAACAAATTCCTAGTGAGAGTCAGGGAATGTTCCATGACTTGTGGCTTTGGTTAAAAAAGAAAAAGGGGTCAGGGAATGCAGCACCCTCTGATCACCACTGGGAGTACTGAAGCAGAAAATTCATTTGTCTCATTTCCATTTTAAAATTTCAAATTAAACCTGAAGGAGAAAATAAATCTCTTACCTGGGAAGCTTTAATGTCCTGTCTCACACAGAAGTTAAAGGTTGTGCTTGGAGTTGGTCTGCAAAAGTAATTAAGGAATTTGTACTGACCCATCTGCACCTGCTTGTACAGAGCAATTGGAAGGGCAGAAGTTGGCTTTGGGCCGGGCGCGGTGGCTCACTCCTGTAATCCCAGCACTTTGGGAGGCCGAGGCGGGCGGATCACAAGGTCAGGAGATCGAGACCTTGGTGAAACCCCGTCTCTACTAAAAATACAAAAAATTAGCCGGGCGCGGTGGCGGGCGCCTGTAGTCCCAGCTACTCAGGAGGCTGAGGCAGGAGAATGGCGTAAACCCAGGAGGCGGAGCTTGCAGTGAGCCGAGATCGCGCCACTGCACTCCAGTCTGGGCGACAGAGTGAGACTCCGTCTCAAAAAAAAAAAAAAAAAAAAGAAGTTGGCTTTGAAAGAAAAGGCCTTTTTTTGGAGATGGGGGGCATCCAACTTTATCTTCAGCCTAGAGTTCGCTAGCACTGCACTCTAGCCATTCAGGCTGCTCAACTGTGGTTAGTCTTGTGTACTTCTGTGTACACTAGATAAGACATTGTTTCTGTGGGTTATGTGGGACCTTGGAGTTCAGTGTCGAAGCTCAAACAAAGCAGGTGTTTTTTCTGTATTTCTTGTTGATAAGCAGTTGCTTTTGGTTGGACCTAAATATTGTGGGGTTTGTGTATGGACATTTCACACAAAAATCTGTATTGATAGAATTTAATATGAAATCAGAGAAGTTGAATTCACAGGTTTTGTTTCTAGAATTTTACATAACCCTAGTCTTTTTTCTTTTTTTTTATGATGGAGTCTTGCTCTGTTGCCCAGGCTGGAGTGCAATGGCATGATCTTGGCTTACCGCAACCTTCGTCTCCTGGGTTCCAGCAGTTCTTCTGCATCAGCCACCCGAGTAGCTGGGATTACAGGCACCCGCCACCACGCCCGGCTAATTTTTGTATTTTTAGTAGAGATGGGGTTTCAACATGGCCAGTCAGGTCTATAACTCCTGACCTCAAGTGACCACCCGCCTCAGCCTCCCAAAGTGCTAGGATTGTAGGCATGAGCCACAGTGCCTGGCCATAATCTTACACTACTTTCCTGAAGGGATGTGTGGTGGAGTCTGGGCTTGAAAGTGGAAGACAAAAATGAGAGCCTAAGACTGATTGAGATAAAGATTCTAAAGAGGTAGAATGGACCTCATAAGATATGGAGCAAAAAAGAAGGAACAACATATACAAGGAGAAGGTAGAATTTAGAGTTTTATTTTTAGACTGGAATTTGAAACTGGTCTTGAGATTTAAGTAACTGTGGACAAATAAATTCACTTGCCTATGCCTCATGTTTCTGTTTTTTGTTTTTTTTAATCAGAGAATAACATCATCTCAAGCTTTTTCTTGGTGTTTTTGTTTGCTTGGATTTTTATGACTTTTCGCTTTCTCAGTCTCCTCTGTGGTCAGATTCATTAGGCATTCTGTCACTTTCATCTCTGTCAGGCTGGCCTTGTGTTCTAGCTGTCTGTTCTGTTGCATAGTTGTCATCCTGAGATCTCCCTTCACTCGTATCCTAGGGATTCCCTTTGCCTTTCCTGTTGGATCCTATTTTCTTCCCTTTGGTTCACTC
This sequence comes from Macaca fascicularis, assembly GCF_037993035.2. Lineage (NCBI taxonomy): Eukaryota > Metazoa > Chordata > Mammalia > Primates > Cercopithecidae > Macaca > Macaca fascicularis. The sequence continues at coordinate 171,569,247 of NC_088381.1, forward strand.
CCAGGTTTCATTGCAGCAGTTCCTCCAGTGATTTTCTGAGAAAGTTGCTGGGAGGTAAATTTTTAAAATCCTTTCATATCTGCAAACATCTTTATTCTGTTCTCATACTTGATTGCTATTTTGGCTGCATATAGAATTCTAGACTGAATATCCTTTTTCCTCAGAATTTTGTTTTTTGTCTTATATAGCATCTGACACTCTGATTTGGAGAGAGATAATGCTATTTTGAGTCTTGCTTATTTTTCTGCGTTTATTTAAGGCTGATTGGAAGTTTTGTGCATTTGGATGGATCTTGAATACAACAGTGGGGCACACTGTCACTTCTTTTTTTTTTTTTTTTTTTTTTTTTTGAGACGGAGTCTCGCTCTGTAGCCCAGGCTGGAGTGCAGTGGCCGGATCTCAGCTCACTGCAAGCTCCGCCTCCCGGTTTCACACCATTCTCCGGCCTCAGCCTCCCGAGTAGCTGGGACTACAGGCGCCCGCCACCTCGCCCGGCTATTTTTTGTATTTCTTAGTAGAGACGGGGTTTCACCGTGTTAGCCAGGATGGTCTCGATCTCCTGACCTCGTGATCCGCCCATCTCGGCCTCCCAAAGTGCTGGGATTACAGGCTTGAGCCACCGCGCCCGGCCCACGCTGTTACTTCTTTGTGGAGCTCTTGATACCAGTATATTTTTGTCTTATCACTTGGCCTGGGCAAGCACAGAATGCCCATGTTCCCGGGAGCTGAGTCAGGGGAGAGGGCAGAAAGAAAGGTCTGTGGCTTTCTGCTTTCTCTACTTGTTTTCAGTGTCCCTCCCCTCAGTTGTGCCCTGTGTTCCCAAGCCCAGAGACTTTCCATTTTGCCCTTTCTAAAGAACCTTCGGTTTTTTGCCAGAGTAGGAGAGGAGACCCAGGGGGTCTGTTATTTAACAGACTGACAGATCTTCTTGTTTCAGGCTTACTTCACTCACACTTCTAGAGGTTCTTGGTACCACCAGTTCCTGAACCTTTTAAGGGTTCTATAATAGAAATCAGGATTTTCCAGTATCTCTATAGCTGGCTTAGGATTAATCTTTCTTATATGTGTTAAGTCATTTTCCTTCTTTTTTTAGTTTCCGAAAGTATATCTGTCATCACTTCTGTTTTCTTTGTCTTGTGGCTTTTTTCCTTATGCCTTATATTTTTTTCCTTTACTTTCATTTTAATGGAGTTTGGAGAGGGAGGGGAGGTAAATGCAGCCATGATTTATAACCAGACATGGATTAGGTATTTACATATGTCAATACGTGTCTTTAAAATTTAGCTAGTACTTGTTATTATAAATAACAAACTAAGATTGATAGGCTTCTTGAAAACTTGGCAGTAAATTTGGCTAATGGTGGGTTGTTGTAGTAGAGTAGCGTTTCCCCCTTTCCCCCAAGCTTTCTTACCTCTTCTTGGATGGTGCCTGGCCTGAGATGACCTTCATCTGTCATAAGAATTCTTCTACTTGCCCTTTGAAGACTCCATCCCTTCACATCTTGGGGTACCTTTTTTCCTTTTTCTCACCCAAATGTGATCATGTCCTTTGGGTGCCTAGAGCTGCAGTATCCAGCACAGTAGCAACTAGCCACACGCAGGGCTACCAAGCACTTGAAACATGGTTAGTCTGAGTTAAGGCGTTCCGTAAGTGTGAAAGATAAACCAGACTTCAAAGACAGTATTTCAAAAATAGGATATAAAGCCTTTTTATATTATGCATTGAAATATTGGGGGATATATTGAATTAAGTAAAATGGTATTTAAATTAATTTAACATATTAAATATGTTTCTTTTTACATTTTTCAATGGAGCTACTAGAAAATTGAAAATTACATATGTATGTCACATTATACACCTATTGGACAGCATTGGAGTATTCACTCTGATTTTCTCATGGGGCAGGAATTGCCCCTTGTTTCAGTTACTGTTCCCCTGTTAGCGCCCCATGTGTATTGTGAGTGCCTTGAAGGTTTGACACCACAGTTTTCTATTTCTTTTATTCCCTGAAATCTCTTACCTGGGAAGAGATTGACTAGCTGAAAGTTACTGAATCAACTTTTCTTTTCTTTTTTTTTTTTTTTTGAGACGGAGTCTCACTCTGTTGCCCAGATTGGAGTGCAGTGACCCGATCTCGGCTCACCACAACCTCCACCTCCCAGGTTCAAGCGATTCTCCTGCCTCAGCCTTCTGAGTAGCTGGGTCTACAGGTGCCCGCCACTACGCCTGGCTAATTTTTGTATTTTTAGTAGAGATGGGGTTTCACCATATTGGCCAGGCTGATCTTGAACTCCTCACCTTGTGATCCGCCTGCCTCGGCCTCCTAAAGTGCTGGGATTACAGGCGTGAGCCACCACACCCGGCCTGAATCAACATTTTTTAAGCTACAACTTGTGCCTTACAAGTTTTTTATTCTAAGGATTAGAAAAGTAAATTATTTTTCACCATATTACATTAGTTCACCTACTACACCAGTAACAATTATTTTATTCAAAAGTGAAACAGATTTTACTGTATTTATGGGACAATAACAGTTCCCCCTTCCTATTCATATTCTTATATGCTTTCTCATAAATTCATCTGTGAAGAGTCACATTATCTTTGGTCCATGTGAGACTATCTTCTTATCTATTCCTGTTAATCCCCATATGTCATTTCTCTTACCCTCCATCCCATGTTACTGTTTTAATGTGTTTAGTATGTGTATGTGTTCTTACATAGTTTATTTTGGTATGTTTGTTACTTTATGTAAATATTGCATATGTCTCATCTGTGCACTTAATATATTGCATCTAACTGCTGAATAGCAGTGAGATGTATGCATCTACAACATTTTACCAGTCTGCTTGCCAGAGGTGCACATGTTAATTTTCTCCAACTCTGTCACCACAAAAAAAAATGCTTCAACATCTTCATGCATGTCCCCTTATGGAGCAATGTAAGAGTTTCTTTGGGATGTATAGCTTGGAATGGACTTGCTGGGTCACAGGAAATGTCAGATTGTTCTTCTAGATGGCTGCTTCCATCAGTAGTGCACCACAGTTTTTGTATTCCCGTTTCTCTGCCAACATTTCAGAGCTTTCTAATTTTTCCCTATTTAACAGGCCTAATGTGATACTACATTGTGGTTTTAACTTGTATTTCTCTATGATTTTTAGAATCTGTTTATACATTCCTTGGCTTTGGGTGCATTCTTGATGTTTTTTGGGGGGGGGTTGATGATTTTTATCAAATCAAGGACAGGCATCCCATTCTAATCCTAGTTTGCTATAGGAGCTTTGTGGGGGCTTTCTGGTAGAGACAGGGTCTTGCTATGTTTGCCCAGACGGGTCTCAAAGTCCTGGGTTTAAGCAAGCCTCTTGCCTCAGCCTCTGAAGTTGCTGGGATTACAGACATTAGTCACCTTGCCTGGCCAAGAGTTTTTATATTATAAATTGTTCAATCTTATCAAATCCTTTTTCTACATTGAATGAAATAATTGCCTAGCTGCTTTCAAAAGTGAAACGTGACTTTGTGAATATCTCTAAAGTACAAAATACTTGGAGGACAGCCATTTATTGTCATAATTTGGCTTTGTAGTTTGTTTTTGTTTTTGTTTTTTAACATTTGGAAACCCTGCCTATGTGTTAAGGAGGTGGCTTGTTTAAGAAATAGAATGTAAGGGCACACTTGTGTTTTACAGAAGGGGCCAAGTTCTGTTCAGGAAGATTTGAAACATAGTATAAAGTTGTTGCTGTTTTAAACTTGTAAACCTGATTTCTTCTCGTGGGAGGTACTTAAGTAGGCCTCTCAAGTTTCAGGTTGGTTCTCTGCCTGGTAGATACAAGGGCCAAATTTCTATTGTGAAACCATATTGATGTTAAAATAATTTTTACGGACTTCCTGCCGCAAGGATTTTTTAAAAAATATTTTTAAAATGTGTCTTTTATGTTTTAATTTGTTTTCTGATTATACAGTGATTTCCAATCCATGGTTCTTTTTTATGTGGGCAAAATTAAGAACTAACATGTAAAACAAAATGGAGCACATTCCCATTTTTCTTATTGCTTTGCATTGATGTGGCCCCTATGTTAGTAGTGCTTTGGCTGATCGTCACAAAGACCTAACTAACACAGTGCCCTAAACAAATAGGGGTTTGTTTTTCTCCAAAAAGAAATCTGGAGGTATGCAGCGTCTAGCTTTGGATCAGCAGTTCAGTAATATTGGAGTTGGTGGTTTTTTTAAATAGTTTGTCTTTTCTCTCATGTTTGAGACCCTGTAGCTACAGGATAACATTTTACAGCTACAGCTACATGGTTGCATTCAGGGAAGGAGGAAGGAACTGTACTGGCAACTCTGTCCCCACCCTCCCCACCCTCCTTTTTTTATTTGAGAAGAAGTTTCTGTTGCTCAGGCTAGAGTGCAGTGGCGGGATCTCAGCTCACTGCAACCCTCGCCTTCCTTGTTCAAGCGATTCTCATGCCTCAGCCTCCGAGTAGCTGGGATTACAGGCATGTGCCACCACACCTGGCTAATTTTTGTACTTTTAGTAGAGACAGCATTTCACCATGTTGGCCATGCTGGTCTTGAACTCCTGACCTCAGGTGATCTGCCAGCCTTGGCTTCTCAAAGTGCTGGGATTACAGGTGTGAGCCATAGTGCCTGGCCTCCCCTTTTATGATAAACAAAGGCGTTACCAACCCCTAGCCCCTATTACATTGCCACCTAGTAGACTTTAACTAATGAGAACTGGCCAGAACTAAGCCAGATGACTATCTCTAGCTGCAGAGAAGTTTGAGAAAACAAGTATTTGGCCATGTGGTCTCCCTAAACACAGGTTCAACTTCTTGAAGAAGGAAATCTCATGTCTTTGGCTGTATTCTGCATTATTTTCAGTAGCAGTGTACATATTCTAGTTTTCATGGCGGATGAAGTGGTACCAGCTCAGTTCCACAGGAGGGAGAAGAATCAGGACTCATTTAATCCATAAGAATAAAACTCAGCAGCTTTTGAGTACCCATTATGTGCATAGTCTGCCATGAAATATTATAAAGTAGCCCAGGCATGGTGGCTTACACCTGTAATATCAGCACTTTGGGAGACCAAGGCAGGAGGATTGCTTGAGGCCAGAGTTTGAGACCCGCCTGGGCAACATAATGAGATCCTATCTCTACAAAAAATTAAAACATCAGCCGTGTGTGGTGCTGCACCTGTAGTCCCAGCTACTAGGGAGGCTGAGGTGGGATGACCCCTTGAGTCCAGGAGTTCGAGGCTGCAGTGAGGTATGATCGATCACACTACTGCCCTCCAGCCTGGGCAACAGAACGAGACCCTGTCTAAAAAAAAAAAAAAAAAAAGGCCAGGCACCGTGGCTCAAGCCTGTAATCCCAGCACTTTGGGAGGCCGAGACGGGCGGATCACGAGGTCAGGAGATCGAGACCATCCTGGCTAACACGGTGAAACCTCGTCTCTACTAAAAAATACAAAAAACTAGCAGGGCGAGGTGGCAGGCGCCTGTAGTCCCAGCTACTCGGGAGGCTGAGGCAGGAGAATGGCGTAAACCCGGGAGGCTGAGCTTGCAGTGAGCTGAGATCTGGCCACTGCACTCCAGCCTGGGTGACAGAGCGAGACTCCATCTCAAAAAAAAAAAAAAAAAAAAATCAAGTGGTTATCAAAAAATTATATAACGTTTGTGTGTGTATGTGTGTGTGTGTGTATGCAAGTTGTTTATTGGCTCCTTAGGAAGAAAAAAATACGTGTATGAAATAATTAACAGTACAAGAATTCAGAATTACTTGTTTAAATGTTTAAAGTTGGTATTGAGTGCTGTGGTATAGGAATAGGGAACTTTTTCTTAGGGTCAGTGATGGATTCTTGGGAAAATACAATGAAGGCCAGATGGAAGCAAAAGACAATTTAATTTGCTTCTGTTTTGAGGGAACGTTTTAAAAGTTAACTCTTAAATTTTTTAATTTAAGAACTTTGTCAGGAAACGTTGAATTAAATATATTAAGTTTAACCCTAACAAGCATCAGATCTGTCAGTCTGTTGTGTGAGGAAATACAAGTTTCTTTCTGCTTTCTGTTAAGACTGTTGATGTGCATGAGCGTGTTTTAGGTTAGGCTGGGTTATGCTGTGGTAATACATGCCACCAAAATCCTCATGATTTAACACAATAAAAAACTTTTGCTCACACCAAGTCTGCTTGAGGGCTCATTGGCTCCATGGAAACTGATCTCCATGTCCAGGCCAGTTTGGTCTTGTGGCCATCCGTTTTAGGGCAATGCTTAGGGTCAAGAGAGCAAAACACAGGGCTGGAGAGTTAAGCACAGGTGACTAAATGCTTCAGCATGGGAATGGCATTCATTTTCACTCACAGGAGGTGTTCAACTTAGTCACATGGCTGTCTATGCCTAACCTCAAGGGAAGGGAGTGCAGTCCTCCAGGAACGCAGATGTAAAAAAGCCAGTGTGGTGAATAATAGTATTGTCTACAAAAAAAAAGTAGCATAATAGAGTGAGATACAAGCGAAGTACATTGGGATCCCAGTAAGGAGAAGTAAGAAGCTCTGATGAGATGCAGGGAGAGTCATAGAAGGCTTCATGAAGATGGTGACAGATGATACAAACACAATAGAATGAGTAGGTTTTCCTTAGATATGAAGAGAAGAAAGGACATTCAAATGGAGGGAACAACACTGACTGAGTCAAAGCTAGGGTATACTGGATGATGTAGTGGGAGAGGAAGAAGAGATGAGCGGGCCTTGAATTCGTTTAACATTCAGCAAAAATGTATTGCATATCTACCATGTGTTTAACATTCAGCAAAAATGTATTGCATATCTACCATGTGTTAGGCACTGTTTCAGGTTTGCGTAATATCTGATAATGAACAAAACACAAAAAGTCTGTCCTTGTGAAGGTTACATTGCTAGTGGATGAAGTGCTGAGGAGTTAGTATTTTATTACAAGCATGTTGGTGAGTAAGCAAAGATAGGAACGTTGGATGCCTATGAATCTTAAGATTTTCCTGGTCGAGCACTGTGGCTCATGCCTGTAATCCCAGCACTTTGGGAGGCCAAGGTGGGTATATCACTTAAAGTCAGGAGTTCGATACCAGCCTAGCCAACATAGTGAAACCCTGTCTCTGCTAAAAATACAAAAATTAGCCGGGTATGGTGGTGTGCACCTGTAGTCCCAGCTACTCGTGAGGCTGAGGCAGGAGAATTGCTTGAACCTGGAAGGCGGAGGTTGCAGTGAGCCAAGATCGTGCCATTGCACTCCATCCAGCCTGGTGACAGAGTGAGACTCCATCTCAAAAAAAAAAAAAAAAAACACAAGATTTTTCTAATATTTTTATTTTACATTAAATAGAAGGCAGTTGGTTTGCATGAAAATTATTATTTCACCAATTTGCCTCATTATAGAAAACACACGTCAAAGTCAAATAAAACGTAGAGATGAATCTCTGAAGTTAAAATATTTTATTTGGGACGCAAGAATTGCAATTTGGGGCACACACACAGACCACAGGGTGGTCTTCAGTATGTATGAAGAGCAAAGTAAAGGATGGAGGTTTTATAAAGAGAAGTGTTACATATTTTGAAAGACAGGTCATTGGCACTAGTAAAGTTTTGGGGAGGTGGCAGGCCCTGATTGGTGAGTGACAGTGGTGGGTAATACTGGTCTTAGAGTCAGCAACAAGTTGTTTCAGTAGCCATTAGATAAACTGGTTTCAGGTTACAGTAGGCAGTTTCAGCAGTCAGGCTTACAGAGAATTATAATCTTGGAGTAATGTTATAATCCCCCACCCCTACCCCGCCCCCCTCCCCTGGCCCTCAACTCTGATTTAGTTGAGTATGAGTAGAATGACCCAATTAGTATGATCAGCTTTCACACATGAAGGTTGAATTTATGAAACATATAAATTTGAAAATGAATGTTTACATTGCAAAAGCTTTTTTAATGAAAATTTTGGCCAGTAGTTTAATTTCAATGAGTATGTTTTCTTTGCACAGATAGTAAAACCACTTGATACATACTTCATGGGGACATGGACTGCTTTATGCACTGCTTTTTCCCACACCTTAAATAGTGCCTGGTGTGTGTGTGTGTGTAGCTCACTCAGTAAATATTCAATGAATGAATGAAGAAATTCAGAAGATAAAAAAGAGAAATTTCCCTTATTTTTAACCTTCTGAACACTATAGCGGTTAGCATTTATATCATTTAGTCAGCCATTCTAATATTTATTGAGTACGAGTTTTGTACCAACTGCTATTATAAGATATAAGGAATAATAAATTCCTGTTTTTGTTTTCATGAAACTTAAATTCTAGTGTAATTAAAATCATGTAGAAATAAACATAAACATGGTCACCCAGCTTCTTTTAAAAGTAGACTGCAGGCTGGGCGCGGTGGCTCACGCCTGTAATCCCAGCACTTTGGGAGGCCGAGGTGGGCGGATCACGAGGTCAAGAGATCAAGACCATCCTGGCAAACACGGTGAAACCCCGTCTCTATTAAAAATACAAAAAATTAGCCGGGCATGGTGGCGGGCGCCTGTTGTCCCAGCTACTCTGGAGGCTGAGGCAGGAGAATGGCATGAACCTGGGAGGCGGAGCTTGCAGTGAGCCGAGATCGCGCCATTGCACTCTAGTCTGGGCGACAGAGTGAGACTGCGTCTCAAAAAAAAAAAAAACTAGACTGCAGTTACAATAGCATGCATCTTGTGCACAACAAAATCTACCTGTTTTTGTATTAAAGCCTTTGTGTCAAAGCTTTATTATCATTTTAGTCTTTTCTTTTATCAACTCCATATTTATAAATGGACTATTTTCCCCAAGTTCTAATATGGAAATTAGAATCATTTTTGTTATAGGAACAATGTTTACAAGTTGCCTAGATTTGTAGTGAGGTCATAAAAAGCCTGTTTTATCTAAAATAGACATTTGCAGTAAAAACATAGAAATTGTTGTTTGAGATGCCGTATTATGTGATAATTGAGTAAAATAGACAAGAGCCTATCCCCAAACCTGGTATGTGAATGTGAAAATATTAGAGAAATAGTGAAGAAGTAGATGGAGATTAGTGTGGAAATTCTGAAAAGGACATCTTTTGAGAAATTCAGAGGTAGATGGCAGAAGTTTTAAAGCTTACTTTCACTTTAAAACACTGAGTTTCATTTTCTTTGACTTGAGTATATTACAGAGTAGTTTATTAGTTAAATCAGGCTTGTTTTGATTTATAGGTACATAGAGAAAGACAGGGCATTTTCCTGGATAAAAAGTTGGAAAAGAGAAACATATAAAGGGGGTAGAAAGTGGCTGTGAGTGCATGTGGAATGGGAAGCCTCCCTTGGGCAGGAGTTAACAGCCACAATGGGGAAGGGATTGGGACATCTCATCCTTTGTGTGTGGGGGCCAAGGGAGCAGTAGTAGCAGGATGCCTGCGCATACAGCTGTGTACACAGTGTGTACACAGAAGTGTAATTCTCGGGCCTGAATATTTCATAGGGTAGAGACATATTGAGTACTTTATTCATCTATCCAACAATGGCCATCTATTAAGGGCCACACAATCTAGCTATTTCTGTAAAGCACATTGTTTTGAATTACTGTTAGCAGTGTAGTGTAGAAGGAAATTGGGAATTCAGATTCTCTATAGATTTCCCCCTGAACAGTTATGTAGCTGTACTCTTATCTGGTGAATGGTGACATTAGCTTTTCCCCTGCTGCACGGGCTGTAGTGAGGCGCAGGTGTGCAGGTGCACTTACTAGCATATGGAAAAGTTAAGCACTGTATAACTGGAAGGCAGCCCTTTTACTCCTATTATATATGGCAGCCACATATGCAAAATATCTAATTTATTCCTGAACACCCAATTGAACTTCAACACTTGGTATTTTTCGTCTCAGAATTCTCATTTTCCTCAAATTTATATTATGTGGTTAAATTCCTTTGAAGTGCTAGATACTTAAAGTAGGAATGTTGTTTCTTCAACTAGAAGCTCTTAGAACTTGGCAAGCACTCTGTGTTCTCTCGTTTCCTTATCTTTGTGTATGCTGTATTGCAGCACACGTCACATGGAGATGGGCGTCAAGAAGTTACCTCTCGTACCAGCCGTTCAGGAGCTCGGTGTAGAAACTCTATAGCTTCCTGTGCAGACGAACAACCTCACATCGGAAACTACAGACTGTTGAAAACAATCGGCAAGGGGAATTTTGCAAAAGTAAAATTGGCAAGACATATCCTTACAGGCAGAGAGGTAAATACCAGTTATGCTTATTTCTGTTATGACAGTTGCTCTGTTTATTTCTATGTAAGAGAGAGAAAAGAATATAGATATATTTGGCCTTATTTCTAAGCTAAGTAAGCTATTTATTTGTTTTGTTTTTATTTTAGTTTTTATTTATTTATTTATTTATTTTTGAGATGGAGTCTCGCTCTGTCGCCCAGGCTGGAGTGCATTGGCGCCTTCTTGGCTCACTGTAAGCTCCGCCTCCCGGGTTCACACCATTCTCCTGCCTCAGCCTCCTGAGTAGCTGGGACTACAGGCGCCCGCCACCGCGCCCGGCTAATTTTTTGTATTTTTAGTAGAGAGGGGGTTTCACCGTGTTAGCCAGGATGGTCTTGATCTCCTGACCTCGTCTTTTTGTTTTTGTTTTTGTTTTTTTGAGACAGAGTCTCACTCTGTCACCTAGGCTGGAGTGCAGTGGTATGATCTCGGCTCACTGCAACCTCCGCCTCCCAGGTTCAAGTGATTCTCTTGCCTCAGCCTCCTGAATATCTGGGGTTACAGGCACACACCACCACACCAGGCTAATTTTGTTGTTGTTTTTTTTTTTTTTGTATTTTTAGTAGAGACGGGGTTTCACCATGTTGGTCAGGCTGGTCTCGAACTCCTGAGCTCATGATCCACCCGCCTTGGTCTCCCAAAGTGCTGGGATTACAGGCATGAGCCACTGCGCCCAGCCTATTTTGTTTTAAGACAGGGCCACACCCTGTCACCCGGGCTGGAGTGCAGTGGTGCAATCATGGCTCACTATAGCCTTGACCTCTTGGGGTCAGGCGATTCTCCCACCTCAGCCTCCCGAGTAGCTGAGACTACAGGCATGCACTGCCACACGCGGCTAATTTTTAAAAAATTTTTTTGTAGGCCAGGCGCGGTGGCTCAAGCCTGTAATCCCAGCACTTTGGGAGGCCGAGATGGGCGGATCACGAGGTCAGGAGATCGAGACCATCCTGGCTAACACGGTGAAACCCCGTCTCTACTAAAAATACAAAAAACTAGCCGGGCGAGGTGGCGGGCGCCTGTAGTCCCAGCTACTCGGGAGACTGAGGCAGGAGAATGGCGTAAACCTGGGAGGCGGAGCTTGCAGTGAGCTGAGATCTGGCCACTGTACTCCAACCTGGGCGGCAGAGTGAGACTCTGTCTCAAAAAAAAAAAAAAAAAAAAATTTTTTTTTGTAGAGACAGGGTTCTCACCATGTTGCCCAGGCTGGTCTTGAACTTCTGAGCTCAAGCAGTCCTCCTCCCTTGACCTCCCCAAGTGTTGGGATTACAGGCATGAGCCACCATGCCTGACTAATTAAGCCGTTTCCTTTTTTTGGTGGTGGGAGGGTGGGGGTTGGGATGGAGTCTTGCGCTGTAGCCCAGGCCTGGAGTGCAGTGACATGGTCTCAACTCACTGCACCCTCCGTCTCCCAGGTTCAAGCGATTCTCTTGACTCGGCCTCCCAAGTAGCTGGGATTACAGGCGCACACCACCACACCAGGCTGAATTTTTTTTTTTTTTTTTAATTTTTAGTAGAGACGGGGTTTCATCATGTTGGTCAGCCTGGTCTTGAACTCCTGACCTCGTGATCTGCCCACCTCGGCCTCCCAAAGTGCCATGATTATAGGCGTGAGCCACTGCTCCTGGCCTATTTTATTTTCAAGACAGAGCCTCGCCCTGTCACCTGGACTGGAGTGCAGTAGCGCAGTCATAGCTCACTATAGCCTCGACCTCCTAACCTCAGGTGATCCGCCAGCCTCAGCCTCCCAAAGCGCTGGAATTATAGGCATGAGCCCCCACGCCCAGCCTAATTAAGCTTTCTCAAAACATGAAACATATATTAGGTGTCTGGGAGTTTTTTGTTTATTTGTTTGTTTGTTTGTTTTTTGTTTTTGAGATGGAGTCTCGCTCTGTTGCCCAGGCTGGAGTGCCGTGGTGCAGTCTTGGCTCACTGCCAGCTCCATCTGCTAGGTTCACGCCATTCTCCTGCCTCAGTCTCCCGAGTAGCTGGGACTACAGGCACCCACCACCATGCCCGGCTAATTTTTTGTATTTTTAGTAGAAACGGGGTTTCACTGTGTTAGCCAGGATGGTCTCGATCTCCTTATCTCATGATCTGCCTGCCTTGGCCTCCCAAAGTGCTGGGATTACAGGCGTGAGCCACTGCGCCCATCTGGGAGTTCTTTTGCTTTCCCATTACTTTAAATGTTGGAAATATCATAGAGGGTTTAAATAATCTTTACTCTTAAAAATAGGTAATGTTTTGTTCTTTTTCAGTAGCAAATATCTGCCACCACAGTAAAAATTGTCTTTAACTTCAGGAATACACTTAATTTGTATGAGCTGATGTTACTTGCTTGCTAATCAATAGTATTGTCAATATTTACAAATTTATCTTCAAGAATTTTCTTAATTTACTTTTCTCATAGCGTACGTTTAATCAGTTATTGTGTAGGAAGGCACATACTTTCCTAACCTTGGTGAAATGACTTTCTTATAGGCCCTATTCCTATTAATCAAAAAATATATGCATTAAAACCACAAAACTAACTCCCTCCTATTGTTCTATTTGTATGGTACAGAGCCTGTTTTGCTGCTTTTTTTTTTTTTTTTTAGACGGAGTCTTGCTCTGTCACCAGGCTGGAGTGCAATGTTGTGATCTCAGCTCACTGCAACCTCCGCTCCTGGGTTCAAGCAGTTCTCCTGCCTCAGCCTCCTTAGTAGCTGGGACTACAGGCGTGTGCCACCATGCCCATCTAATTTTTGTATTTTTAGTAGAGACGGGGCTTCACCATGTTGGCCAGGATGGTCTCAACCTCTTGACCTAGTGATCTGCCCACCTCAGCCTCCCCAAATGCTGGGATTACAGGTGTGAGCTAGCATGCCCAACCTTTGATATAGTTTCTTGTATTTAGGTCTTTGCGCCTATTGTTTCCTGTACCTGAAGTACTCTTTACTCTTCTGTTTAGGGAACATTTCTGAGACATAATCATTGACAAATCCCCTTTCCCCAGGCATGGGGTTCCATAAAAATCCCGATACTCCCCTTACACAGCACAATTTACATTGTATTGGAATTGCTCGTTTGTCTGTCTCCTCCTCTAGTCTGCAGGCTATCTCCAGTCTGTAGCGGAAGATGACAGAACTTAACACAGTGCTTGGAACCTGTTAGGTACTTAATAAATATTTGTTAAATGAATGTAATAATACTGTTTTTTGGCGGGGGCGGGTGGCAACAGAATCTCACTCTGTTGCCCAGGCTGGAGTGCAGTGGCGTGATCTTGACTTACTGCAACCTCCTGCCTCCTGGGTTCAAGCTATTCTCCTGCCTTAGCCTCCCGAGTAGCTGGGATTTCAGGCACCTGCCACCACACCCAACTGGTTTTTTGTATTTTTAGTAGAGAGGGGGTTTCACCATGTTGGCCAGGCTGGTCTCAAACTCCTGACGTCAGGTGATCCACCCACCTTGGCCTCCCAGAGTGCTGGGATTACAGGTGTGAGTCACCGTGCCTGGCCTGACTTGATGGAAGCTTTTAAAACAAATACTCTCCCTGTGCAGGATCCTCCTGATAGATGTGCCATCAGGAGGGTCCAAGACTGTGACACGTAGCATTCATGCCTGCAGCCCACCAGGCCTGGGGCTGCAAGAGCATGAGCCCCGGATCCGTCATCTGTCAGCAAGCATCCTCTGTTTGAAGCAGTGTGCCCTGTAAATATTCTCATTTCCTGTGTGTGCTGAGACTTGGAAAAGATTGGGAAGCACTGGACTATGCTAACTGGATTTTTAAAAGACTGTTGCCAGAAATTTGCCTCTTGACAGTTCATCAATTTTAGTGATAAAATCCTTGTGGATTTTTAGTTAAGACTCGTTGTTGAGCTGCTATAGACTGCTTTTGGAATCTGTAAACAGCTTGTGTGGGCAGAGCTGTCCTTGTTGTCCTTGATTAAAGCTTTCTTGAGATAAGGAACCAGACCTCTGAGTTTCTTAGTTCCCACTAGTTCCAAGTAGCTACTTGCCAGCTTCCTTATGTGGGCAGAGATGGTGGGCTAAGACAGCATTGGGACAGACACACCCTCTCCCATTTACCTTACCTAACTAACATTGTCTGGAGTCTGGCCTGTGGTGTTTACTTCTAGTAGGTTCTTTCTCTAGAAATGCTTGAATATGACTAGCAGAGTGGTTTAATGTAAAAATTTTCTCAGTTTTTTTAAAACTTTGAACAAGTTCTCACTCATAGGTGGGAGTTGAACAGTGAGAACACGTGGACACAGGGAGGGGAACATCACACACCAGGGCCTGTCAGGGGGTGAGGGTCAAGGGGAGGGATAGCATTAGTAGAAATGCCTAATGTAGATGATGGGTTGATGGGTGCAGCAAACCACCATGGCACGTGTATACCTGTGTAACAAACCTGCACGTTCTGCACATGTATCCCAGAACTTAAAAGAAAAATCTTTTGAACAAAATCATTTTACTCTTTTTTTTTTTTTTTTTGCCTATTGTAGATATGACATAAAATGTAAACATTATAGAAATTAATTATGTAGAAAGTAAGTTCCTTGAAATTTATCTCTTCAAAGACAGTCACTTTCAGCAGTTTGGTATATATTCCCAGAGTTTTCTATATAAACATTAACTTTAAAAAAAATTTAACAAAAAGGGACTTATATGGGACATGATGATAGGTTTTTTTTTTACTTAGTAATGTACCTTGACCGTGTCTGGATCTTAGTACTCATAGATCTGACATATTAGTTTAAAGGCAACATAGCCTCCCTGGGTATGGTGGTGCCATAGTTTATTTCCTGTCAGTGGGCATTAGGGTTGTTTCTGAGTTTTTGTTGTTACGAACAGATCTGCAGTGGACATTCTTTAGCATTGTGTGTCCTTGTTAGGTGTTTCTGCAGGATAATTCCTAGAAATGGAAGTCCTAGGTCAAAGTGGATGAATATTTGACATTGTAATAGATACTAATAAATTGGTTTTGAATAAAAAGTGATGTATCTACTTTATTATCCTACCAAAATGAATGAAAGTGTTCATTTTCCTACATGCTTCTACACTGTAGATAATTTTTGTCTATCTGAATGTCTTAGTCTGTTTTTGCTGCTGTAACACAATACCAGAGACTAGGTAATTTATAAAGATAAGAAATTTATTTCTTACAGTTGTGGAGGCTGGGAAGTCCAAGATCCAGGGGCTGCATCTGGCCAGGACCTTCTTGATACATGAAGGGCGTGATGGAAGGGCAAAGGGTGGGGAGCAGCGGGGAGGGAAGAGAAGAGGAGGAGAAAGGAAGAAAAGAGGGCAGAGCCCTTGCAGTCTGATTGCCTCTGCAGGGCCCCGTGTCTTAGTATGTTGCAATAGCAATTACATTTCAACATGAGTTTGGAAGGGGATATTCATTCAAACCATAGCACATATGGACAAAAAAAGGGTGTAGAAAAAGCCAGAAGTTGCTTTTTCCCTTTTCACAACTTAGATTTATGATCTTTTTATATATTTTTGTTATTCATAATTTCTTTTTGAAGCAAGTTCCCTGGCCCCCCACAGTAGCTCATGCCTGTATTCCTAGTGCTTTGGGAGACCAAGGCAGGAGGATCACTTGAGCCCAGGAGTACAAGGCTGCATTGCGCTATGATTGTATCACTGTACTCCAGCCTGGGCAACAGAGGACACTCTCTAAAATAAATAAAAATAAAACAAGTTTCCTGTTTATATCCTTTATTCATTTTTCTTTTTTTTAATCTTAGTGAAGTTAAACCCTTTATATTTCAGTCATCTGTCTGATATGTCTGTTAATGTAGGTTATGAATATCTTTCCCTAGATTGCTTCTTTTAACTGTTTATGATGTCTTGTTTGTGGGAAGTTTTAAAGTATTTTTGTGGCAAAATCATTTAATCTTTTTCTTTATTACATTTGGGTTTCATGTCTTCGTGAAGATTTGTCCCATGACTTAAAAAACAGTTCTGTAGGCCGGGCGCGGTGGCTCACGCCTGTAATCCCAGCACTTTGGGGGGCCGAGGCGGGTGGATCACCAGATCAGGAGATCGAGACCATCCTGGTTAACACGGTGAAACCCTGTCTGTACTAAAAATACAAAAAATTAGCCAGGCGTGGTGGCGGGCGCCTGTAGTACCGGCTACTCTGGAGGCTGAGGCATGAGAATGGCGTGAACCCGGGAGGTAGAGCTTGCAGTGAGCCAAGATCACGCCACTGCACTCCAGCCTGGTTGTGGTGAGCCACCGCACCCGGCTACTTAGTACTTTTCTCAGCTAACATCTTTATTTTTGTCAGTGTTCTCTTGCCCTGTGATGGGAATGTGATGTATCTTGCCTGTTGAAGAACTAAAACCTCTGAAGAAAACCCAGAGGGTTACGGGAAGAGTGGCATTGATGATTTGGGGACTTAATTCATTCTGAGTTAGTATAAGTTAAAGGGTTACTGTGTATTATGTTGAGAGTTTTAACTGCTGTCCTTGGGGTTAGAACAGAGATGTAGAATTATATAGTGAAAAGAATTTTCTAAAAGAAGGGAATAGGGACAATCTGTATCATGCATTTAAGTCACAAGGATGTTGTGAACATAAAAGATACTCATGAAGGCTGTGCGCGGTGGCTCATGCCTGTAATTCCAGCACTTTGGGAGGCCGAGGTGGGCGATCACAAGGTCAAGAGATCGAGACCTGAGGTCAGGAGTTCAAGACCAACCTGACCAATATGATGAAACCCCGTCTCTACTAAAAATACAAAAATTAGCCAGGTGTGGTGACACACACCTGTAGTCCCGGCTACTTGGGAGTCTGAGGCAGGAGAATCACTTGAACCCAGGAGGCGGAGGTTGCAGTGAGCCGGGATCACACCACTGCACTCCAGCCTAGGTAACAGAGCGAGACTCTGTTTCAAAAAAGAAAGAAAAAAAGTGTGTGTGTGTCTCCTCTTCTCTCCGCAGCTCACTCTTTGATCATTTTCATCTGTTTGTTGTTGTTGTTTTTACAGCATCTAGCTCTTGGCTTTTTTTTTTTTTTTTTTTTTAAGCTTTTTTATAAAGTAGATTTTCGTTCCTTGCATTGTTTCTCTTTCTTTTTGGGGTTCTTTCTTGTTAACCTCTCTTTCATGTAGAGACTTTCTGTGGTAGTCTGGTAGCCTCTGGTTGTCGGTACCTAATGTGGAGCCCTAAGCGTCTGATCACAAGCTGTGTTTGTATGAATAGGACATGTTTGACCACAGAGCTTTCCTATTGGGAGTTGTCTGGTGCTTTTATTGAAGACCCCAGATATTTGTGTCCTTAGATTTCTGAGAGTATTCAGTTTCTCTAGATAAGAACCTTCTCTTCTGCCTGGGAGGAACAGATGATCCCACCCCTCAATCACTGAGTCCTCCCCCTCCTGCATTTTCATCTGGTGCTTCACTCCTGTCCTCTCTCTACTAGGCCTATTGAAACCCCATTTCTTCATCCTGGGGTGTGTGAAACTTCCTGAGACTTTGCATAAATGGTTATATGTTTAGTCACGAGTTTGTTGGTAAAGACTATGTTAACAACTTTACAGAAAGTTTGGAGAATAGAGAAGAAAAAAACCCCCACAATCCTAATATTCTGAATACCATTTTCGTTTTTGTGTATTTTCCGTATACATGTTTTTTCAACATATATTTGATTATAATTTTGTATCTTGTTTTTTCCGCCCTTGGAATTTTATCCAAAGCAGTTTTCTATGTTGCCACTAATCATCATAATTGTTCGTTTCAGTGGTTATGTACAATGCCATTGATGAGAACAGCAGTTCTCAAACATTTCTGTCTCAGAACTCCTTTAAACTGAAAATTGAGGCCGGGCGTGGTGACTCAACACCTGTAATCCCAGCGGTTTGGGAGGCCGAGAAGGGTGGATCATGAGGTCAGGAGATTGAGACCATCCTGGCTAACATGGTGAAACCCCGTCTCTACTAAAAATACAAAAACAAAATTAGCTGGGCGAGGTGGCGGGCACCTGTAGTCCCAGCTACCAGGAGGCTGAGGCAGAAGAATGGCGTGAACCTGGGAAGCGGAGCTTTCAGTGAGCCGAGATTGTGCCACTGTACTTCAGCCTGGGTGACAGAGCGAGACCCTGTCTCATAAATAAATAAATAAATAAATGGAAAATTGAGAACTCCCCAAAGCTTTTATTTATTAGGGTTATATGTATTGATAGCTGCTGAATTAGAAGTTATTACTTAGGAACTTAAAATATATATTAATTCATTAAAAATAATCCTATTACATGGTAATGAAGTAACATATTTTTATGAAAAACAACTATTTTCCAAAGCAAATTATTGAGAAGAGTGACATTGTTTAAATTTTTTGCAAAGCCCTTTAATGTCTGGCCTAATAGAAGTTAGCTGGGTTCCTGTGTCTACTCTGCATTCCCACTATTTCAATATGTTGTTTTGGTTGAAGTGTGTGAAGAAATGTAGCTACAGAAGGAAGGGAGTATATTAATACCCTTTTCAGGTGATTGTGGATATCGTTCTTTGACATTATACCAAAACTCAGCAAGTAGTTTCTTGGGGGTAGGTAGACAGTGGTGAATTGAATTTTTATTCAAAACAACTGTAGTCACTGACAAAAAAATGTTAAAACCCAGAATGATTTGCTTCAATTAAAAATTAATTATATCCCAAGAGCAGGGGTCTACCAGGTTGTCTTAGGGGAGGGGTGAACTGGCCCAGGTCGGAAATGGAGCAGGTCAAAACTCCCCTGCTGATCAGGGTGATGGGGATTGGGATCAAGATTGCTCCTGTGAATAGCCATTGCCTGCAGAACATAGTGAGATCCTGTCTCTTAAGAAAAAGAAACAGAAACTTTTGGAAACAAACAGACAAGAGTGAAAGAAAGCCTTGGTGTAAGATATAATTTACATATTCTATATAAGATATAGACTACATATATAACTAAAAAAGCATAAAAACAGTCAGCATGCTTTTAGTACAACCTGGAGGTATAGTTAATGTGCGGGAAAAAAGCTCCATATAAACCTAATCCCTATACATAAAAAGTCACTTAATTCCACAGTTTTGAACATTTTGTTTTTCTTTTTGAGATAGGGTCTTGCTCTGTCGCCCAGTCTGGAGTGCAGTGGTGCAATCTCACCTCACTGCAGCTCTCTACCTCCTGAGCCCAAGCAATCCTTCCACCTCAGCCTCCTGAGTAGCTGGGACCAGAGGTGTGTGCCACCACATCTGGCTGATTTTTTGTATTTTCTTTAGAGACGAAGCATCCCCATGTTGCTCAGGCTGGTCTTGAACTCCTGGGCTGAAGTGATCCTTCCACCTGGGCCTCCCAAAGTGCTGGGATTAAAGGGATGAGCCACCACACCTGGCCAACACTTTGTGTGTGTGGGGGGGGGGGGGTAAAATACATGCAACATGAAAGTTATAATTTTAACCCTTTTTTAAGTGTGTGGTTCAGTGACATCAAGTATATGTACATTTGTTGGGCAACCATCACCACTATTCATTTCCAGGCAGATAGTTAATACTTATTTTTTTTGTGGTTTCTATATTTGCAAATTTACCTGTTCGATAAAATTTATTTGTAACCCCAAAATCAGTACAGTGCTTTGGTAATCCTTTTTGGACATATGCAGAACGGTGAAAAATATGCACATCCCTAGCTGAGGTTCAACAAGGGGACACTTTGCTTTCTTATTTCAGTCTTCATGCTGTAAACCAGTGTCTTTTTTGTGATCTATTTAATGCCTTTTTTTTTTTTCATTTTTGTACTTTTTGTTGATGATTTTGCTATTTAAAATGGGCCCCAATCTTACTGCTGAAGTGCTGTCTAGTCTTCCTAATGCATACTTGAGTGAAACTTACCTAACACGTGCGTTTTCTTTCTAAGGCATCTCATGGCCTTGCCGTGGATAAAACTCTAGACAGTTGAGTTTTTCCTTGCACTGTGTATGGCTGTGATGCTTTACAAAGAAGATGCATGTGTTAGAAGTTTCACTCAGTGCGTTACAGTGCTGTGGCTGTGAATTCAGTGTTAACCAATCATATATAGTAAAGAAGGTGTTCTTAAACAGACACAAACATAAAACAAACTTATGTATTGATCAGTTGATGCAAAATGTTGTGACCAGAGGCTTGCAGAAACCTAATCCCCTAGAAGCAATGATTTAGTATTCACCAATTCAATGAGCACAGTAACTTCATAGAATGAACAACCAGAATTGACTGTAGCTCCTTTTTTGAAAGAAGAGGCTTAATTATGGAGAAAGACATCAGGAAAAATCACAGGCTTTCCTCATTTGTGTGATTTTTCATTCTGTTCCTGTCTTCAAGAGTGGAGCCCTAAGAAGAAAACTGAGAACTCCCAGTAAATAGGTAACGAGTGCCTGGCTTAGCCTCATAGAGGCCAGAGGAACATTGGCCTTTACACTGGGACATTCCACACACATAACGCAGAGTTGTTTTCTATGGACAGTTGAGTTTTTCCTTTTCCAAGCATATTCTAGGGTTGGCTTTCTGTGCCCTACTACATGTGCCACTGTACTGCTGTCAGATTTTTATCTCCCAGAAATTCTTTGAAGTCACTTGTCTTCTGGTGGCACCCCTTCCCTTCTCTTGGCCATTCTTTGTCATTTGGTCTTTGTTCTTCAGTTGGGCCTATCAGGTGTTAGGAGAGAGAAATGCATGTGATCAGTATGCCATCTTTAACCAGTGTCCTCATTATGGTTATGAAAATAAGTTTTCATGTAATTATTTTTATTCAAGTTACATATTACACACAGTTTAAAGAGTCAAGACTTGTTACAAAGCAGTCCCCTAGACTCACCTGTTTCCTTGTCTCCCAAGATGGCCACTTTTAATCTGTTAAAATGATTCTTTAGTCTTTTAAATGATTCTTTCATGCTTTATAACATCCTTGTAGTCTTACTTGTTTTTCAGGTTTAGGCATTATCTATTGACATTTTATTTAAAGTCATCATTGACTTTAAAAAACACAAAAACTCTTTACTGAAATGTAAATGTTGGGTGCAATGGCTCATGTCTGAATCCCAGCACTTTGGGAGGCCGAGGCAGGTGGATTACCTGAAGTCAGGAGTTCGAGACCAGCCTGACCAACATGGTGAAACCCTGTCTCTATTAAAAATACAAAAATTAGTTGGGCATGGTGTGTGTGCCTGTAGTCCCAGCTACTTGAGAGGCTGAGACAGGAGAATTGCTTGAACCCAGGAGGCGGAGGTTGCAGTGAGCTGAGATCGCGCCACTGCGTTCCAGCCTGGGTGACAGAGCGAGACTCCATTTCAAAAAAAAAAAAACAAAAAGAAACGTAACACACATAAAAAGTGCCCAAATCATAAGTGTACAGCTTGATGAATTATCACAAAGTAAACACATTTGAATAACCATGACCCAGGCAAAAAATATACTGTGACCCACACCCTAAAAGCCTCCCTTTGGCCTCCTTCAGATCTCTTCACTACCCCACCTCTTCAGGTGAACCACTGTGCCACCTTCTAATACCATAGGTTTTGTCTGTCCTTTTAACATTGTACTAATAGAATGTTAGAGTATATTAATAATAGTGTATTATTTTGTGTCTATTTCTTTTACTCTATTTCATGCTTGTGATATTCTTCCATGTTGAGGTTTTCATTTGTAACCAACTATTGTAGTTGTTTGACTTGGTCTCCATTTGCTATGGATTGAATTGTATGCCTCAAAATTCCTATGTGTAAGCCCTAACCCCCAGTGTGACTGTATTTGGTGATAGAGTCTTTATAGAAGGTTAAGTGAAGTTGTAAGTATGAACGCCGGTTGATAGGATTAGTGTTACTACATGAAGAGACACCAGAGAGGTAGCTTTCTCCACCACATGAGAACACAGGGGAGAGGGTGGCCATCAGCAAGCCAGGAAGAAGGTCCCCTCAGAACTGTGAGAAAATAAATTACTGTTAAGTCCCACAGTGTGTGGTATTTTGGTTATGGCAGCCCATGCTGACTAATGCATCATTCTTCAGGCCACTCTGTCCCCCTAAAGGACTTGGAGTCTTTTTTTTTTTTTTTGCCTCCTCTTTTAGTGGCTGTGAATGCTGTAACACTTTCAGAAGCAGGGTGTTAGGATCTTTTGACCGTTAGTGAACCAACAGAAAGCGGAAGATAAGGATTTTTCTCCAGTGAGTGTTTGCTGTGAATCTGTTGGGAGAAGCCCTTCTCATGTATGAGCTGTCTCTATCCCTATTTTGTAATTTTCCACTTTCCTGCTGGCATCAGAGTGAATGTAAATGGAATTTCCCAGAAATTTCCACAGCAAGTGGCTTTCTCACTTAGTGAGCCCCCTTGGTGTTTGTTATGTCTCCCTTTACCCAACCCCACAATCACTGGAATGAAGGGGTGGTCTTCTCTCCAGTCTATACCTTTCTGAGGCACTGCAGTTGGGTATACCCCAGTTACCACTTGTTTTGGTGACCCCAAGGTTTCAGCTTTGCCTGAGCTCTCCAGGCTCCAGCTCTGGGCCAAGGTGATTTTGGTGGAGTCATCCCAGCAGGGAGCTAGGAGGAAGAAGAGATTAGGAACTCCCGCTCAGGCTTCTTTGCTGCACATACACATGTCACATCAAATGATGATGTTTCACTCTGGGGACATGGTTGCTTTTGATAAAATGACTTTTCTACAGTTTGGTTAAGCTGAATGAAACATTTGAGCTCCTATTTTTGTTTCAGATGCTATTGAATAGCTGTATCTGAAGATAAACGTGTGTAAGAACAGAATCAGGCCAGGCAAGATGGCTCATGCCTGTAATTCCAGCACTTTGGGAGGCTGAGGTGGGCAGATCACCTGAGGTCAGGAGTTCAAGACCAGCCTGGCCAACATGGTGAAACCCTGTCTCTACTAAAAAAATACAAAAATTAGCTGGGCATAGTGGCATGTACCCATAATCCCAGCTACTTAGGGGAGGCCAAGGCAAGAGAATCGCTTGAACCCGGGAGGCGGAGGTTGCAGTGAGCCAAGATCATGCCACTGCGCTACAGCCTGGGCAACAGAGCGAGACCCTGTCTCAAGAAAAAGAAAAAAAAAAAAAACCAGAATCAGAATCTTTGGAATAGTGACCAGATGCTGTGGCTCACGCCTGTAATCCTAGCATTTCGGGAGGCTGAGGTGGGCAGATCTCTTGAGCCCAGGAGTTTGAGACCAGCCTGGTTAAAATAAGGAGACCTCATTTCTACAAAAAAATTAGCGGGACGTGGTGGCATGTGCCTGTAGTTCTATCTACTCAAGAGGCTGAGGTGGGAGGATCATCTGAGCCTGGGGAAGTCGAGGCTGCAGTGAACTGTGATCATGTCACTGCACTCCAACCTGGACAACAGAGTGAGACCTCATCTCAAAAAAAAAAAAAGAAAAAAAAATCTTTAGAATAGGAGGAGGATATTGAGCAGGACCCTGAGAAACTAGTGATTAAGAGTCCAGGTGTGAAAATAGAAACCAGGTCTCAGGAGCTCAGAGAGAAGAACTGGAAAGATAGCATCTTTGATGGATTTGGCCATGAGGAGGAGGAAGAATAAAACAGAATGGAGGCCAGAAAAGAGTATGTATGTCTAAGGGTTTATTTGGAATTGGGAGATCCAGGTATACCATGTAAAATTGCTTATGAAGGTAAAGTTTGAAGAAAATTCATTCCACTTTGAGCTATGTAATTTTTAAAACCACTTTATCTGTTAAAACACCAGAAGCCCTGTTTCTTGGTTACTAATTATGAGTATTCAAGGCCTCAGATCAACTCAGCATTTATTTTTATTTATTTTATTTTTTATTTTTATTTTATTTTATTTTTTGCATTTTTAGTAGAGACGGGGTTTCACCGTGTTAGCCAGGATGGTCTCGATCTCCTGACCTCGTGATCCACCCGCCTTGGTTTGAGATGGAGTCTTGCTCTCTTGCCATACTGGAGTGCAGTGGCACGATCTCGGCTCACTGCAACCTCCACCTCCCAGATTCAAGTAATTCTCCTGCCTTAGCCTCCCGAGTAGCTGGGATTACAGGCCCGTGCCGCCATGCCTAGCTAATTTTTTGTAGTTTTAGTAGAGATGGGGTTTATCATGTTGGCCAGGATGGTCTCTTATCTTCTGACTTCATGATCTGCCTGCCTCGGCCTCCCAAAGTGCTGAGACTACAGGCGTGAGCCACCATGCCTGACCTATTTATTTATTTATTTAATTTGATGGAATCTCATTCTTTTGCCCAAGCTGGAGTGCAGTGGCACCATCTTGGCTCACTATAACCTCCATCTCCAGGTTTCAAGTGATTTTCCTGCCTCAGCCTTTCAAGTAGCTGGTGGGATTATAGGCATCCGCCACCAAGCCTGGCTAATTTTTGTGTTTTTAGTAGAGACAGGGTTTCACCATGTAGGCCAGGCTGGTCTCAAACTCCTGACCTCGGGTGATCCACCCACCTCGGCCTCCCAAAGTGCTGGGATTACAGGCATGAGCCACCACACCCAGACAACTCAGCGTTTATTGAGTACTCCTTATGTGCCAATTAGGGCTATAAAGACAAGTAAGATGTCTTTTCCCCAGTTGAGATATGCATAAGACAGTTTGTGTTTGCCTGTTTCAGTAGTCAGTATTTTCTTTTGCTTATTCAGTTTCCATTGACACTTATATTTTCCAAATACAAAATTAGAATTCCAACTTTGCGTTTTTCAGGCACACACACTCATTTATTCTACACTCCTTCCCCAGTTCTGATTTGCTTCCTCCTGAAAATGGTGGTGATGGCCCATCCACTCCAGGGTCAGAATTGCTGGGTGCCTTGTTGAAGTGATTTTTTTCTGTAGCTCCTCTGGAGGTTATAGACTCAGGGAATAAGTAATATGGTCAGGTGGAGGCTTTAGACCAAGTTAAAGCAGGGTTTTTAAAACATGGTGTTCATGTACATAGTGCAGCCATTCTCAAAAGTATGGCATGGGGAGATCCCTGGAGGTTTTCTGAGACCCTTTTCAGGAGTCCGCAGAGTCAAAACTATTTTTGTGATACTATTAAAACATTTGCTTTTTTCATTCTCTCTCTCTCAAGTGTAGAGTGGAATTTTCCAGAGGTTCCATGATGTGTGATATCACAACAGATCGAATGCAGAAGCTTGTATGAAAAGTTCATACAATATATATTATTTGTGTTATAATGGGCTTATTGTTATTTTGAAATCAGTTGTTAAATACTTTTTAAAATAATTTCTCAGTTTTTATTTGTATTATGATAAATATTCATTGATACAACCCACATTTGGGGAAATCAGTAATCTTTAAAAGTGTAAAAGGGACCAAAAAGTGTGAGAATGTTTGATGTAGAGAAACTGCAAGCTTCTTCCCTGGACTTTGGCTATAGATGCTTTCTTCAGTAGTGGGTCTTCTGGGCCCAGGTCCTGCAGGATGCCCAGTAGGAAGCAGAGCCTCTTTGATCTTATGGGGGTGGGTTCATTTGCTGTTCTGGAGCTCAGGTGCAAAGCTGTTACTTGATATTCCCTGGTCATGGCAAAGCCTCTCTCCACTTTTCTTCTCTTCTATTGTCACTTCCATTCTTTTCCCATTCTGGATACCCAGAGTCCATAGAAATCATTTTTACCTGACAGCGATGAGCTGACCAGAAGCTATAGAAGCTATAGTACTTCCTATATCCTAATGGTTTTAAAAAATACTGGCTGGGGCATACTAACCCTTTCTGAACAAAGGCTGCTAGGTGACCCTTTTGTTGCCTCTATATATATTCACTTGGTTAGCCCACAGATTGGTTTGGATCTAGTTCCCTTTCCTTCTTTACCTGCCCAAAGGGCTTTTCTATTAAAAAAAAAAAAAAAAAAAGTTTTTAAAGTTTTCAGATTCAATACCCAAGTATTTGTATGCTTATCCATCCCAGAGTCAGCTAAATTTAAAGTGTCAGTAAATTGTAAAGAAAAGATTTGCTACATTGCATATGTTTTTAGAAGTGCTTTCTATGTATAATCTCTCTCTCTCTCCCTCTCTCTCTCTCTCTCTCTCTCTCTCTCTCTCTCTCTCTCGGTTTGGAGGAGATTTTCCCCTTGTCTATAAGTGACTTAAATATAAAATGTTATGACAATACATTTAGTAGTTTGAAGCCCCCAGATTTTCTTTTCTTTTTTTTTTCTTTTAAGTGAAAGCAAGTTTATAAAAGAAGTAAAGAAACAGACCAGGCACTGTGGCTCTCACCTGTAATCCCAGCACTTGGGAAGGCCAAGGCGGGTGGATCACCTGGGGTCAGGAGTTCGAGACCAGCCTGGCCAACATGGTGAAACCCTGTCTCTACTGAAAATACAAAATTAGCCGGGCGTGGTGGTGCGCACCTGTAATCCCAGCTACTCCAGAGGCTGAGGCAGGAGAAACTATTAAAACTTGGGAGACGGAGGTTGCAGTGAGCCGAGATCATGCCACTGCTCTCCAGCCTGGGCAACAGAGGGAGACTGTCTCAAAAAAACAAAAACAGAGGCCGGGCGCGGTGGCTCAAGCCTGTAATCCCGGCACTTTGGGAGGCCGAGACGGGCAGATCACAAGGTCAGGAGATCGAGACCATCCTGGCTAACATGGTGAAACCCCGTCTCTACTAAAAAAAAAATACAAAAAACTAGCCGGGCGCGGTGGCGGTCGCCTGCAGTCCCAGCTACTCGGGAGGCTGAGGCAGGAGAATGGCTTAAACCCGGGAGGCGGAGCTTGCAGTGAGCTGAGATCCGGCCACTGCACTCCAGCCTGGGCGACAGAGTGGGACTCCGTCTCAAAAAAAAAAAAAAAAAGGCCGGGCACGGTGGCTCAAGCCTGTAATCCCAGCACTTTGGGAGGCCGAGACGGGCGGATCACGAGGTCAGGAGATCGAGACCATCCTGGCTAACACGGTGAAACCCCATCTCTACTAAAAAAATACAAAAAAAAAAAATAAGCCGGGCGAGGTGGCGGGCGCCTGTAGTCCCAGCTGCTCGGGAGGCTGAGGCAGGAGAATTGCGCGAACCCGGGAGGCGGAGCTTGCAGTGAGCGGAGATCTGGCCACTGCACTCCAGCCTGGGCGACAGAGCCAGACTCCGTCTCAAAAAAAAAAAAAAAAAAAAAAGGAAAAAAAAAGAAGTAAATCAAAACCAAAGAATGGCTGCTCTATAGAGCAGCAGTATCAGCTGCTTGACTGAGTCTACTTTTAGGTATTTCTTGATTATATGCTAAACAAAGGGTGGATTATTCATGAGCTTTCTGGGAAAAGGGCAGAGATTTCCTGGAACTGAAGCTCCCTCCCCTTTTAGGGAACTGTTTAGGTAACTTCCCACAGTTGCCTTGGCGTTTGTAAACTGTCGTGGTGGTGGTGGGAGTGTCTTTTAGCATGCTGATGCATTATAATTAGTGTATAATGAGGAGTGAGGACGACCAGAGGTCACTTTCATCGCCATCTTGGTTTTGGTGGGTTTTGGCCTGCTTCTTTCTTTACTGCATCCTGTTCTATCAGCAGAGTCTTTGTGACCTGTATCTTGTGCCAAGCTTCTCCTATCTCACCCTGTGAGTAAGAATGCCTAACCTCCTGGGAATGCAGCCCAGTAGGTCTCAGACTTATTTTACCCAGCCCCTTTTCAAGATGGAGTTGCTCTGGGTCAAACACTTCTGACATACTTCCCCCCCTCCCTTAATCCTTAAGAATTGTAGAGGGGGCCGGGCGCGGTGGCTCAAGCCTGTAATCCCAGCACTTTGGGAGGCTGAGACAGGCGGATCACGAGGTCAGGAGATCGAGACCATCCTGGCTAACACAGTGAAACTCTGTCTCTACTAAAAAATACAAAAAACTAGCCAGGCGAGGTGGCGGGCTCCTGTAATCCCAGCTACTCGGGAGGCTGAGGCAGGAGAATGGCATAAACCCGGGAGGCGGAGCTTGTAGTGAGCTGAGATCGGGCCACTGCACTCCAGCCTGGGCTACAGAGCGAGACTCCGTCTCAAAAAAAAAAAAAAAAAAAAAAAAAGGCCGGGTGCGGTGGCTCAAGCCTGTAATCCCAGCACTTTGGGAGGCCGAGACGGGTGGATCACGAGGTCAGGAGATCGAGACCATCCTGGCTAACATGGTGAAACCCCGTCTCTACTAAGAAATACAAAAAAACTAGCCGGGCGAGGTGGCGGACGCCTGTAGTCCCAGCTACTCGGGAGGCTGAGGCTGGAGAATGGCGTGAACCCGGGAGGCGGAGCTTGCAGCGAGCTGAGATCCGGCCACTGCACTCCAGCCTGGGCTACAGAGCGAGACTCCGTCTCAAAAAAAAAAAAAAAAAAAAAAAAAAAGAATTGTAGACAGACAAAGGTCAATTATCTGTAACTTCAAGCCAAATATGGGTGATGATATTCCTGCCTATTAGGGTCTCTTGTATTTAGGGTAGAGAGAAGTTTAGTGAGAAAGCATTGGTATGGAAGCCCTTATTTTCAGTTACACAATTTTATAAAGTTACAATTACAAAGTTAAATTGCTTTTTGTAACCAGCTGAGTTTTAGGTTTTGAGGTTTGCTGCTTGCTTGCTTGCTTCTTAATGCCATATATCTTCGCATTTATCAGTCCATAATTACTACATTCTTAAAATCCATAAATATTTTTTATTCTTTCTAGGTTGCAATAAAAATAATTGACAAAACTCAGTTGAATCCAACAAGTCTACAAAAGGTAAGATTGGTTCAATATCCAGTACTTTTTAAACGATTGTCAGTGCTAATTGCCATCTAATTTGTCCCTTAAATACCTCAACTGTTGTTTTTATTTTATGTTTAATGCCATAAAGCTTCCTATTCCTCAAATGAATGCAAGTTAATCTAGTATATCATAAAAAATTGTTGGGTTATTTTCGGTTGGAGATTATTTTTAAATGTTCTTAACAGCACAAACTAAAGGCTGTGCTTTTTTTTGTACTTTTTAATTGATATAGTTGTGCACGGCTATACTTTTTATTGAATACTCTTAATATTGACTAGAGTTTTTTAAAAATAATACAGTACAAAAATATTTTCATGTAATTGATATTGTGCAAATTTGTACCTTTCTTATAGCTAATACTGAAAATTTTAAAGTGAACACTTTGGCTTCCTTAAACCCTTGAACACCACATCTGATTAAGGAGTGATGATTAATATAAAAGGGAAGTGTTAAAGTAAAACCGAAAGTAGAAAAGCATGTTCATAAAGCAGTATTGCCATTGGTATCATTTAACATAGATCAGGTCTTTGCCCTAGTGCCTTTTAGAATCACCTGGGCAGATTTTTGAAAGTCCTAACACTTACATAATAATGCCTAAGCAATTAGGTTGGGCCCAGACATAGGTATTTCACTCACTAGTAGGACATCAGCAAATAATTAATGATCTTCATAATAAAATTTTTCTAGTTCTTTTTAACTTTGCAAAGTCTTTTTACATACATCATTTGATTTCTAGATTTGACCTATAGTAGTTGAGGGGTACAGAGACCATGAACTGGGAACAGGAAGTACTGAATTTAAGTCCTGGCTCTGCCACTTAGCCAAATGTCTGACCTTGAACAAGGCACTTAACTTTTCTGGACCTTGGGTTTCTCATCTTTTTTTTTTTTTTTTTTTTTTTTTTGAGACGGAGTCTCGCTGTGTCTCCCAGGCTGGAGTGCAGTGGCGTGATCTCGGCTCACTGCAAGCTCCGCCTCCCGGGTTCACGCCATTCTCCCGCCTCAGCCTCCCAAGTAGCTGAGACTACAGGCGCCCGCCACCACGCCCGGCTAGTTTTTTGTATTTTTAGTAGAGACGGGGTTTCACCATGTTAGCCAGGATAGTCTCGATCTCCTGACCTCGTGATCCACCCGCCTCGGCCTCCCAAAGTGCTGGGATTACAGGCTTGAGCCACCGCGCCCGGCCGGGTTTCTCATCTTTAAAGGGAGATAATTTCATCTTATGATGGATGTGAGTATTAATAAAATAATGCATATAAAAGGGCTTTGTAAACTGCATAGCACTGTACAGTTGTGCAATATTTTGATAAGTGCAATGCTCTATATACATTTCTAATGTATTCCTCATGGTTATTTATATCCTGGTAATTTTGAAGCCCTGTCCCTGTTATGTGTGTGGGAGGTGGGTAGGGAGATAGACTTCCTCTGCACTAAAAATGTTATTTCAACAAGTGGTTCTTTGTGATCTGCAACCCATAATGGGCCTTAAGGCTTCTCAAGGTGGACATGAAACATCTAAAAATTCCAGTCCTTTGTCCTGAAGAGTAAATTTTATCTATTTCCTTAAACTTTCATATCTTCAGCTATCTAAGGATTTGGTACTAATAAATACACTAGGGGTTACTACAATTTGATATTCAGAACTAAAATTAACATACAAGGATGTTCACTGAGGGCTCTAATCGAGTATTCTATGATGTTACGTACCTTCCACTATTCATGTGTACCTGGATATAATTGTAATCCTAACAGTTTTCCAGGAAAAATTTTTACTATGGTGTTGTATCGAGTTGGCTGTGGGTTTTCCTTCTTGTTTGCTTGCTTCCTTTATTCTTTTTTTATTTCCTTTTTTTGGTCATGATTTTGCATTGCTGCTCTTCTTTTATTATTTGTCACATCATTATCAGTTTAGTGCATGGTAGTTTGTCTGGTTAGCCCACTAGTGTGATTATGCATATTTGTATCTGAATTAATTTTGGCATATAATAATAATTAAAACTTTAAGATTTGTTTTTAGTATCATTCAAGTATGAACCATTCACAGAAGACTTACTCTAAAGCCAGCTGTATCCCAAGTTAAATAACTTGATAAGTATAATATTTTCAGTTTATAGGGCATTGTTTAAAATTGTGTATATAACTTCATATGCTTATAAAGTAAATTAGAAGCATTTTATATACATTTGTTTCCAGTTCTTTTTCACCAAGTATGTTACCGCCAGCACCTGCCCCCATTTTTCTCCCCCACCAATTTTGCAACAATGTAGAGTGTACCAGGCAACTTTGTCAGCCCTCTTTGGAATAGTCATTCTTGCAGACTTTTTCCTTCTCAGCACCGTTCCTAGTTGTATTACACTTGCTTCAGGAACAGCTCTCTTAGTGATTTAAAGCCGTGGAGCATGCCCTAGCAGCTAACATTCATTGTAAGGAACATTCCGCCATCAGCAGTATGCAATCTGTTTTTACCACCACTACTGAAAAAGGTGGACTGACTCATTCAGGCAGTGTTTGAACACGTGTGTTAAAATATCAGTTTCATTGCAGGCCAGGCGCGGTGGCTCACGCCTGTAATCCCAGCGCTTTGGGAGGCCAAGGCGGGCGGATCACGAGGTCAGGAGATCGAGACCATCCTAGCTAACACGGTGAAACCCTGTCTCTACTAAAAATATAAAAAATTAGCCGGGCGTGATGGCGGGTGCCTGTAGTCCCAGCTGCTCCAGAGGCTGAGGCAGGAGAATGGCATGGGGGCGGAGATTGCAGTGAGCTGAGATCACGCCACTGCGCTCCAGCCTGGGCGACAGAGCGAGACTAGTCTCCAAAAAACAAAAACAAAAAAAAACAAAAAAAAATATCGGTTTCATGATATTCAGGCTTGCACACTGGGTCATGAACATTTACTAAATGCACATATAAGTAAGCGTGAGTTGACTATGTTTGCAAATTGATATTATTTTCACAGATAAGTCTCTTCATTTTTCCTTTGTATTTTTCCAGCCATTGAATTAATAAATGTTAGATTCTGGTGAGAGATTTATTTTTCTCCATTGTTTTTGTACTTTTTTTTAAAGAGATGGGTCTTGCTCTGTTGCCCAGGCTGGCCTTGAACTCCTGGGCTTGAGCAGTCCTTCCACTTCAGCCTCCCAAGTAGCTGGGTCTACAAACGCACACCACAGCAGCTGACTATATACCTTTGAATGTCTCACTACTATATCTGGAATACTATTCTATTCTTAAACATCTTTTAGGTCAGTTTTTTGTTTGTTTTTGGTTTTTTGAGATGGAGTCTTGCTCTGTTGCCCGGGCTGGAGTGCAGTAGCGGGATCTGAGTTGGCTGCAGTCTCCGCCTCTTGGGTTCAAGCAATTCTTCTCCCTCAGCTTCCTGAGTGGCTAGGACTACAGGCTCCTGCCACTACACCTGGCTAATTTTTGTATTTTTAGTAGAGATGGGGGTTTTGCCATGTTAGCCAGGCTGGTCTGGTCTCAAACTCCTGACCTCAGGTGATCCACCTGCCTCAGCCTCCACTTGCTAGGAGTACGCATGTGAGCCACCATGCCCAGGCCAAGGTGGGTGGATCACTTGAGGTCAGGAGTTGAGACCAGCCTGGTCAACATGGTGAAACCTCGTCTCTACTAAAAATACAAAAATTAGTTGGGCGTGGTGGCACACGCCTATAATCCCAGCTTCTCAGGAGGCTGAGGCAGGAGAATTGCTTGAACCCAGGAGGCAACAGAGCAAGATGTTATCTCAAAACAACAACAAGAAGAAATTTGTAACATGTAATGAAATAATTGATTTTTTAAATGTATTTATGATAGCTGGTTAGTTAGCCAACCTTGAGCACGTTCAGGGATGGAGACACACTCCTTCCCGTAGCATCTTGTTTCAGTGTTCAGTGGCTTTGTTATTAGAGCCTTTTCCCCTTCAGACTAGCATCTGTCTTTTAGAAACTTCTACAACA
Organism: Macaca fascicularis; assembly: GCF_037993035.2. Taxonomy (NCBI): domain Eukaryota; kingdom Metazoa; phylum Chordata; class Mammalia; order Primates; family Cercopithecidae; genus Macaca; species Macaca fascicularis. The sequence goes on from NC_088381.1 coordinate 171,602,153, forward strand.
CTGTTTACTGTTTTGTCATATGGAGTTATAGTCACTCCAAACATAACCAGCCCTTAGAAGTTGCTATTTTGGGTCTTGTTGATTTTCTCTTCTGCAGAGTAAATCCCCTCAGCCTCATTGGGTACTCCCACAGGCGTTTCGCTCAACAGAAGCCTACTTTATTCCATTCTTGGAATTGTTTTTTTTTTTTCTCCTGCCTGAATTTGTTTGATTCCTGCTAAAATTCATTTAATTGATTTTCTGCCTTAATTCCAGTCTTTTGGGGGATTTTGGAATAATGGGTCATTTGTATTAGCTGCTATGTAAATTGGATATGGATGTCTCCATCCAATTAAAATATTAAACAAGGCAAGAACAAGACTTTTCAATGGAGAATTCATCGAAGTTGATACTGTTGACCCAGTAGTAAAGCATTTTTTGAGTAAGATTTAACCACCATTCTTAAATCTAGACTTAGTAGGACAGAAAGGGAAATCCCTGTGTTTTTAAATTTTAATGAGATTTACAGAGGAAGAAAAAAAGGAACATTAAACACAAATATATGCAGAATACCCAGTAGGATTTATTAAAGCATTATTGACTATAGATTTCATCAGGGTCTTTGTGGGGAAATCCTGCTGATACCCGCCTCAGCCTCCTTCCCTCCCTTCCTTCCATTGGCCTTATCATGATTCTAAAATAGAGCAACACTGCATTCCATGAAATAGAGTAAGTGCTCCTATGGGCTGAGCAGAAGCTGGCTTTAGAGACAGGCAAAGGCTGAAGAAGGCTGAGGCAGGCCAGGCACAATGGCTCACTCCTGTAATCCCAGCACTTTGGGAGCCTGAGGCGAGAGGATCACTTGAGCTCAGGAATTTGAGATCAGCCTAGGCAGCATAGAGAGACCCGTCTCTACCAAATAAAAATTAAATAAATTAACCAGGTGTAGTGGTGTGTATCTGTAGTCCCAATTACTCAGGAGGCTGAGATGGGA